>NC_092737.1:22713891-23063891 GCF_047496885.1 Scyliorhinus torazame
CCCCCCCAGCCCACTCCCACTCCCCCCCCCCCCCAACGGCTCGCCCAGGGTCCCTCGCCTCCCCCTCTCCCCCGTCCCTCGCCTCCCCCTCTCCCCCGTCCCTCGCCTCCCCCTCTCCCCCCTGTCCCTCTCCCCCCCTGTCCCTCGCCTCCCCCTCTCCCCCATCCCGCTCCTCCCCTCTCCCCCGTCTCTCGCCTCCCCCTCTCCCCCCCGTCTCTCGCCTCCCCCTCTCCCCCCGTCTCTCGCCTCCCCCTCTCCCCCCCCCCGTCCCTTGCCTCCCCCTCTCCCCCCGTCTCTTGCCTCCACCTCTTTCCCCCCCGTCCCTCGCCTCCCCCTCTCCCCCGTCCCTTGCCTCCCCCTCTCCCCCCTGTCCCTCGCCTCCCCCTCTCCCCATCCCTCGCCTCCCCCTCTCCCCCATCCCTCGCCTCCCCCTCTCCCCCCTGTCCCTCGCCTCCCCCTCTCCCCCCGTCTCTCGCCTCCCCCTCTCCCCCCCCGTCCCTTGCCTCCCCCTCTCCCCCCCGTCTCTTGCCTCCACCTCTTTCCCCCCGTCCCTCGCCTCCCCCTCTCCCCCGTCCCTTGCCTCCCCCTCTCCCCCCTGTCCCTCGCCTCCCCCTCTCCCCCATCCCTCGCCTCCCCCTCTCCCCCATCCCTCGCCTTCCCCTCTCCCCTCTGTCCCTCGCCTCCCCCTCTCCCCCCTGTCCCTCGCCTCCCCCTCTCCCCCATCCCTCGCCTCCCCCTCTCCCCCATCCCTCGCCTCCCCCTCTCCCCCCTGTCCCTCGCCTCCCCCTCTCCCCCCGTCTCTCGCCTCCCCCTCTCCCCCCCCCGTCCCTTGCCTCCCCCTCTCCCCCCCGTCTCTTGCCTCCACCTCTTCCCCCCCCCCGTCCCTCGCCTCCACCTCTTTCCCCCCCCCCCCCGTCCCTCGCCTCCCCCTCTCCGCCCCGTCCCTCGCCACCCCCTCTCTTCCGCCTTCGGAATGAACTCAAGTGAACCGCGGCTTGGTAGCTCCGACCCTGGATATTGCTGAAAAGGGAGACGTGCTGCCAAAGTTTTTCACCCCAGACTCATCAGGTCAAAACACAAGAATATCTCAATTTCAAACCCTCACGACAATTTACACCACTGGAGAAAGAGACGCTGATTGGCTGGCAGGACAATTCTAATTGACTGAGGCACAGGGGTGTGTGAAGAAAACACGTGGGTGGGGGGGGGATTTCTTGGCTCCCGGATAATTCAAAACAGGGCGCATGTCTTGAACATATCTCTCTTTGTTTGTGGATATTGGGGACATGGATATATGTTGCTACTAGCAATCAGAAATGAGCCACATCTGAAATTGGTTGTTAGTGTAGCTATTAGCGCAATCAGGATTGCTCAGCTAGTGCTGCCCGGTTAGCACACGCAAGGCTTTGGCAACTTGTATCTCTTTTCAGGAGTCAAACGGTATGGGGCGGCACAGTAGCACAGTGGTTAGCCTCACAGCGCCAGGGCCCCAGGTTCGATTCCCGGCTTGGCTCACTGTCTGTCCGGAGTCTGCACGTTCTCCCCGTGTCTGCGTGGGTTTCCTCCGGGTGCTCCCGTTTCCTCCCACAAGTCCAAACATGTGCGGGTTAGGTGGATTGGCCCTGATGAATTGCCCCTCAGTGTCCAAAGGTTAGGGGTGGGGGGGGGGGGGGGGGGGGCGTGCGGTAGCAGGACGGACCCACCACGGGGAATCCCGGCACACATTTCACCCTTGGATGGGCTGGATCGAATTCCTGGCCCCCCCAACCGGCGGTTTCTCTCACCGCCTGCTCCCCCTCGATACCTTCGAGCAGACGTCGGTGAACTGGACGGGTTCACAACCAATTTGTGTAGTTTCTGAGAATAGTTCCGGCCCCTAGTCCCGTCTCCCAAATCCCTTCCGGGTTTCAAGAACCTCTACCGGGTCATTCTTTGACCTTCCTGTCTCGAGAGCAAAGAGCCCCCACCTGTTCCATTTTCCCAGGTAAGTGTACCCTCGCCACGCTATGGTATCATTCTTGCCCATCTCTTTTGCTGGGGCAGAAGATCTCGTCCGTCACCCGACACATCACATACATCATTCGGCAATGAGTCAGAAGGTTTTTTCCCCCGTATTGTGTGTTCATCATTTCTCGTTGATCTTACTGTCTGTGTCACAATCTCTCAGTCACATATTTTGTGTCAGCATGTTACTGAAGGGAAAGCCTGAATTCAATAAATGGTGGTTCAAAAGAAAATGTATCCGACAATTTTTTTTTTTTTTCCTCAGGAACTGAAATTTCTGATGCCCCGAATGATTTTTTTTTTTCGGTCGGAAAAAAAAAAACACGGCAACAAAATTTATAAAAATGTGTTTGGTGATTGACTTTACATGTTGAATGACCATTTGATGCCTTCCTTAAAGTTTTTAAGTTCAAGGCCTCAACCTGTCTCGGCTACGGAGTTGACATGTCGCCACAGAGCAGGTGGATAGATTTTCCAAGCACATCTGTACATTTTGAGTGTGTACAGAGTGTGAGAATGTCCGAATGTGTATTGATCGGTTTCCAGTGGAAGAAATGAGGTTGTGATCGCTCATCTTGTATATGTGTATGTGTGTGTGTGTGTGTGTGTGTGTGCATATGCGTGTCTGGATGTGTGTGCGTGCGTGCGTGTGTGCGTGTGCACGTGTGCACGTGTCTTTGCTTGTTCCCAAGATAGACGAGCTGTTGAATACTCGAAAGATTTTTTTTAACATGTCAGCCAGCCCCTTGACACTTGACAACCGGACGATTGTTTGCCAATTAACCTGTGACGTGCTTTTAGAATACGCTTACAACAAATGCTCCTAGATGGTGAGCACCATTCCCGAGATTGGGATTGCTGCTCTCAAGATTTGTGAACTAAGTTCAAAATATTTTTCACCCGGTTTCGAGGTGCAAGGTGTTTATTTTATACTTCCCTCACGGAACACCGAGCACGGTGTGAACTTTTCAGCATTTTTATAAGGTCTTGCTTCTTTTGTTTCTGTATTTTGTGGAATCTCATAGAATTCCGACAGTGCGGAAGAAGACTATTCAGCCCATTGAGGCTGCACCGACCCTCTGAAAGAGCACCATACCGAGGCCACTCCCCCGCCCCCACCCCCGTAACCCCGCCAAACCTGCACATCTTTGGACACTAAGCGGCTACAGGAGTTTGCATGTTCTCCCCGTGTCTGCTTGGGTTTCCTCCAGGTGCTCCCGTTTCTTCCCACAGTCCAAAGATGTGCAGGTTAGGTGGCTTGACCGTGCTAAATTGTCCCTTAGTGCCCAAAGATGTGCAGGTTAGGTGGATTAACCATGATAAGTTGTCCCTTAGTGTCCAAAGATGTGCAGGTTAGGTGGATTGGCCGTGCTAAATTGTCCCTTAGTGTCCAAAAGTTGGGTAGGGTTACAGTGACAGCGTGGGGGAGTCGACCTGGGTAGGGTGCTGTTTCAGAGAGCCGGTGCAGACTCAATGGGCCGAATGGCCTCCTGCACTGTAGGGATTGGATGACCCTCTGAGAGAGGAACGTCCTTCCTCAATTCCGTTGGAAATGGGAGACTCCTGATTTATAAACCGTGCCCCCTGTTCCCAGATGTTCCGTCTCGTGGGCAGTGAATGACCTGTTCCTGATGATGTTAGACCCTTTCTTCAGTCCATAAGACCACAAGACATAGGAGCAGAATTAGGCCACTCGGCCCATCGAGTCTGCTCCGCCATTCAATCATGGCTGATATTTTTCTCATCCCCATTCTCCTGCCTTCTCTC
This sequence comes from Scyliorhinus torazame, assembly GCF_047496885.1. Taxonomy (NCBI): domain Eukaryota; kingdom Metazoa; phylum Chordata; class Chondrichthyes; order Carcharhiniformes; family Scyliorhinidae; genus Scyliorhinus; species Scyliorhinus torazame. Next base: position 22,717,663 of record NC_092737.1, read on the forward strand.
CATAACCCCTGATCCCCTTATTAATCAAGAACCTATCTACCTCTGAGTTAAAGACACTCAGTGATTTGGCCTCCACAGCCTTCTGCAGCAAAGAGTTCCACAGATTCACCACCCTCTGGCTGAAGAAATTCCTCCTCATCTCTGTTTTAAAGGATCGTCCCTTTAGTCTGCGATGGTGTCCTCTGCTTCTAGTTTTTCCTACAAGTTGAAACATCCTCTCCACGTCCACTCTATCCAGGCCTCGCAGTATCCTGTAAGTTTCAATAAGATCCCCCCTCATCCTTCTAAACTCCAACGAGTACAGACCCAGAGTCCTCAACCGTTCCTCGTACGACAAGCTCTTCATTCCAGGGATCATTCTTGTGAACCTCCTCTGGACCCTTTCCAAGGGCAGCACATCCTTCCTTAGTTACGGGGCCCAAAACTGCTCACAATACTCCAAATGGGGTCTGACCAGAGCCTTATACAGCCTCAGAAGTACATCCCTGGTCTTGTATTCTAGCCCTCTCGACATGAATGCTAACATTTGCCTTCCTAACTGCCGACTGAACCTGTACTTTAACCTTAAGAGAATCGTGAACAAGGATTCCCAAGTCCCTTTGTGCTTCTGCTTTCCTAAGCATTTCCCCATTTACAAAATAGTCCATGCCTCCATTCCTCCTTCCAAAGTGCATAACCTCACACTTTTCCACATTGTATTCCATCTGCCACTTCATTGCCCGCTCTCCTAGCCTGTCCAAATCCTTCTGCAGCCCCTTGCTTCCTCAATACTACCTGTCCCTCTACAGATCTTTGCATCATCTGCAGACTTAGCAACAGCGCCTTCAGTTCCTTCTTCCAGGTCATTAACGTATATTGTGAAAAGTTCTGGTCCCAGCACCGACCCCTGAGGCACCACCACTAGTCACCGGCTGCCATCCTGAAAAAGACCCCTTTACCCCCACTCTCTGCCTTCTGCCAGTCAGCCAATCCTCTATCCATGCCAGGATCCTACCCTGAACACCATGGAACCTTAATTTATTTGACAGCCTCCTATGCGACACCTTGTCAAAGGCCTTCTGGAAATCTAAATAAATCACGTCCACTGGTTCTCCTTTGTCTAACTTCCTTGTAATCCCCTCAAAGAACTCTAACAGGTTTGTCAGACGTGACCTCCCTTTGACGAAGCCGTGCTGACTCAGTCCTATTTACCATGCACTTCCGAGTACTCCGCGATCTCATCTTTAATAATGGACTCTAAAATCTTACCAATGACCAACGCCAGGCTAACCGGCCTATAATTTCTCATCTTCTGCCTCCCTCCCTTTTTAAACAGCGGTGTTACATTAGCCACTGTCCAGTCCTCTGGGACCCTTCCTGCCTCCAGTGATTCCTGAAAGATCATCACCAATGCCTCCACAATCTCCTCAGCTAACTCTTTTAGGACCCAGGGGTGTAGTCCATCCGGTCCAGGTGACTTATCCACCTTCAGATCTTTCAGTTTCCCCAGAATCTTCTCCTTACTAATGGCCACTGCACTCACCTCTGCCCCCTGGTTCTCCTGGAGCTCGGGCATCCCACTGGTGTCTTCCAGCGTGAAGACTGATGCAAAGTAACAATTCAGTCCTCTGCCATTTCTTTGTTTCCAGCCACTTCTCCAGCCACGTTTTCTAGTGGTCCAATGTCTATTTTTGCCTCTCTCTTACCTTTTATATATTGAAAAAAACTCTTCCTATCTTCCTTTATATTACTAGCTAGCTTGCACTCGTACTTCATCTTCTCCCCCCTTATTGCTATTTAGTTGTCCTCTGCTCGCTTTTAAAGGCTTCCCAATCCTCCGGCTTCCCACTAATCCTCGCCACTTTGTATGCTTCTTCTTTGCTTTTATGCTGTCCTTGACATCTCTCGTCAGCCATGGATGCCTTGTCCTCCCCTTAGCATGTTTCCTCCTCCTTGGGATGAATTTCTGTTGTGCCTCCCTAATAATCCCCCAAAACCCCTGCCATTGTTGTTCCACTGTCTTCCTTGCTACGCTCCTTCTCCAATCAACTCTGGCCAACTCCTCCCTCATGTCTTTGTAGATACCCTTATTTAATTGTAATACCGTTACATCTGATTCTAACTTCTCCCTCTGAAACTGCAGGGTATATTCTATCATATTGTGGTCACTGCTCCCTAAGGGTTCCTTCACCTTAAGTTCCCAAATCAAGTCTGCCTCATTACACATCACCAAATCCAGAATTGCCTGTTCCCTGGTAGGCTCTGTCACAAGCTGCTCCAAAAAAAACTATCTCTTAGACATTCCACAAATTCCATTTCTTGGGATCCACTACCAACCTGATTTTCCCAGTCCACCTGCATATTGAAGTCCCCCGTGATGATTGTAATATTGCCTTTTCTATCTCCTGATTTTATTTTCTGCCCCATATCCTGACTACTGCTAGGGGGCCTGTACATAACTCCCATCAGGGCCTTTTTACCTTTGCGATTCCTCAACTCTACCCACAGAGATTCTCTGCCTTCTGGTCCTATATCGCTCCTTGCTATTGATTTAACTTCATTCCGTACTAACAACCCTTTGCCCACCTGCCTGTCCTTTCGATAGGACATGTATCCTTGGATATTTAGATCCCAGCCCTGATCCCCTTGCAGCCACGTCTCTGTGATGCCCACAACATCGTACCGGCCAATTTCAATGTGTGCAACAAGCTCATTTACCTTGTTCCGTATACTGCCCGCATTTAGGTACAGCAAGCTCAATCCTGCATTGACCACCTCCCTTCTCACACTTGCCACCTTCTTTGCTCTGCCTGAGGGTGATGTAGTTATTTTATTTTGGTTCTCTATTTCCCCTTCAGTTATTACACCTTCCATTACACAATCTGGTTCCCACCCCCCCTGTCATACTAGTTTAAATGCTCCCAGTCAGAAGACCCCAAACTGTGCACAGCACCCCAGACTCCTTGTCCCCGGTCGCGTACCAGGAAAATCTCCCTCCTCACTCTCTCTAAAGCATAGAACAAAGAACAATCCAGCACAGGAACAAAGAACAATACAGCACGGGAACAGGCCCTTCGGCCCTCCAGGCCTGTACTGGTCATGATACCAACCTTTGCCAACACCCTCAGCACTTTCGTGTGCCGTATCCCTCTATACCCTGTTCTGGGCGAGGCCTTTTCAGAACCCCAAAATGTATCATGGAGTTCAACCAACCTCTCCCTTTAATGTATTTGTTGCTTTTCCGAGCACACGGCTTGTTCCCTAGGTGTGGGATTACAATTATGGACACGTGGGTTTTTAAACACAAAACACTGTTTATTCCATGAACTCAACTCAACATCTTAAATAAACATTGGATCTCTTAACACCCCTTACTTCAAAGATAACTCCGAAAATATTGCAACAGTAAATAATTCCTCAAAATGTTCCTTCAAACTTCCAAGAGACTTAACACCTTTAAACAGAATCACATCAGGTTAAAGGCTTTACTATTGTGAGTTTAAATCACCCAAATGATCCATAGATAGTCTTTCATGGCAGAGATCCAGCTCACTGCAAACACAGACACTCCCCAAGCTCTTTTCAAACTGCAAAACTAAACTGCAAAATGGCTGACCTGACCTCAGCTCCACCCACTCTCTGACATCACTGTTTTCTTAAAGGTACATTGCTTAAACATCCATGTCTTAAAGGTACTCTCATGTGACAACCCATTTTGGCGCAGGGTGGCTGGACGCAACGTTTCCACATTTTTATTGAGTTACTGGGAGTTCTGGTCCAATGCAGGATATGAGATTTGTGGACACGATTGTAGATTGACAGATCGACATGAAATCCAAGGCTTTAATCCAAGGCTTTAATCCAGGGACATTGAGGCACAGAAACAAAAATACCCCGAATGTTGGAAAGAGGAAAGATCTCCTGATTCGGGAAGCATGGCGGCACAGTGCAGACTCAGCGGGCAGAATGGCCTCCTTCTGTAGGAATTCGCACGGAACAGGCTACCTCACACACTTTGCCCCTGCTACACTCTCACACAATGATCTGGTGGAGTGGGCGATAAAGGGGCAGTTGGAATTTAACGCGGAGAAGTCTGAGGTCATGCATTTTGGGGAGATCGAACGGTTCTAGGGCGTACACGCTAAATTGGAATAAACTAAGAGGGGGAGATGAAGCGATAGATCATGGCGTACAGGTACACGGGTCCCTAAAGGCAGCAGTTTCAAGTAGACAAGGTTACTAAGAAAGCAGATGGAATGCTCCCCTTCATGGGCAGCACGGTAGCATTGTGGATAGCACAATTGCTTCACAGCTCCAGGGTCGCAGGTTCGATTCCGGCTTGGGTTACTGTCTGTGCGGAGTCTGCACGTCCTCCCCGTGTGTGCGTGGGTTTCTCCGGGTGCTCCGGTTTCCTCCCACAGTCCAAAGATGTGCAGGTTGGGTGGATTGGCCATGATAAATTGCCCTTAGTGTTGGGTAGGGTTACTGGGTTATGGGGATAGGGTGGAGGTGTTGACCTTGAGTAGGGTGCTCTTTCCAAAGAGCCGGTGCAGACTCGATGGGCCGAATGGCCTCCTTCTACACTGTAAATTCTATGATAATCTATGATAAAAGTAAGGATATAATGTTGGATTTGTATTAAACCCTAGTGAGGCCACAACTAGAGTATTGTGTGCAGTTCTGGTCACCACATGACAGGAAGGACGTTATTGCTCTGGCGAGAGAGCAGAGGAGGTTTACAGGAATGTTGCCAGAGCTGGAAAAGTGTAGCCACGAGGAGAGATTGGATAGGTTGGGATTATTTTCCTTGGAACACAGAAGGCTGAGGGGCGACTTAATTGAGGTGCACAAAAGCCATGAGGGGAAGAGATAGAGCGGACAGGGTAAAATTGTTTCCCTTGGTGGAGAATTCTCGAACCAGGGGGCATAGATTCAAGATGAGAGGGAGAGGGTGCAGAGGGGACGTGAGGAAGACCTTTCTTGCGCAGAGGGTGGCGGGAGTCCGGAATTCGCTGCTCGAGTTGGTGGTGGAGGCAGAGACCCTAAACTCTTTTTAAAAAGTACCTGGATCTGCACCGTGAGTTGCTGTGAGAGACAGGGCTACGGGCCGGGTGCAGGAAGGTGGGATTACAAAGGGCTCCTGGGTGTCCTTGGGCTAGCACCGGCAGGGTAGGCTGAATGACCTCCTTCTGTGCTGTGACGCCTCCGTGATTCTATGACACGGAAGGAGGCCATTCGGTCAACCATAACTGTGCTGACTTTCCAGTCCCATACCCCCGCCCCCCCCCTCCACTCACTCACCCCCTGGAAACACTTTCCCCTCCATCCAAACCTCCCCTGGCGATTTTGAACGCCGCCACGATTCATCTCCCCCTTCTCGCCTCCGCGGGATACGATCCCAGTTTCTCTCAGTCTCCTCGTCCCCGGTCGCGTACCGGGAGAATCCCCCCCCCCCCCCCCCCCCCCCCCCCCGCCCCCCTCACTCTCTCTAAAGCATCGACCAAAGAACAATACAGCACGGGGAACAGGCCCTTCGGCCCTCCAAGCCTGTACCGGCTTGATACCGGCCTTGGCCAAAACCTTCGGCACTTCCTGGTGCCGTATCCCTCTGTACCCGTCCTATCCCGTACCAGCCTCCCCGAACAGGCGCCGGAATGTGGCGACTAGGGGCTTTTCACAGTAACTTCATTTGAAGCCGACTTGTGACAATAAGCGATTATTATTATTCATGTGTCTGCCGAGATGCCTTTTGAACGCCGTTAATGTATCTGTTTCCACAGCCTCCCCTGGCCACGCGTTCCAGACACTCACCACCCTCTGTGTAAAAAAACCTGCCTCACACACCTCCTCTAAACTTTGCCCCACGACCTTAAACCTGTGCCCCCTGGTGACTGACCCCTCCACCCTGGGAAAGAGAGCCTGCCCATCCACTCTGTCCATGCCCCTCATAATCCTGTAGAACTCTATCAGGTCGCCCCTCAACCTCCGTCTCTCTAATGGAAACAGTCCGAGTCGATTCAGCCTCTCCGCACAGCTAACACCCTCCAGACCCGGCAACATCCTGGTAAACCTCCTCTGCACCCTCTCCAAAGCCTCCACATCCTTCTGGTCGTGTGGTGACCAGAATTGTGCGGCCTTACCAAGGTTCTATAGTGCTGTAAAGAGTGGGGGCCCGAATTGGTCACCCTGCTCCAGCTGATCCTCCGAGGTTGAACACATCGTATCTGCTTTTCGGAACACCCTCTCTCAGTTTTCAAAGCCCAAGATTCCTGGCCTATCGCTTTCCCATCACACCCTGTGGGTAACAACTCTGATGTCAAGTCTGGGGCTTCACACTCTATCCTGCGCACCTCACTCCTCCATCGCTGGCGTGCCATTTAGCCCGCAGTGTGCACCAATCAGAAGCGACTCACCAAGGTTCCTTCGAAGGCGCTCTCCAAACCCCCCCCCCCCCCCCCCCCGACCTCCACCATCTAGAAGGACGAGAGCAGCAGGTACCTGGGAACCCCACCCACCTGGAGGTCCCCCTCCGAGTCACTCCCCACCCCGACTGGGAAAAATATCGGCCGGTCCTTCACTGTCGCCGGGGCAGCACCCTGGAACTCCCTCCCTAACAGCACGGTGGGTGTACCTACACCTTCTCTAACATTTCGAAGGCAAAGGCTCTCCATTATCTTCCCGGGGGCAACTAGGGATGAGCACGGTTGCCTCACAGCGCCAGGGTCCCAGGTTCGATTCCCCGCTGGGTCACTGTCTGTGCGGAGTCTGCACATCCTCCCCGTGTCTGCGTGGGTTTCCTCCGGGTGCTCCGGTTTCCTCCCACAAGTCCCGAAAGACGTGCTTGTTAGGTAATTTGGACATTCTGAATTCTCCCTCCGTGTACCCGAACAGGCGCCGGAATGTGGCGACGAGGGGATTTTCACAGTAACTTCATTCCAGTGTTAATGTAAGCCTACTTGTGACACTAATAAAGATTATTATTATCCCTTTACCCCCAAGAGCTTATCGAATTCCTTCTTGAAATTACACAATGTTTTGGCGTCAACTACTTTCTGTGGGAGCGAGTTCCACAGATTCACCGCTCTCTGGGTCAAGAAATTTCTCCCCACCTCAGCCCCTTATCCTCAAACTATGACCCCCTAGTCCTGGACAGCCCCCACCATCAGGAACATTCTTTCTGAATCTACCCGGTCTAAACCTGTTAGAATTTTGTAAGTTTCGATGAGATCCCCTCTCACTCTTCTAAACTCCAGTGAATATAATCCTCACCGACTTAGTCTCTCCTCGTATGTCAGTCCCGCCACCCCAGGAATCAGCCTCATAAACCTTCGCTTCACTCCCTCCATAGCAAGAACATCCTTCCTCAGATAAGGACACCAGAACTGCCCACAATACTCCCGGTGTGGCCTCACCAAGGCCCTGTACAACTTCAGTAAAACATCTCTATCCCTGTACTCTAACCCTCTCGCTATGAAGGCCAACATACCATTTGCCTTCTTTCCTGCCTGCTGTACCCGCACGCTTACTTTCAGCGACTGATGCACGAGGACACCGAGGTCTCGCTGAGTATCCGCCTCTCTCAATTTACACCCATTCAAATTATAATCTGCCTCCCTATTTTGGTACCGAATTGGATAACCTCACATTTATCCCCATTATACTGCATCTGCCCTGCATGCGCCCACTCACTCAGCCTGTCCAAATCCCGCTGAAGCATCTCTGTATCCTCCTCACAGCTCACCCTCCCACCCAACTTTATAATTACAGGCTCTGGGTGGCTCCCCGGAGCATATTCCGCTTGTCACTTCCCAACTCCGCCACAGACTTGGGGAGGAATCCCGGTCTGCATCAACGGATCAGGCGCAAAAAATAAAGACACGTGGCGGGATTCTCCGTCACGGCAGCCGGCCGGTGGGGTTTCCCATTGTGGGCAAGCTCGCTCCTTCGGGGTACACCTCTGCCTGTCAATTCTCTTCAGGGTTCTGAATGAGGCCATTTGGCCCGTGATGGCGTCTTCGGCGGTGCTATCCAGCTCTTTCCCCCACAGCCCTTTCAAGCATTTATAATATCCTTCATTCCTACGCAATTCTTTCCGAATATTTCTCCGATTCCTCCCTGTTCCTGTTCAATCTGCTTCCGTCGCCCTCCCGGGCTCCTCCTTCCCGATCGCAGCATTTCCCCCCCCCCCCCCCCTCTCTGGCTCCTCCCCCGATTCTCTTCAATCTCCGCCCATCTCTGGTGACCCTCCCTACTGGGAAACACTTAGTCACCACTGCTCCTGATTTCGAAACGCCTCGATTAAATCTCCCCCTTTACCTTCTCCACCCTAAGGTGAACCATATCCCAGATTCACCCGGTCTCCCCTCATTCTTGATCCACATTCTGGGGGAACCTCCCCTCTCTGAGGCCTTGGTGTCCTTTCCTAAAATGCGGGGCCTAGTTGACAGCACGTTGGCACGGTGGTTTGCACTGCTACCCCAGAGCGCCAGGCCTCGGGTGACTGTCTGTGCGGAGTCTGCACGCTCTTCCCGTGTCTGCGTGGGTTTCCTCCGGGTGCTCCAGTTTCCTCCCACAGTCCAAAGATGTGCAGGTTAGGTGGGTTAGCCAATGCTAAATTGCCCCTTAGTGTCCAGGGATGTGCAGGTTAGGTGGTGTCACAGGGATAGGAAGGGGGAGTGGGCCTAGATAGGGCGCTCTTTCAGAGGGTCGGTGCCTCTTACTGTAGGAATTCTACGGAATTATAAGTTGTCCCTCAGTGTCCAGGGGTGTGCAGGGTAGGTTATGGGGATCGGGCGGGGGAGTGGGCCTAGAGACAGCGTTCTTTCGGAGGGTTGGTGCAGACTGGATGGGCCGATTGGCCTCCTTCAGCACTGCCGGGGTTCTACAATAGAATCGGACACAATACCCTACTTGACGTCCAACCAGCGACTAATAAATGCCCTTGCTTCTGAAGCCAATCTCAGCTTGCCAAACTGACCAAGCACCTTCAAATATTGACATCCCCCCTTCTTAACCTACGTCGTTGCTCATTAGTTTGCTCTCTTCGAAACGTTGAGTGCCAAACTGCATCCTCCTCCTGTCTGCCCAGCTCGACCCGCCAGTCCACATCTACCTGTTTCCCATCATTCCCATTTCCGATCTCCGTGACGACCGCTGGCTCTGAGACTTTAGGCCGCCACGAGCGGTGCTCCTGATGCCAATTCCCGGGGACGTCCTCACTCTCCCTACTCCAGAAGAGAACAGGGCAACCCCCCCCCCCCCCCCCCACCCCCAACCCAAAGCTTTCTGTCCCTCGGTAAACCCTGTTACACCCTGTCCCTGTATTTCCACCGTCTGAACTTTGATAACATGCCCATTTTTGGTGTCCATTGTCTGAAGCCTATTGGGAACCCACGCGGGCGACATCAAGCGCAGCACGCTAATCAGCCCCCCCCCCCCCCCCACCCATGCCCGCCCGCACATTCCACACCATAATGGCCAGGATTATCCAGCTCAAGATCTCTTGCAAGGAAGCAGTGCATCCTCTGAGTCGAGGGTGAGGGGCGACTCACTCGCGTTGCTCACGTTTTTCGACGTCAATGCGAGCATCAAAACCCTTTTGACATCAAACCCAATGGGGAGCGGCGAGCCTTCAGAAGGTACGGAACGGCTGCCCGGGCTTGGGACATTTCCCTACCGCGGAGTTCCCCAGATGTTGGCAGCGGTCCCCGAATAGCTGAGGCGAAGCGTTGCCCCGAAGGATCAATGACCAATGACCATGAGGTCTTCCATGACCTCATATCCGTGGCCTTAGAGATGGAAGCCTGAGGCCTTCCGTCGCCGGAGGGCGACACAGAGAACAGGGCTGCCTTGCCAACGCCCGATTCGGTTGCCAAGCCTACCGAGTGCCGCCGTATTTTGAGACCGTTGGTTTTCAGTTGGGCCTCCGTGCCTTCATCGTATGTCCTATGGTTTTTGTTTTTCACGCACAGAGCGATCTGTCTGGACTGTACGCAGAACCATACCTCGGTGCGCGTGACAATAAATCAAAATATAGATTATCCCTCACCGCTCCCCACCCCTCAATCTTATCACCCCCCCCACCCCCTTCCAAAAAAAAGGCAACAGGGAGAGAGGCCTGCCCCGCTGGTCCTTGCCAAGCGACGGGGCTGACCCGTTGTGGTACAGAATAAAAATAAAGGCCTGACTGGGGACACTCGGCCTGCGCTCGGCTGAAAGGCCCAGCCAAACGTCCACCCCCCTCCCACAAAGTGTGAGACAGAATGGCCGCCGGAACCAGCCGTGTCCTTTGTTTTGCCGCGACGTCGATTTTGCGAGAGAAAAGAAACGCCCTCAAAGCGGCGGAGTCTTTTTGAAGCAATTTCCAAAAGACAATTTCTGGCACGAAGCGAGACTCTCCGAGACGCTTAGGAGTCGGGGGAGGAGGGGGGGGGGGGCCTTCTTTGATGGGTTGACCGAGGGGGCCTTCTTTGATGGGTTGACCAAATTTGTTTTGGGGGGGGGGGGGGGCAGTGAGAGTTGGCGGGCGAAGTGGGGGCCGCCGACCTTCTCGGCCGACCCAGGTGTTTCTGCCTGCTTTCGGGGGGGGGGGGGGCTCGAATGGAGGGGGGGCGGGTTTGGGGGAGGGGGGGGGAGGGGGGAGGGGGGCGGTGAGGAGGAGGGGGGTGGGGGATTGAATTTTGTTCTTTTTTGGGGGATTGTCTTAACTCTTTCTTTCCCCTCCCCTCCCCCCCCCAACCCCCCCCCACCCGCCCTCAACCCCTCCCCCTCTCTCTTTCTTTCATTCCCTCTCTCTGTCTCTCTCTCTGTCTCTCAAATTGAGTCGAAGGCGGAAACAAAAATGTCTTTTCTTGCGCGTCTCGACGCCCGGTCCGTTTTGTCTTCTTTTTCTTTTCTTCTTTTTTTTTTCCCCCCCCCCCCCCCGGCTCGTCGAACCTGCTCCTCCTGGATTTTTTTTTTTTTTTCCGGATCGATTCTTGACTTGTGTCTCTCTTTTTTTTTTTAAAAATTGAATAAAGGTGATTGACAGGGGGAAAGCGAAATCGCAGCATTGTTGGTTTTTGAAATCTCTTTTCCTCTTCCCCTGTTTTTCTTCTGGTCCTAGGTCCTCTTACCAAAAAACCTGACGATAACGGCGCTTTCAGCGGTCCAGAAGACGAAGGTATTTTTTTTCCCCCGATGCATGCTAATGATCGCCTTCCCATCCCCCCCCCCCCTCTCCCACCCCCCCTCCCCCAACCCCACCCCCCACCCCGAAATAATTTTTTTTCTTAAACCTTTCATTTCGAAAAGCTTCCTCCGTTTTTTTTTTTTTTTCTCGTCTTCCGAGACTTTTTTTTTTGGGCGTCGCTTTCGACGTGCCTCTTAAACCCCCCCCTCCCCCCCCCCCCCCCGCCCCCCCCCCCCCCCCCCCGCCCCACCCTGCTTTCTTTTCCGCGATCCGTCTCTTTTTTTTTTTTACGGAAACAAAATATTAAGCGAACCGGATGGTTTTCGTGTCTCTGTCAGCTTTTTTTGAGAGTTTTGAGAGCGGGTTATTCTTTTTGTCCTCTTCCGATTGTCAGAACTTTTAAAACCAAGTGAATGAAAATGAAGAGGGGGGGAGTGAGACTCACTGCCGGAGGCCGGGGCCTCTCGCCTTTGACCCCCGTCTGGCAGTGGGTCGCTTTGTTGCTGACACGGGTCCTGCATCGGTGTTTCCCCCTTGTTCCGGTGTGTGCACGCGTGCGTCTGTGTGCGTGCATGTGGGTACTTGCGAGGGTGATTGTGCGAACGCGTGTGTATGCGAGGGTGTGTATGGGCGGGCGCGTGTGTTAGCGTGTGATTGTATGAGTGTGCATGTGTCAGTGTGTGTGCATGTGTGTGGGTTTACACGGGTGTATGTGCTTTGCGCATGTGTGCGGGTGCTGTGTATGCACATGTATTTTTGCATGTGTGTATTTATGAGTGTGCTTACGGGCATATGTGTTTGTTTATATGTGTGTGTGTATATGTCTGTGTGTATGTTTGTGTGTCTTTGTGTGTGTATGTATGTGTGTGTCTGTGTGCATACATGTGCCTGTGTGTGTGTGCATGTATGAGTGAGTGTGCGTGTGTGTGTGAGAGCGTGTGTGAATGTGAGTATATGTTTGTGTGAGTGTGTATGAATGTGTCTGTGTCTGTGTGTGTGAGTGAGTGAATTTGTGAGTGTGTGTGTGTGTAAGAGTGAGTGTGTGCGTGTCTGAGTGAGTGTCTATGAATGAGTGTGTGCGTGTGTGTGTGACTGTGTGCGCATATGAGTGTGTGTGTGTGTGTGAGCGAGTGTATGAATGAGTGAGTGTGTGAGAGTATGTGTGTAAGGGAGTGTGAGTGTGTGTGACTGTGTGTGTGACTGCTTGTCTATACGTGAGCGTGTGTGTGACTGTGCCTGTCTGAGTGAGTGTTTGTGTATGAGTGTGTGTGTTTCTGTGTAAGAGTGTGCGTGTGTGAGTGTGTGTGAGTGTGCATGAGTGTGTGTGTTTCTGTGTAAGAGGGTGTGAGTGTGTATCAGTGTGTGTGCTTCTATGTGAGAGTGTGCGTGAATGAGTGAGCGTGTTTCTGTGTGAGGGTGTGCGTGAGTGAGCGTGTTTCTGTGTGAGGGTGTGCGTGAGTGAGCGTGTGTGTATGTGTGTGTGTTTCTGTGTGAGGGTGTGTGTGAGTGTGCTTGTGCACACGTGTCCTATTTTCTGTTTTCTTGATGAAAATGATTGGTGAGGATTGATTCAAACTATCTCTCAGTCTCGAAAGTATCAGTAAAGTATTGGTCTGTGTGCCAAAGCCTCCATCTTTCCTGGCGAAATCCCTCTGACTCCCAAACACAGCCCAGCTGGAGGTCAGCTTGAGTGACGCTCTGGTAGGCGGGCTAGTTTGTGTCTCTGGAATGGTATTCAGTTGAACCGATGGTTGCTGAGGTTCAGGAACGGGCCCTGGATCAGGTGAGGATGCCTCCTGTCTCAGTGTGGAGTCACCCCTTGCATTGCAACCCTTCCCTTCTTCCGCTCCGCTCTCGTGCATTTTGAAGAGCTCCCAGGCTGGTATTCCTGAATCAAGAGCGGACTATACGGTCAATGGAAGAGTCCTGGGGAAAATTGATGCACAGAGAGATTCAGGTCCATTGTACCCTGAAGGTGGCAATGCAGGTCGATAGAGTGGTCAAGAAGGCATACAGCATGCTTGCCTTCATCGGACGGGGTATTGAGTACAAGAGTCGGCAGGTCATGTTACAGTGGTTTAGGACTTTGGTGAGGCCACATTTGGAATACTGCGTGCAGTTCTGGTCGCCACATTACCAGAAGGATGTGGATGCTTTAGAGAGGGTGCAGAGGAGGTTCACCAGGATGTTGCCTGGTATGGAGGGTGCTAGCTGTGAAGAAAGGTTGAGTAGATTAGGATTGTTTTCGCTGGAAAGACGGAGGTTGAGGGGGAACCTGATTGAGGTCTACAAAACTATGAGAGGTATGGACAGGGTAGATAGCAACAAGCTTTTTGCAAGAGAGGGGGTGTCAATTACAAGGGGTCACGATTTCAAGGAGAGAGGGGGAAAGTTGAAGGGAGATGTGCGTGGAAAGTTTTTTACGCAGAGGGTGGTGGGTGCCTGGAACGCTTTGCCAGCGGAGGTGGTAGAGGCGGGCACGATAGCATCATTCAAGATGCATCTAGACAGATATATGAACGGGCGGGGAACAGAGGGAAGTAGATCCTTGGAAAATAGGCGACAGGTTTAGATAAAGGATCTGGATCGGCGCAGGCTGGGAGGGCCGAAGGGCCTGTTCCTGTGCTGTCATTTTCTTCGTTCTTTGTAACTCTTCCCGCTCGTTCCACCGGAACAGTCCTCTGTTGTCTGGAGTGGGCGCAGGAGCGGGTGCGACACACCGACGGGAGCTCGTTCCTGCTCGACCCGCTGAGGAACGGAATGATTAAAGCCGGTTTCACCTCCACGCCATCCCTGCCCCATTTGACGGTGATGTCCCCACCCCCCCTCCAGCATCTGTGATCCCAGACGGCCCATGCCTTTTGCCATGGCGTTCCCGTCCCCTCTCTGGTCGAGGGGCCACAACCTTGCTGTCCAATTGTTACCTCCGGTGCTGTCCGAGACAGGTTTAGCATTGGCCAATACAGATTTGCGTCAACGGCCTGTCTAAATCTGTCATTGACCAATTATGGCCTCTGTTTCTGACCAATTATGGCCCCTGTTTCTGACCAATTATGGCCTCTGCTTCTGACCAATTATGGCCCCTGTTTCTGACCAATTATGGCCCCTGTTTCTGACCAATTATGGCCTCTGTTTCTGACCAATCCAGACCTCTGTCTCTGACCAATCCAGACCTCTGTTACTGACTGAACCAGGCCTTTGATACTGACCAATCCTACAGACTCCCTACAGTGCACAAAGAGACTATTTGGCCGATCGAGTCTGCACGGACCTTGCCAAGAGATCCCTACCATGCCCCACTCCCCCTTAACCCCACCCAACCCGCACGTCTTTGGACTGTGGGAGGAAACCGGAGCACCCGGAGGAAACCCACTGCACACACGGGCGAAGAACGTGCAGACTCCGCACAGACAGTCTCCCGAGGCCGGAACCGAACCCGGGTCCCTGGTGCTGCGAGGCAGCAGTGCTAACCGCCGTGCCACCGTCTCTGACCTGCATATTCTCCACCCAGGTCGGAAGGAGACCTTGCTGGATCTGGTGTTGGGAAACGGGATGTACACCAAGTATCTGCGGGGGGGGGGGGGGGGGGGGGTGGGGGGGGGGAGGTTTAGGAAAGAGTGATCACTATACCGTGAGGTTCAGATGAGTAATGAGGTAGGGCAAGGAACAATCTCGTACAGAACTTCAAAATGGGAAAGGATTGGGGGGGGGGGGGGGGGGGGAGGGTGTTCCGCCAACTCAGTGGCAAGTTTTGTGGCGGCAAAAGCGCAGGCGGCAGAATATTCCGGTCCTGGCGCTGTCGACGGGTCCTTCCTGTCGTCCTCACCCTCCACCATCAGGAGCCCGCGGCGGAAGGGCTTCCACGGGCAGGGCCGATGGATCCTGCCAACGGGAACGGGCTGGACAATTTTAGCAGGGGCGACGCCTTTGGGATGTGATCGATCCAGAGGCTCCGAGGGAATCCCGCTGCCCCGCAAAATGGTGATTATGTCATTATCCGTTCCTGCGCTGTGACGGCGGCGGCCAAGTTGAGCAATTATAACCCAGTCTCTGAAGATTCCGGCGCTTCCTGCCTCTTCCTGATGACCACCTGCCTGTTATCCTGAACCTGCGCTGCCTGCGGAGTCGCCACCTCTTGGAATGTACCACCCTGACATCCCCACGTCCTCTGCGGGGGCCCTCGCTGCCCCTTCAAGCGCGGAAACATTTCTTTGTCACGCCTTGAAGGGGTCCAGAAGTTCCCACACGGCGCAGGAGTTGTAAGCAACGGTTTTTAATTGCTGCTCCATGATCTGGAACATCCTTCATTCCACATCGATTCCCAGTACTGGCCACTCAACTTCTCTTACGGTGAACACTCCAGATGCCTATTTGTGACCTTTCAAGAACCCGTAACTGGCAATTCTAGATTCCCATTATTGATTAAACTGGATCCCTGTTATTTCCCACTCTAGATACGGTTATTGATCAATCTACATCTCAATTTTCTTCAGTTCTATGTCCATTCTAGAATTCATTCTAAATCCTGATTATTTCCAATTCTAGATCCTCGTTATTGATCAATCTAGATTCTAATTATTGAACGATCCAGATCCCCTTATTGAGCAATTTAGAATCTCACTTTTATTCAATATAGATCTCCCATTATTGCCCATCCTAGATCTCCATTATTTCCCATTCTAGATCCCAATTACAGTCTTTCCAGATTCATGTTGTTTCACACTGTAACTCCCTGTTTGTTCCCAATCTCTAACCATTCTAGATCTCCGTTACTATCCAACAGCAGGACTATTCTAGATGTCTGTCCCGGATCAAGATAGATCTTTGACCCAGATCATTCTAGATTGCTCTCATTCATCATTCCAGACCCCTGCCCCAGATCACTCCAGCAGGACTATTCTAGATGTCTGTCCCGGATCAAGATAGATCTTTGACCCAGATCATTCTAGATTGCTCTCATTCATCATTCCAGACCCCTGCCCCAGATCACTCCAGACCCCTGTTCTTTATTCATCTAGATTTCTATTCATGGCCATTCCAAATATTTGTCCCTGATGCTACAGATTCCTGTCCCTGATAATTTCAGATCTCTGCCCAAGAGTGTTCAAGATCTGTGTCCTTGATTACTTTGGATCTCAATGCAAGATCACTCCAGTACCTAATCATACGAGATCTCTGCCCTGGATCAATCTAGGTCTTTGACCTAGATCATTCCAGATCCCTGTCACTGATCATTCCAGATTTCAGTCCCAGATCATTCTAGATCTGTGCCTGATCATTCTAGATCTCTTTCCTTGAGCACTCCACATCTCTGCCTTCCTCATTCCAAATCTCTGTCCCTGATCATTCTAGATCTCTGTCCCTGATTGCTGCAGATCTCAGTCTGTGATCACTCCAGATCTTGGCCCCTGATTGTTCCAGATTCCTGTCCCCAATCATTCTAGATATCTGTCCCCAATCGCTCCAGATCTCTGTCACTGATCATTCCAGCTATCTGTCTCTGATCATTCTGGATCAGTGTCCCTCGTCACACCAGATATCTTTTTTAAAATATATTTAGAAAACCCAATTATTTTTTTCAATTTAAGGGGCAATTTAGCATGTTCAATCCACCTAGCCTGCACATCTTTGGGTTGTGGGGGCGAAACCCACAAAAAGACTGGTAGAATGTGCAAATGACACAGGGAAAGTGACACACCAGATATCTGACTATGACCACTGTCCACGATCACACTAGGCCTCTGATCCTGATTACTCCGGATCACTGTCCCTGATCAATCCAGATTACAGTCCCTGATCAATCCATACCACTGCCCCTGATCAATCCAGACCACTGCCCCTGATCAATCCAGATAGCTTTCCCTGATCAATCCAGATCACTGCCCTGATCAATCAAGATCACTGTTCCTGATCAATACAGACTTTCCTGATCAATACAGACTGTTTCTGATCCATCCAGATTACTGTCCCTGATAAATCCAGACTGTTCCTGATCAATCCAGATCGCTGTCCCTGATAAATCCAGATCACTGTTCCTGATCAATCCTGATCACTGTCCCTGATCAATCCAGATCGCTGTCCCTGATCAATCCAGATCGCTGTCCCTGATCAGTCCAGATCACTGTTCTTGATCAATCCAGATCACTTTCCCTGATTATTCCGGATCACTGTCCATATTCGATCCACACTTTTCCTGATCAAACCAGATGACTGTCCCTGATCAATCCAGATCATTGTCCCCGAACAATCCAGATCACTGTCCCTGATCATTCCAGATCACTGTCCCTGATCAATCCAGATCACTGTCCCTGATCAATCCAGATCACTGTCCCTGATCAATCAAGATCACTGTTCCTGATCAATCCAGAGTTTCCTGATCAATCCAGACTGTTTCTGATCCATCCAGATTACTGTCCCTGATAAACCAGACTGTTCCTGAACAATCCAGATCGCTGTCCCTGATAAATCCAGATCACTGTCCCGGATCAATCCTGATCACTGTCCCTGATCATTCCAGGCTGTCCCTGATCAATCCCGATTGCTGTCCCTGATCAATCCAGATCGCTGTCCCTGATCAATCCAGATCGCTGTCACTGATCAGTCCAGATCACTGTTCTTGATCAATCCAGATCACTTTCCCTGATTATTCCGGATCACTGTCCCTATTCGATCCAGACAGTTCCTGATCAAACCAGATGACTGTCCCTGATCAATCCAGATCATTGTCCCTGATCAATCCAGATCACTGTCCCTGATCAATCCAGATCACTGTCCCTGATCAATCCAGATCGCTGTTCCCGATCAATCCAGATCGCTGTTCCAGATCATTCCAGATCACTGTCCCTGATGAATCCAGATCGCTGTCCCTGATCAGTCCAGATCACTTTTCCTGATCAATCCAGATCACTGTCCCTGATCAATATCCCTGAAAAATCCAGACTGTTCCTGATCAATCCAGGTCACTGTCCCTGACCAATCCAGATCACTGTCCCTGATCAATCCCTGATCAATGTACCTGAAAAATCCAGACTGTTCCTGATCAATCCAGATCACTGGACCTAATCAATCCACAACATTGTCTCTGATCAAGCCAGACTGTGCCTGATCAATCCAGATCACAGTCCCTGATCAATCCAGATCGCTGTCCCTGATAAATCCAGACTGTTCCTGATCAATGCAGATCACTGCCCCTGACCAATCCAGATCGCTGTCCCTGATCAATCCAGATCACTGCTTCTGACCAATCCAGATCACTGTCCCTGATCAATCCAGATCACTGTCCCTGATCAATCCAGATCACTGTCCCTGATCAATCCAGATCGCTGTCCCTGATCAATCCAGACTGTTCCTGATCAATGCAGATCACTGCCCCTGACCAATCCAGATCACTGTCCCTGATCGATCCAGATCACTGCCCCTGACCAATCCAGTTCACTGTCCCTGATTATTCCGGATCACTGTCCCTGTTCGGCACAGATCACTGTCCCTGATCAATCCAAGTCACCGTCCCTGATCAATCAAAGTCACTGTCCCTGATCAATCCAGATCACTGTCCCTGATCAATCCAGATCACTGTCCCTGATTAATCCAAGTCACTGTCCCTGATCAATCAAAGTCACTGTCCCTGATCAATCCAGATCACTGTCCCTGATCAATCCAGATCACTGTCCCTGATCAATCCAGATCACTGACCCGGATTAATCCAGCTCACTGTCCCTGATCGATCCAGATTGCTGTCCCTGATCGCTCCAGATTGCTGTCCGTGATCAATCCAGATCACTGTTCCTGATCAATTCAGACTGTTCCTGATCAATCCAGACTGTTCCTGATGAATCCAGATCACGGCCCCTGACCAATCCACATCACTGTCCCTGTTCAATCTAGATCACTGCCCCTGACCAATCCAGATCACTGTCCCTGATTATTCCGGATCACTGTCCCTGTTCGATCCAGATCACTGTCCCTGATCAATCCAGGTCACTGCCCCAGATCAATCCAGATCACTGTCCCTGATCATTCCGGATCACTGTCCGTGATCAAACCAGACTGATCCTGACCAATCCAGATCACTGTCCCTGATCAATCCATATCACTGTCCCTGATCAATCCAGATCTCTGTCCCTGATCAGTGCAGATTGTCCCTGATCAATCCAGATCACTGCGCCTGACCAATCCAGATCACTGTACCTGATCAATCGAGATCACTGTCCCTGATCATTCCAGACTGTTTCTGATCTACCCAGATCACTGTCTCTGATCAAGCCAGATCATTGTCCCTGATCAATCCAGATCACTTTTCCTGATCAATCAAGATCACTGTCCCTGATCAATCCAGAGCGCCGTTCCTGATCAATCCAAACTGTTCCTGATCAATCCAGATCACTGCCACTGACCAATCCAGATCACTGACCCTGATCAATCCAGATCACTGACCCTGATAAATCCAGATCACTGACCCTGATCAATCCAGATCACTGACCCTGATCAATCCAGGTCACAGTCCCTGATCAATCCAGGTCACAGACCCTGATCAATCCAATCACTGTCCCGGATTAATCCAGATCGCTGTCCCTGATCAGTCCAGATCACTGTTCCTGATCAATCCAGATCACTGTCCCTGATCAAGCCCTGATCAATGTCCCTGAAAATCCAGACTGTTCCTGATCAATCCTGATCACTGTCCCTGATCAATCCAGATCACTGTCACTGATCAGTCCAGACCACTGTCCCTGATCAATCCAGATCACTGTCTCTGATCATTCCAGATCACTGTTCCTGATCAATCTAGACGGTTCCTGAACAGTCCTGACTATTCCTGATCAATCCAGATCACTGTCCTTGATTAATCGAGAACACTGTCGCTGATCAATCCAGATCACTGTCCCGGATCAATCCAGATCACTGTCCCTGATCAATCCAGTCTATTCCTGATCAATCCAGACTGTTCCTGAACAATCCAGACTGTTTCTAATCCACCCAGATTACTGTTTCTTATCAATCCAGATCACTGTCCCTGATCAATTCAGATTTCTGTCCCTGATCCATCCGTTCACTGTCCTTGATCAATCCAGATCACTGTTCCTGATCAATCCAGATCACTGTCCCTGATCAATGTACCTGAAAAATCCAGACTGTTCCTGATTATTCCAGTTCACTTTCCCTGATCAATCCAGATCACTGTCCCGGATCAATCCAGATCACTGTCCCTGATCAATCCAGATCACTTTCCCTGATCAATCCAGATCGCTGTCCCTGATCAATCCAGATCGCTGTCCCTGATCAATCCAGATCGCTGCCCCTGATCAATCCAGATCGCTGTCCCTGATTAATCCAGATAGCTGTCCCTCATCAATCCAGATCACTGTTCCTGATCAATCCAGTCTGTTCCTGATCAATCCAGATCACTGCCCACGAACAATCCAGATCACTGTCCCTGATCAATCCAGATCACTGCCCCTGACCAATCCAGTTCACTGTCCCTGATTATTCCGGATCACTGTCCCTGTTCGACACAGATCACTGTCCCTGATCAATCCAAGACACTTTCCCTGATCAATCCAAGCCACTGTTCCTGATCAATCCAGCTCACTGTCCCTGATCAATCCAGATCACTGTCCTTGATCAATCCAGACTGTTCCTGCTCTATCCAGATCACTGTCTCTGATCAGTCCAGATCACTGTCCCTGATCAATCCAGATCGCTGTCCCTGAACAATCCAGATTGCTGTTCCTGATCAATCCAGATCACTGTCCTTGATCAATCCCTGATCAATGTCCCTGAAAAAGCCAGACTGTTCCTGATCAATCCAGATCACTGTCCCTGATCAATCCAGATCACTGCCCCTGATCATTCTAGATCTCTGTCCCTGATTGCTGCAGATCTCAGTCTGTGATCACTCCAGATCTTGGTCCCTGATTGTTCCAGATTCCTGTCCCCAATCATTCTAGATACCTGTCCCCAATCGCTCCAGATCTCTGTCACTGATCATTCCAGCTATCTGTCTCTGATCATTCTGGATCAGTGTCCCTCGTCACACCAGATATCTTTTTAAAAATAAATTTAGAAAACCCAATTATTTTTTTCAATTTAAGGGGCAATTTAGCATGTTCAATCCACCTAGCCTGCACATCTTTGGGTTGTGGGGGCGAAACCCACGCAAAGACTGGGAGAATGTGCAAATGACACAGGGAAAGTGACACACCAGATATCTGACTATGACCACTGTCCACGATCACATTAGGCCTCTGATCCTGATTACTCCGGATCACTGCCCCTGATCAATCCAGACCACTGCCCCTGATCAATCCAGATAGCTTTCCCTGATCAATCCAGATCACTGCCCTGATCAATCAAGATCACTGTTCCTGATCAATACAGACTTTCCTGATCAATACAGACTGTTTCTGATCCATCCAGATTACTGTCCCTGATAAATCCAGACTGTTCCTGATCAATCCAGATCGCTGTCCCTGATAAATCCTGATCACTGTTCCTGATCAATCCTGATCACTGTCCCTGATCAAACCAGTTCGCTGTCCCTGATCAATCCAGATCGCTGTCCCTGATTATTCCGGATCACTGTCCCTATTCGATCCTGACTGTCCCTGATCAATCCAGATCATTGTCCCTGAACAATCCAGATCACTGTCCCTGATCATTCCAGATCACTGTCCCTGATCAATCCAGATCACTGTCCCTGATCAATCCAGATCACTGTCCCTGATCAATCAAGACTGTTCCTGATCAATGCAGAGTTTCCTGATCAATCCAGACTGTTTCTGATCCATCCAGATTACTGTCCCTGATAAATCCAGACTGTTCCTGATCAATCCAGATCGCTGTCCCTGATAAATCCAGATCATTGTTCCTGATCAATCCAGATCACTGTCCCTGATCAATCCAGATCACTGTCCCGGATCAATCCTAATCACCGTCCCTGATCATTCCAGGCTGTCCCTGATCAATCCAGATCGCTGTCCCTGATCAATCCAGATCGCTGTGCCTGATCAGTCCAGATCACTGTTCTTGATCAATCCAGATCACTTTCCCTGATTATTCCGGATCACTGTCCCTATTCGATCCAGACTGTTCCTGATCAAACCAGATGACAGCCCCTGATCAATCCAGATCATTGTCCCCGATCAATCCAGATCACTGTACCTGATCAATCCAGATCACTGTCCCTGATCAATCCAGACTGTCCCTGATCAATCCAGATCGCTGTTCCCGATCAATCCAGATCGCTGTCCCACATCATTCCAGATCACTGTCCCTGATCAATCCCGATCGCTGTCCCTGATCAGTCCAGATCACATTTCCTGATCAATCCAGATCACTGTCCCTGATCAATGTCCCTGAAAAATCCAGACTGTTCCTGATCAATCCAGGTCACTGTCCCTGACCAATCCAGAACACTGTCCCTGATCAATCCCTGATCAATGTACCTGAAAAATCCAGACTGTTCCTGATCAATCTAGATCACTTTCCCTGATCAATCCAGATCACTGTCCCTGATCAATCTAGATCACTGTCCCTGATCAATCCAGATCGCTGTCCCTGATCAATCAAGATCACTGACCCGGATTAATCCAGCTCGCTGTCCCTGATCGATCCAGATTGCTGTCCCTGATCGATCCAGATTGCTGTCCGTGATCAATCCATATCACTGTTCCTGATCAATTCAGACTGTTCCTGATCAATCCAGACTGTTCCTGATCAATGCAGATCACTGCCCCTGACCAATCCAGTTCACTGTCCATGATTATTCCGGATCACTGTCCCTGTTCGACAAAGATCACTGTCCCTGATCAATCAAAGTCACTGTCCCTGATCAATCCAGATCACTGTCCCTGATCAATCCAGATCACTGTCCCTGATCAATCCAGATCACTGTCCCTGATCAATCAAGATCACTGACCCGGATTAATCCAGCTCGCTGTCCCTGATCGATCCAGATTGCTGTCCCTGATCGATCCAGATTGCTGTCCGTGATCAATCCATATCACTGTTCCTGATCAATTCAGACTGTTCCTGATCAATCCAGACTGTTCCTGATCAATCCAGATCACGGCCTCCTACCAATCCAGATCACTGTCCCTGATCAATCTAGATCACTGCCCCTGACCAATCCAGATCACTGTCCCTGATTATTCCGGATCACTGTCCCTGTTCGATCCAGATCACTGTCCCTGATCAATCCAGGTCACTGTCCCAGATCAATCCAGATCACTGTCCCTGATCAATCCAGATCACTGTCCCTGATCAAACCAGACTGATCCTGACCAATCCAGATAACTGTCCCTGATTATTCCGGATCACTGTCCCTGTTCGATCCAGATCACTGTCCCTGAACAATCCAGGTCACTGTCCCTGATCAATCCAGATCACTGTCACTGATCAATCCAGATCTCTGTCCTTGATCAGTGCAGATTGTCCCTGATCAATCCAGATCACTGCGCCTGACCAATCCAGATCACTGTCCCTGATCAATCCAGATCACTGTCCCTGATCATTCCAGACTGTTTCTGATCCATCCAGATTACTGTTCCTGATCAATCCAGATTGTTCCTGATCAATCCAGATCGCTGTCCATGATAAATCCAGATCATTGTTCCTGATCAATCCAGATCACTGTCCCTGATCAATCCAGATCACTGTCCCGGATCAATCCTGATCACCGTCCCTGATCATTCCAGGCTGTCCCTGATCAATCCAGATCGCTGTCCCTGATCAATCCAGATCGCTGTGCCTGATCAGTCCAGATCACTGTTCTTGATCAATCCAGATCACTTTCACTGATTATTCCGGATCACCATCCCTATTCGATCCAGACTGTTCCTGATCAAACCAGATGACAGTCCCTGATCAATGCAGATCATTGTCCCCGATCAATCCAGATCACTGTACCTGATCAATCCAGATCACTGTCGCTGATCAATCCAGACTGTCCCTGATCAATCCAGATCGCTGTCCCAGATCATTCCAGATCACTGTCCCTGATCAATCCCGATCGCTGTCCCTGATCAGTCCAGATCACTTTTCCTGATCAATCCAGATCACTGTCCCTGATCAATGTCCCTGAAAAATCCAGACTGTTCCTTATCAATCCAGGTCACTGTCCCTGACCAATCCAGAACACTGTCCCTGATCAATCCCTGATCAGTGTACCTGAAAAATCCAGACTGTTCCTGATCAATCCAGATCACTTTCCCTGATCAATCCAGATCACTGTCCCTGATCAATCTAGATCACTGTCCCCGATCAATCCAGATCGCTGTCCCTGATCAATCCAGACTGTTCCTGATCAATGCAGATCACTGCCCCTGACCAATCCAGATCACTGTCTCTGATCAATCCAGATCACTGCCCCTGACCAATCCAGTTCACTGTCCCTGATTATTCCGGATCACTGTCCCTGTTCGACAAAGATACTGTCCCTGATCAATCAAAGTCACTGTCCCTGATCAATCCAGACTGTTCCTGATCAATCCAGATCACGGCCTCCTACCAATCCAGATCACTGTCCCTGATCAATCTAGATCACTGCCCCTGACCAATCCAGATCACTGTTCCTGTTCAATCCAGATCACTGCCCCTGATTATTCCGGGTCACTGTCCCTGTTCGATCCAGATCACTGTCCCTGATCAATCCAGGTCACTGTCCCAGATCAATCCAGATCACTGTCCCTGATCAATCCAGATCACTGTCCCTGATCAAACCAGACTGATCCTGACGAATCCAGATAACTGTCCCTGATTATTCCGGATCACTGTCCCTGTTCGATCCAGATCACTGTCCCTGAACAATACAGGTCATTGTCCCTGATCAATCTAGATCACTGTCCCTGATCAATCCAGATCTCTGTCCTTGATCAGTGCAGATTGTCCCTGATCAATCCAGATCACTGCGCCAGACCAATCCAGATCACTGTCCCTGATCAATCCAGATCACTGTCCCTTATCATTCCAGACTGTTTCTGATCTACCCAGATCACTGTCTCTGATCAAGCCAGCTCATTGTCCCTGATCAATCCAGATCACTTTTCCTGATCAATCCAGATCAATGTTCCTGATCAACCCAGATCATTGTCCCTGATCAATCCAGATCACTTTTCCTGATCAATCCAGATCACTGTCCCTGATCAATCCAGAGCGTCGTCCCTGATCAATCCAGATCACTGCCCCCGAACAATCCAGATCACTGTCCCTGATCAATCCAGATCACTTCCCCTGACCAATCCTTTTCACTGTCCCTGATTATTCCGGATCACTGTTCCTGATCAATCCAGATCACTGTTCCTGATCAATCCAGATCACTGTTCCTGATCAATCCAAGACACTTTCCCTGATCAATCCAAGTCACTGTCCCTGATCATTCCAGATCACTGTCCCTGATCAATCCAGATCACTGTCCCTGATCAATCCAGATCACTGTTGCTGATCAATCCAGATCACTGTTCCTGATCAATCCAGATCACTGTTCCTGATCAATCCAGATCACGGTCCCTGATCAATCCAGATCGCTGTCCCTGATCAATCCAGACTGTTCCTGATCAATCCAGATCACTGCCCCTGACCAATCCAGTTCACTGTCCCTGATTATTCCGGATCACTGTCCCTGTTCGACACAGATCACTGTCCCTGATCAATCCAAGTCACTGTCCCTGATCAATCCAAGTCACTTTCCCTGATCCATCCAGATCACTGTCCCTGATCAATCCAGATCACTGTCCCTGATCAATCCAGATCACTGACCCGGATTAATCCAGCTCGCTGTCCCTGATCGATCCAGATTGCTGTCCCTGATCGATCCATATTGCTGTCCGTGATCAATCCAGATCACTGTTCCTGATCAATTCAGGCTGTTCCTGATCAATCCAGACTGTTCCTGATCAATCCAGATCACCGCCTCTGACCAATCCAGATCACTGTCCCTGATCAATCTAGATCACTGCCCCTGAGCAATCCAGATCACTGTCACTGATTTTTACGGATCACTGTCCCTGTTCGATCCAGATCATTGCCCCTGATCAATCCAGGTTACTGCCCCAGATCAATCCAAATCACTGTCCCTGATCAAGCCAGACTGATCCTGAACAATCCAGATCACTGTCCCTGATTATTCCGGATCACTGTCCCAGTTCGATCCAGATCACAGTCCCTGAACAATCCAGGTCACTGTCCCTGATCAATCCAGATCACTGTCCCTGTTCCCTCCAGATCTCTGTCCCTGATCAGTGCAGATTGTTCCTGATCAATCCAGATCACTGCCCCTGACCAATCCAGATCATTGTCCCTGATCAATCCAGATCACTGCGCCTGACCAATCCAGATCACTGTACCTGATCAATCCAGATAACTGTCCCTGATCATTCCAGACTGTTTCTGATCTACCCAGATCACTGTCCCTGATCAATCCAGATCATTATCCCTGATCAATCCAGATCACTTTTCCTGATCAATCCAGATCACTGTCCCTGATCAATCCAGAGCGTCGTCCCATATCAATCCAGATTGCTGTCTCTGATCAATCCAGATCACTGTTGCTGGTCAAGACAGAGTGTTCCTGATCAATCCAGACTGTTCCTGATCAATCCAGATCACTGCCCCATACCAATCCAGATCATTGATCCTGATCAATCCAGATCACTGCCCCGGAACAATCCAGATCACTGTCCCTGATTATTCCAGATCACTGTCCCTGATCAATCCAGATCGCTGTCCCTGATCAATCCAGATCGCTGTCCCTGATTAATCCAGATCACTGTCCCTGATCAATCCAGATCGCTGTCCCTGATCAATCCAGACTGTTCCTGATCAACGCAGATCACTGCCCCTGACCATTCCAGATCACTGTCCCTGATCAATCCAGATCACTGCCCCTGACCAATCCAGTTCACTTTCCCTGATTATTCCGGATCACTGTCCCTGTTCGACACAGATCACTGTCCCTGATCAATCCAAGTCACTGTCCCTGATCAATCCAGATCACTGTCCATGATCAATCCAGATCACTGTCCCTGATCAATCCAGATCACTGACCCGGATTAATCCAGCTCGCTGTCCCTGATCGATCCAGATTGCTGTCCCTGATCGATCCAGATTGCTGTCCGTGATCAATCCAGATCACTGTTCCTGATCAATTCAGACTGTTCCTGATCAATCCAGACTGTTCCTGATCAATCCAGATCACGGCCTCTGACCAATCCAGAACACTGTCCCTGATCAATCTAGATCACTGCCCCTGAGCAATCCAGATCACTGTCACTGATTTTTACGGATCACTGTCCCTGTTCGATCCAGATCATTGCCCCTGATCAATCCAGGTTACTGCCCCAGATCAATCAAAATCACTGTCCCTGATCACGCCAGACTGATCCTGAACAATCCAGATCACTGTCCCTGATTATTCCGGATCACTGTCCCTGTTCGATCCAGATCACAGTCCCTGAACAATCCAAGTCACTGTCCCTGATCAATCCAGATCACTGTCCCTGATCCATCCAGATCTCTGTCCCTGATCAGTGCAGATTGTTCCTGATCAATCCAGATCACTGCCCCTGACCAATCCAGATCATTGTCCCTGATCAATCCAGATCACTGCGCCTGACCAATCCAGATCACTGTACCTGATCAATCCAGATAACTGTCCCTGATCATTCCAGACTGTTTCTGATCTACCCAGATCACTGTCCCTGATCAATCCAGATCATTATCCCTGATCAATCCAGATCACTTTTCCTGATCAATCCAGATCACTGTCCCTGATCAATCCAGAGCGTCGTCCCTGATCAATCCAGATTGCTGTCCCTGATCAATCCAGATCACTGTTGCTGATCAATACAGAGTGTTCCTGATCAATCCAGACTGTTCCTGATCAATCCAGATCACTGCCCCATACCAATCCAGATCACTGATCCTGATCAATCCAGATCACTGCCCCGGAACAATCCAGATCACTGTCCCTGATTATTCCGGATCACTGACCCTGATCGATCCAGATCACTGACCCTGATCAATCCAGGTCACAGTCCCTGATCAATCCAGGTCACAGACCCTGATCAATCCAGATCACTGTCCCGGATAATTCCAGATCCCTCTCCCTGATCAGTCCAGATCACTGTTCCTGATCAATCCAGATCACTGTCCCTGATCAATCCAGATCACTGTCCCTGATCAATTCAGATTACTGTCCCTGATCCATCCGTTCACTGTCCCTGATTATTCCAGATCACTGTCCCTGTTCGATCCAGAACACTGTCCCTGATCAATCCAGATCACTGTCCTTGATCAATCCAGTCTGTTCCTGATCAATCCAGATCGCTGTCCCTGATCAATCCAGATCGCTGTCCCAAATCAGTCTAGATCACTGTTCATGATCAATTCAGATCACTGTGCCTGACCAATCCCTGATCAATGTCCCTGAAAAATCCAGATCACTGTCCCTGATCAATCCAGATCACTGTTGCTGATCAATCCAGATCACTGACCCTGATCAGTCCAGACCACTGTCCCTGATCATTCCATATCACTGTCCCTGATCAATCCAGACTGTTCCTATTCAATCCAGATCACTGTCCCTGCTCAATCCAGACTGTTCCGGATCAATTAAGATCACTGCCTCTGATCAATCCAGGTCGCTGTCCCTGATCAATCCTGGTCACTGTCCCTGTTCAATCCAGATCACTGTCCCTGATCAGTCCAAGTCACTGTCCCTGATCAATCCTTGATCAATGTACCTGACCAATCCAGACTGTTTCTGATCAATGCAGATCACTGCCCCTGACCAATCCAGATCACTGCCCCTGACCAATCCAGTTCATTGTCCCTGATTATTCCGGATCACTGTCCCTGTTCGACACAGATCACTGTCCCTGATCAATGCAAGTCACTGTCCCTGATCAATCCAAGTCACTGTCCCTGATCAATCCAGATCACTGTTCCTGATCAATCCAGACTGTTGCTGATCAATCCAGACTGTTCCTGATCAATCCAGACTGTTCCTGATCAATCCAGATCACGGCCTCTGACCAATCCAGATCACTGTCCCTGATCAATCTAGATCACTGCCCCTGACCAATCCAGATCACTGTCCCTGATTATTCCGGATCACTGTCCCTGTTCGATCCAGATCATTGTCCCTGATCAATCCGGGTTACTGCCCCAGATCAATCGAGATCACTGTCCCTGATCAATCCAGATCACTGTCCCTGATCAAGCCAGACTGATCCTGAACAATCCAGATCACTGTCCCTGATTATTCCGGATCACTGTCCCTGTTCGATCCAGATCACAGTCCCTGAACAATCCAGGTCACTGTCCCTGATCAATCCAGATCACTGTCCCTGATCAATCCAGATCTCCGTCCCTGAACAGTGCAGATTGTTCCTGATCAATCCAGATCACTGCCCCTGACCAATCCAGATCATTGTCCCTGATCAATCCAGATCACTGCGCCTGACCAATCCAGATCACTGTCCCTGATCAATCCATATCACTGTCCCTGATCATTCCAGACTGTTTCTGATCTACCCAGATCACTGTCCCTTATCAATCCAGATCATTGTCCCTGATCAATCCAGATCACTTTTCCTGATCAATCCAGATCACTGTCCCTGATCAATCCAGAGCGTCGTCCCTGATCAATCCAGATTGCTGTCCCTGATCAATCCAGATCACTGTTGCTGATCAATACAGAGTGTTCCTGATCAATCCAGACTGTTCCTGATCAATCCAGATCACTGCCCCTGACCAATCCAGATCACTGACCCTGATCAATCCAGATCACTGCCCCGGAACAATCCAGATCACTGTCCCTGATTATTCCGGATCACTGACCCTGTTCGATCCAGATCACTGACCCGGATCAATCCAGGTCACAGTCCCTGATCAATCCAGGTCACAGACCCTGATCAATCCAGATCACTGTCCCGGATAATTCCAGATCCCTGTCCCTGATCAGTCCAGATCACTGTTCCTGATCAATCCAGATCACTGTCCCTGATCAACCCCTGATCAATGTCCCTGAAAATCCAGACTGTTACTGATCAAGCCAGATCACTGTCCCTGATCATTCCAGACCACAGTCCCTGATCAATCCAGATCACTATCCCTGATTAATCCAGATCACTGTCCCTGATCAGTCCAGACCCCTGTTCCTGATCAGTCCAGACCACTGTCACTGATCAATCCAGATGACTGTCCCTGATCAATCGAAAACACTGTCGCTGATCAATCCAGATCACTGTCCCTGATCAATCCAGATCACTGTCCCTGATCAATTCAGATTACTGTCACTGATCCATCCGTTCACTGTCCCTGATTATTCCACATCACTGTCCCTGTTCGATCCAGAACACTGTTCCTGATCAATCCAGATCGCTATCCCTGATCAATCCAGATCGCTGTCCCTGATCAGTCTAGATCACTGTTCATGATCAATTCAGATCACTGTGCCTGACCAACCCCTGATCAATGTCCCAGAAAAATCCAGATCACTGTCCCTGATCAATCCAGATAACTGTTGCTGATCAATCCAGATCACTGTCACTGATCAGCCCAGATCACTGTCCCTGATCATTCCATATCACTGTCCCTGATCAATCCACACAGTTCCTAATCAATCCAGATCACTGTCACTGATCAATCCAGACTGTTCCTGATCAATCAAGATCACTGCCTCTGATCAATCCAGGTCGCTGTCCCTGATCAATCCAGGTCACTGTCCCTGTTCAATCCAGATCACTGTCCCTGACCAATCCAAGTCACTGTCCCTGATCAATCCCTGATCAATGTACCTGAAAAATCCAAACTGTTCCTGATCAATACTGATCACTGTCCCTGATCAATCCAGATACCTGTTCCTGATCAATCCAGATCACTGTCCCTGATCAGTCCAGATAACTGTCCCTGATCAAATCAGACTGTTCTTGATCAATCCAGACTGTTCCTGATCAATCCAGACTGTTCCTGATCAATCCAGACTGTTCCTGATCAATCCAGATCACGGCCTCTGACCAATCCAGATCACTGTCCCTGATCAATCCAGATCACTGCCCATGACCAATCCAGATCACTGCCCCTGATTATTCCGGCTCACTGTCCCTGTTCGATCCAGATCAATGTCCCTGATCAAGGCAGACTGATCCTGAACAATCCAGATCACTGTCCCTGATTATTCCGGATCACTGTCCCTGTTCGATCCAGATCACAGTCCCTGAACAATCCAGGTCACTGTCCCTGATCAATCCAGATCACTGTCCCTGATCAATCCAGATCTCTGTCCCTGATCAGTGCAGATTGTTCCTGATCAATCCAGATCACTGCCCCTGACTAATCCAGATCATTGTCCCTGATCAATCCAGATCACTGCGCCTGACCAATCCAGATCACTGTCCCTGATCAATCCAGATCACTGTCCCTGATCATTCCAGACTGTTTCTGATCTACCCAGATCACTGTCCCTGATCAATCCAGATCATTGTCCCTGATCAATCCAGATCACTGTCCCTGATCAATCCAGAGCGCCGTGCCTGATCAATCCAGATTGCTGTCCCTGATCAATCCAGATCGCTGTTGCTGATCAATCCAGACTGTTCCTGATCAATCCAGATCACCGCCTCTGACCAATCCAGATCACTGTCCCTGATCAATCTAGATCACTGCCCCTGAGCAATCCATATCACTGTCCCTGATTATTCCGGATCACTGTCCCTGTTCGATCCAGATCATTGTCCCTGATCAATCCAGGTTACTGTCCCAGATCAATCCGGTCACTGTCCCTGATCAAGCCAGACTGATCCTGAACAATCCAGATCATTGTCCCTGATTATTCCGGATCACAGTCCCTGTTCGATCCAGATCACAGTCCCTGAACAATCCAGGTCACTGTCCCTGATCAATCCAGATCACTGTCCGTGATCAGTGCATATTGTTCCTGATCAATTCAGATCACTGCCCCAGACCAATCCAGATCACTGTCCCTAATCAATCCAGATCACCGCCCCTGACCAATCCAGATCACTGTCCCTGATCAATCCAGATCATTGTCCCTGATCAATCCAGATCACTGTTCCTGATCAATCCAGATCACTGTCCCTGATCAATCCAGAGCGCCGTCCCTGATCAATCCAGATTGCTGTCCCTGATCAATCCAGATCCCTGTTCCTGATCAGTCCAGATCAATGCCCCTGATAAATCCAGATTGTTCCTTATCAATCCAGATCACTGTCACTGATCAATCCAGATCACTGTTCCTGATCAATCCAGGTCGCGGTCCCTGATCAATCCCGGATCAATGTCCCTGAAAAATCCAGACTGTTCCTGATCAATCCAGATCATTGTCCTTGATCAATCCAGAGCGCCGTCCCTGATCAATCCAGATTGCTGTCCCTGATCAATCCAGATCACTGTCACTGATCAATCCAGATCACTGCTCCTGATCAATCCAGATCACTGTCCCTGATCAATCCAGAGCGCCGTCCCTGATCAATCCAGATTGCTGTCCCTGATCAATCCAGATCCCTGTTCCTGATCAGTCCAGATCAATGCCCCTGATCAATCCAGATTGTTCCTTATCAATCCAGATCACTGTCACTGATCAATCCAGATCACTGTTCCTGATCAATCCAGATCGCTGTCCCTGATCAATCCAGATCGCTGTCCCTGATCAGTCCAGATCCCTGTTCCTGATCAATCCAGATCATTGTCCCTGATCAATCCAGATCACTGTCCCTGATCAATCCAGAGCGCCGTGCCTGATCAATCCAGATTGCTGTCCCTGATCAATCCCGATCGCTGTTGCTGATCAATCCAGACTGTTCCTGATCAATCCAGATCACCGCCTCTGACCAATCCAGATCACTGTCCCTGATCAATCTAGATCACTGCCCCTGAGCAATCCAGATCACTGTCCCTGATTATTCCGGATCACTGTCCCTGTTCGATCCAGATCATTGTCCCTGATCAATCCAGGTTACTGTCCCAGATCAATCCGGTCACTGTCCCTGATCAAGCCAGACTGATCCTGAACAATCCAGATCATTGTCCCTGATTATTCCGGATCACAGTCCCTGTTCGATCCAGATCACAGTCCCTGAACAATCCAGGTCACTGTCCCTGATCAATCCAGATCACTGTCCGTGATCAGTGCATATTGTTCCTGATCAATTCAGATCACTGCCCCAGACCAATCCAGATCACTGTCCCTAATCAATCCAGATCACCGCCCCTGACCAATCCAGATCACTGTCCCTGATCAATCCAGATCATTGTCCCTGATCAATCCAGATCACTGTTCCTGATCAATCCAGATCACTGTCCCTGATCAATCCAGAGCGCCGTCCCTGATCAATCCAGATTGCTGTCCCTGATCAATCCAGATCCCTGTTCCTGATCAGTCCAGATCAATGCCCCTGATAAATCCAGATTGTTCCTTATCAATCCAGATCACTGTCACTGATCAATCCAGATCACTGTTCCTGATCAATCCAGGTCGCGGTCCCTGATCAATCCCGGATCAATGTCCCTGAAAAATCCAGACTGTTCCTGATCAATCCAGATCATTGTCCTTGATCAATCCAGAGCGCCGTCCCTGATCAATCCAGATTGCTGTCCCTGATCAATCCAGATCACTGTCACTGATCAATCCAGATCACTGCTCCTGATCAATCCAGATCACTGTCCCTGATCAATCCAGAGCGCCGTCCCTGATCAATCCAGATTGCTGTCCCTGATCAATCCAGATCCCTGTTCCTGATCAGTCCAGATCAATGCCCCTGATCAATCCAGATTGTTCCTTATCAATCCAGATCACTGTCACTGATCAATCCAGATCACTGTTCCTGATCAATCCAGATCGCTGTCCCTGATCAATCCAGATCGCTGTCCCTGATCAGTCCAGATCCCTGTTCCTGATCAGTCCAGATCAATGCCCCTGATCAATCCAGATTGTTCCTTATCAATCCAGATCACTGTCACTGATCAATCCAGATCACTGTTCCTGATCAATCCAGATCGCTGTCCCTGATCAATCCAGATCATTGTCCTTGATCAATCCCTGATCAATTATCTTGATCAATCCAGATCACTGTCCCTGATCAATCCAGACTGCTCCTTATCAATCCAGATCACTGTCACTGATCAATCCAGATCACAGCGCCTGATCAATCCAGATCACTGTCCCTGATCAATCCAGATCACTGTCCCTGCTCATTCCAGATCACTGTCCCTGATCAATCCAGATCACTGTCGCTGATCAATCCAGATCACTGTCCCTGATCAGTCCTGATCACAGTTCCTGATCAATCCAGATCATTGTCCTTGATCAATCCCTGATCAATTATCTTGATCAATCCAGATCACTGTCCCTGATCAATCCAGACTGTTCCTGATCAATCAAGATCACTGTCCCTGATCAATTCAGATTACTGTCCCTGATCCATCCGTTCACTGTCCCTGATTATTCCAGATCACTGTCCCTGTTCGATCCAGAACACTGTCCCTGATCAATCCAGATCACTGTCCTTGATCAATCCAGTCTGTTCCTGATCAATCCAGATCGCTGTCCCTGATCAATCCAGATCGCTGTCCCAAATCAGTCTAGATCACTGTTCATGATCAATTCAGATCACTGTGCCTGACCAATCCCTGATCAATGTCCCTGAAAAATCCAGATCACTGTCCCTGATCAATCCAGATCACTGTTGCTGATCAATCCAGATCACTGACCCTGATCAGTCCAGACCACTGTCCCTGATCATTCCATATCACTGTCCCTGATCAATCCAGACTGTTCCTATTCAATCCAGATCACTGTCCCTGCTCAATCCAGACTGTTCCGGATCAATTAAGATCACTGCCTCTGATCAATCCAGGTCGCTGTCCCTGATCAATCCTGGTCACTGTCCCTGTTCAATCCAGATCACTGTCCCTGATCAGTCCAAGTCACTGTCCCTGATCAATCCTTGATCAATGTACCTGACCAATCCAGACTGTTTCTGATCAATGCAGATCACTGCCCCTGACCAATCCAGATCACTGCCCCTGACCAATCCAGTTCATTGTCCCTGATTATTCCGGATCACTGTCCCTGTTCGACACAGATCACTGTCCCTGATCAATGCAAGTCACTGTCCCTGATCAATCCAAGTCACTGTCCCTGATCAATCCAGATCACTGTTCCTGATCAATCCAGACTGTTGCTGATCAATCCAGACTGTTCCTGATCAATCCAGACTGTTCCTGATCAATCCAGATCACGGCCTCTGACCAATCCAGATCACTGTCCCTGATCAATCTAGATCACTGCCCCTGACCAATCCAGATCACTGTCCCTGATTATTCCGGATCACTGTCCCTGTTCGATCCAGATCATTGTCCCTGATCAATCCGGGTTACTGCCCCAGATCAATCGAGATCACTGTCCCTGATCAATCCAGATCACTGTCCCTGATCAAGCCAGACTGATCCTGAACAATCCAGATCACTGTCCCTGATTATTCCGGATCACTGTCCCTGTTCGATCCAGATCACAGTCCCTGAACAATCCAGGTCACTGTCTTTGATCAATCCAGATCTCCGTCCCTGAACAGTGCAGATTGTTCCTGATCAATCCAGATCACTGCCCCTGACCAATCCAGATCATTGTCCCTGATCAATCCAGATCACTGCGCCTGACCAATCCAGATCACTGTCCCTGATCAATCCATATCACTGTCCCTGATCATTCCAGACTGTTTCTGATCTACCCAGATCACTGTCCCTTATCAATCCAGATCATTGTCCCTGATCAATCCAGATCACTTTTCCTGATCAATCCAGATCACTGTCCCTGATCAATCCAGAGCGTCGTCCCTGATCAATCCAGATTGCTGTCCCTGATCAATCCAGATCACTGTTGCTGATCAATACAGAGTGTTCCTGATCAATCCAGACTGTTCCTGATCAATCCAGATCACTGCCCCTGACCAATCCAGATCACTGACCCTGATCAATCCAGATCACTGCCCCGGAACAATCCAGATCACTGTCCCTGATTATTCCGGATCACTGACCCTGTTCGATCCAGATCACTGACCCGGATCAATCCAGGTCACAGTCCCTGATCAATCCAGGTCACAGACCCTGATCAATCCAGATCACTGTCCCGGATAATTCCAGATCCCTGTCCCTGATCAGTCCAGATCACTGTTCCTGATCAATCCAGATCACTGTCCCTGATCAACCCCTGATCAATGTCCCTGAAAATCCAGACTGTTACTGATCAAGCCAGATCACTGTCCCTGATCATTCCAGACCACAGTCCCTGATCAATCCAGATCACTATCCCTGATTAATCCAGATCACTGTCCCTGATCAGTCCAGGCCCCTGTTCCTGATCAGTCCAGACCACTGTCACTGATCAATCCAGATGACTGTCCCTGATCAATCGAAAACACTGTCGCTGATCAATCCAGATCACTGTCCCTGATCAATCCAGATCACTGTCCCTGATCAATTCAGATTACTGTCACTGATCCATCCGTTCACTGTCCCTGATTATTCCACATCACTGTCCCTGTTCGATCCAGAACACTGTTCCTGATCAATCCAGATCGCTATCCCTGATCAATCCAGATCGCTGTCCCTGATCAGTCTAGATCACTGTTCATGATCAATTCAGATCACTGTGCCTGACCAACCCCTGATCAATGTCCCAGAAAAATCCAGATCACTGTCCCTGATCAATCCAGATAACTGTTGCTGATCAATCCAGATCACTGTCACTGATCAGCCCAGATCACT
Source organism: Scyliorhinus torazame (assembly GCF_047496885.1). Classification (NCBI taxonomy): domain Eukaryota; kingdom Metazoa; phylum Chordata; class Chondrichthyes; order Carcharhiniformes; family Scyliorhinidae; genus Scyliorhinus; species Scyliorhinus torazame. Next base: position 22,754,594 of record NC_092737.1, read on the forward strand.
GTCCCTGATCATTCCATATCACTGTCCCTGATCAATCCACACAGTTCCTAATCAATCCAGATCACTGTCACTGATCAATCCAGACTGTTCCTGATCAATCAAGATCACTGCCTCTGATCAATCCAGGTCGCTGTCCCTGATCAATCCAGGTCACTGTCCCTGTTCAATCCAGATCACTGTCCCTGACCAATCCAAGTCACTGTCCCTGATCAATCCCTGATCAATGTACCTGAAAAATCCAAACTGTTCCTGATCAATACTGATCACTGTCCCTGATCAATCCAGATACCTGTTCCTGATCAATCCAGATCACTGTCCCTGATCAGTCCAGATAACTGTCCCTGATCAAATCAGACTGTTCTTGATCAATCCAGACTGTTCCTGATCAATCCAGACTGTTCCTGATCAATCCAGACTGTTCCTGATCAATCCAGATCACGGCCTCTGACCAATCCAGATCACTGTCCCTGATCAATCCAGATCACTGCCCATGACCAATCCAGATCACTGCCCCTGATTATTCCGGCTCACTGTCCCTGTTCGATCCAGATCAATGTCCCTGATCAAGGCAGACTGATCCTGAACAATCCAGATCACTGTCCCTGATTATTCCGGATCACTGTCCCTGTTCGATCCAGATCACAGTCCCTGAACAATCCAGGTCACTGTCCCTGATCAATCCAGATCACTGTCCCTGATCAATCCAGATCTCTGTCCCTGATCAGTGCAGATTGTTCCTGATCAATCCAGATCACTGCCCCTGACTAATCCAGATCATTGTCCCTGATCAATCCAGATCACTGCGCCTGACCAATCCAGATCACTGTCCCTGATCAATCCAGATCACTGTCCCTGATCATTCCAGACTGTTTCTGATCTACCCAGATCACTGTCCCTGATCAATCCAGATCATTGTCCCTGATCAATCCAGATCACTGTCCCTGATCAATCCAGAGCGCCGTGCCTGATCAATCCAGATTGCTGTCCCTGATCAATCCAGATCGCTGTTGCTGATCAATCCAGACTGTTCCTGATCAATCCAGATCACCGCCTCTGACCAATCCAGATCACTGTCCCTGATCAATCTAGATCACTGCCCCTGAGCAATCCAGATCACTGTCCCTGATTATTCCGGATCACTGTCCCTGATCAAGCCAGACTGATCCTGAACAATCCAGATCATTGTCCCTGATTATTCCGGATCACAGTCCCTGTTCGATCCAGATCACAGTCCCTGAACAATCCAGGTCACTGTCCCTGATCAATCCAGATCACTGTCCCTGATCAGTGCATATTGTTCCTGATCAATTCAGATCACTGCCCCAGACCAATCCAGATCACTGTCCCTAATCAATCCAGATCACCGACCCTGACCAATCCAGATCACTGCCCCTGATCAATCCAGATCATTGTCCCTGATCAATCCAGATCACTGTTCCTGATCAATCCAGATCACTGTCCCTGATCAATCCAGAGCGCCGTCCCTGATCAATCCAGATTGCTGTCCCTGATCAATCCAGATCCCTGTTCCTGATCAGTCCAGATCAATGCCCCTGATAAATCCAGATTGTTCCTTATCAATCCAGATCACTGTCACTGATTAATCCAGATCACTGTTCCTGATCAATCCAGGTCGCGGTCCCTGATCAATCCCGGATCAATGTCCCTGAAAAATCCAGACTGTTCCTGATCAATCCAGATCATTGTCCTTGATCAATCCAGAGCGCCGTCCCTGATCAATCCAGATTGCTGTCCCTGATCAATCCAGATCACTGTCACTGATCAATCCAGATCACTGTTCCTGATCAATCCAGATCACTGTCCCTGACCAATCCAGAGCGCCGTCCCTGATCAATCCAGATTGGTGTCCCTGATCAATCCAGATCCCTGTTCCTGATCAGTCCAGATCAATGCCCCTGATCAATCCAGATTGTTCCTTATCAATCCAGATCACTGTCACTGATCAATCCAGATCACTGTTCCTGATCAATCCAGATCGCTGTCCCTGATCAATCCAGATCGCTGTCCCTGATCAGTCCAGATCCCTGTTCCTGATCAGTCCAGATCAATGCCCCTGATCAATCCAGATTGTTCCTTATCAATCCAGATCACTGTCACTGATCAATCCAGATCACTGTTCCTGATCAATCCAGATCGCTGTCCCTGATCAATCCAGATCATTGTCCTTGATCAATCCCTGATCAATTATCTTGATCAATCCAGATCACTGTCCCTGATCAATCCAGACTGCTCCTTATCAATCCAGATCACTGTCACTGATCAATCCAGATCACAGCGCCTGATCAATCCAGATCACTGTCCCTGATCAATCCAGATCACTGTCCCTGCTCATTACAGATCACTGTCCCTGATCAATCCAGATCACTGTCGCTGATCAATCCAGATCACTGTCCCTGATCAGTCCTGATCACAGTTCCTGATCAATCCAGATCATTGTCCTTGATCAATCCCTGATCAATTATCTTGATCAATCCAGATCACTGTCCCTGATCAATCCAGACTGTTCCTGATCAATCAAGATCACTACCCCTGATCAATCCAGATCGCTGGCCCTGTTCAATCCCGATCACTGTCCCTGTTCAATCCAGATCACTGTCCATGATCAATTCAAGTCACTGTCCCTGATCAATCCCTGATCAATGGACCTGAACAATCCAGGCTGTTCCTGATCAATCCAGACTGTTCCTGATCAATCCAGATCTCTGTCCCTGATCAGTGCAGATTGTTCCTGATCAATTCAGATCACTGCCCCTGACCAATCCAGATCACTGTCCCTAATCAATCCAGATCACCGCCCCTGACCAATCCAGATCACTGTCCCTGATCAATCCAGATCATTGTCCCTGATCAATCCAGATCACTGTTCCTGATCAATCCAGATCACTGTCCCTGATCAATCCAGAGCGCCGTCCCTGATCAATCCAGATTGCTATCCCTGATCAATCCAGATCACTGTTCCTGATCAGTCCAGATCAATGCCCCTGATCAATCCAGACTGTTCCTTATCAATCCAGATCACTGTCACTGATCAATCCAGATCACTGTTCCTGATCAATCCAGATCGCTGTCCCTGATCAATCACGGATCAATGTCCCTGAAAAATCCAGACTGTTCCTGATCAATCCAGATCGCTGTCCCTGATCAATCCAGATCGCTGTCCCTGATCAATCCAGGTCGCTGTCCCTGATCAGCCCAGATAACAGTTCCTGATCAATCCAGATCATTGTCCTTGATCAATCCCGGATCAATTATCTTGATCAATCCAGATCACTGTCCCTGATCAATCCAGACTGCTCCTTATCAATCCAGTTCACTGTCACTGATCAATCCAGATCACTGCCCCTGATCAATCCAGATCACAGTCCCTGATCAATCTTTTTCACTGTCCCAGCTCATTCCAGATCACTGTCCCTGATCAATCCAGATCACTGTTCCTGATCAATCCAGATCACTGTCCCTGATCAATCCAGAGCGCCGTCCCTGATCAATCCAGATTGCTATCCCTGATCAATCAAGATCACAGTCCCAGCTCATTCCAGATCACTGTCCCTGATCAATCCAGATCACTGTCGCTGATCAATCCAGATCACTGTCCTTGATCAATCTAGATCACGGCCCCTGACCAATCCAGATCACTGTCCCTGATTATTCCGGATCACTGTCCCTGTTCGATCCAGATCACTGCCCCTGACCAATCCAAATCATTGTCCCTGATCAATCCAGATCACTGCGCCTGACCAATCCAGATCACTGTCCCTGACCAATCCAGATCACTGTCCCTGATAAATCCAGATAATTGTCCCTGATCAATCCAGATCACTTTTCCTGATCAATCCAGATCACTGTCCCTGATCAATTCAGATTACTGTCACTGATCCATCCGTTCACTGTCCCTGATTATTCCACATCACTGTCCCTGTTCGATCCAGAACACTGTCCCTGATCAATCCAGATCCCTGTCCCTGATCAATCCAGTCTGTTCCTGATCAATCCAGATCGCTGTCCCTGATCAATCCAGATCGCTGTCCCTGATCAGTCTAGATCACTGTTCATGATCAATTCAGATCACTGTGCCTGACCAACCCCTGATCAATGTCCCAGAAAAATCCAGATCACTGTCCCTGATCAATACAGATAACTGTTGCTGATCAATCCAGATCACTGTCACTGATCAGCCCAGATCACTGTCCCTGATCATTCCATATCACTGTCCCTGATCAATCCACACAGTTCCTAATCAATCCAGATCACTGTCACTGATCAATCCAGACTGTTCCTGATCAATCAAGATCACTGCCTCTGATCAATCCAGGTCGCTCTCCCTGATCAATCCAGGTCACTGTCCCTGATCAATCCAGATCACTGTTCCTGATCAATCCAGATCACTGTCCCTGATCAGTCCAGATAACTGTCCCTGATCAAATCAGACTGTTCTTGATCAATCCAGACTGTTTCTGATCAACCCAGACTGTTCTTGATCAATCCAGACTGTTCCTGATCAATCCAGATCACGGCCTCTGACCAATCCAGATCACTGTCCCTGATCAATCCAGATCACTGCCCATGACCAATCCAGATCACTGCCCCTGATTATTCCGGCTCACTGTCCCTGTTCGATCCAGATCAATGTCCCTGATCAAGGCAGACTGATCCTGAACAATCCAGATCACTGTCCCTGATTATTCCGGATCACTGTCCCTGTTCGATCCAGATCACAGTCCCTGAACAATCCAGGTCACTGTCCCTGATCAATCCAGATCACTGTCCCTGATCAATCCAGATCTCTGTCCCTGATCAGTGCAGATTGTTCCTGATCAATCCAGATCACTGCCCCTGACTAATCCAGATCATTGTCCCTGATCAATCCAGATCACTGCGCCTGACCAATCCAGATCACTGTCCCTGATCAATCCAGATCACTGTCCCTGATCATTCCAGACTGTTTCTGATCTACCCAGATCACTGTCCCTGATCAATCCAGATCATTGTCCCTGATCAATCCAGATCACTGTCCCTGATCAATCCAGATCGCTGTTGCTGATCAATCCAGATTACTGTTCCTGATCAATCCAGATCACCGCCTCTGACCAATCCAGATCACTGTCCCTGATCAATCTAGATCACTGCCCCTGAGCAATCCAGATCACTGTCCCTGATTATTCCGGATCACTGTCCCTGTTCGATCCAGATCATTGTCCCTGATCAATCCAGGTTACTGCCCCAGATCAATCCGGTCACTGTCCCTGATCAAGCCAGACTGATCCTGAACAATCCAGATCATTGTCCCTGATTATTCCGGATCACAGTCCCTGTTCGATCCAGATCACAGTCCCTGAACAATCCAGGTCACTGTCCCTGATCAATTCAGATCACTGCCCCAGACCAATCCAGATCACTGTCCCTAATCAATCCAGATCACCGCCCCTGACCAATCCAGATCACTGTCCCTGATCAATCCAGATCATTGTCCCTGATCAATCCAGATCACTGTTCCTGATCAATCCAGATCACTGTCCCTGATCAATCCAGAGCGCCGTCCCTGATCAATCCAGATTGCTGTCCCTGATCAATCCAGATCCCTGTTCCTGATCAGTCCAGATCAATGCCCCTGATAAATCCAGATTGTTCCTTATCAATCCAGATCACTGTCAATGATCAATCCAGATCACTGTTCCTGATCAATCCAGGTCGCGGTCCCTGATCAATCCCGGATCAATGTCCCTGAAAAATCCAGACTGTTCCTGATCAATCCAGATCATTGTCCTTGATCAATCCAGAGCGCCGTCCCTGATCAATCCAGATCACTGTCCCTGATCAATCCAGATCACTGTCACTGATCAATCCAGATCACTGCTCCTGATCAATCCAGATCACTGTCCCTGATCAATCCAGAGCGCCGTCCCTGATCAATCCAGATTGCTGTCCCTGATCAATCCAGATCCCTGTTCCTGATCAGTCCAGATCAATGCCCCTGATCAATCCAGATTGTTCCTTATCAATCCAGATCACTGTCACTGATCAATCCAGATCACTGTTCCTGATCAATCCAGATCGGTGTCCCTGATCAATCCAGATCGCTGTCCCTGATCAGTCCAGATCACAGTTCCTGATCAATCCAGATCATTGTCCTTGATCAATCCCTGATCAATTATCTTGATCAATCCAGATCACTGTCCCTGATCAATCCAGACTGCTCCTTATCAATCCAGATCACTGTCACTGATCAATCCAGATCACAGCGCCTGATCAATCCAGATCACTGTCCCTGATCAATCCAGATCACTGTCCCAGCTCATTCCAGATCACTGTCCCTGATCAATCCAGATCACTGTCGCTGATCAATCCAGATCACTGTCCCTGATCAGTCCTGATCACAGTTCCTGATCAATCCAGATCATTGTCCTTGATCAATCCCTGATCAATTATCTTGATCAATCCAGATCACTGTCCCTGATCAATCCAGACTGTTCCTGATCAATCAAGATCACTGCCCCTGATCAATCCAGATCGCTGGCCCTGTTCAATCCCGATCACTGTCCCTGTTCAATCCAGATCACTGTCCATGATCAATTCAAGTCACTGTCCCTGATCAATCCCTGATCAATGGACCTGAACAATCCAGGCTGTTCCTGATCAATCCAGACTGTTCCTGATCAATCCAGATCTCTGTCCCTGATCAGTGCAGATTGTTCCTGATCAATCAAGATCACTGCCCCTGATCAATCCAGATCGCTGGCCCTGTTCAATCCCGATCACTGTCCCTGTTCAATCCAGATCACTGTCCATGATCAATTCAAGTCACTGTCCCTGATCAATCCCTGATCAATGGACCTGAACAATCCAGGCTGTTCCTGATCAATCCAGACTGTTCCTGATCAATCCAGATCTCTGTCCCTGATCAGTGCAGATTGTTCCTGATCAATTCAGATCACTGCCCCTGACCAATCCAGATCACTGTCCCTAATCAATCCAGATCACCGCCCCTGACCAATCCAGATCACTGTCCCTGATCAATCCAGATCATTGTCCCTGATCAATCCAGATCACTGTTCCTGATCAATCCAGATCACTGTCCCTGATCAATCCAGAGCGCCGTCCCTGATCAATCCAGATTGCTATCCCTGATCAATCCAGATCACTGTTCCTGATCAGTCCAGATCAATGCCCCTGATCAATCCAGACTGTTCCTTATCAATCCAGATCACTGTCACTGATCAATCCAGATCACTGTTCCTGATCAATCCAGATCGCTGTCCCTGATCAATCCAGATCGCTGTCCCTGATCAGTCTAGATCACTGTTCATGATCAATTCAGATCACTGTGCCTGACCAACCCCTGATCAATGTCCCAGAAAAATCCAGATCACTGTCCCTGATCAATACAGATAACTGTTGCTGATCAATCCAGATCACTGTCACTGATCAGCCCAGATCACTGTCCCTGATCATTCCATATCACTGTCCCTGATCAATCCACACAGTTCCTAATCAATCCAGATCACTGTCACTGATCAATCCAGACTGTTCCTGATCAATCAAGATCACTGCCTCTGATCAATCCAGGTCGCTCTCCCTGATCAATCCAGGTCACTGTCCCTGTTCAATCCAGATCACTGTCCCTGACCAATCCAAGTCACTGTCCCTGATCAATCCCTGATCAATGTACCTGAAAAATCCAAACTGTTCCTGATCAATACTGATCACTGTCCCTGATCAATCCAGATACCTGTTCCTGATCAATCCAGATCACTGTCCCTGATCAGTCCAGATAACTGTCCCTGATCAAATCAGACTGTTCTTGATCAATCCAGACTGTTTCTGATCAACCCAGACTGTTCTTGATCAATCCAGACTGTTCCTGGTCAATCCAGATCACGGCCTCTGACCAATCCAGATCACTGTCCCTGATCAATCCAGATCACTGCCCATGACCTATCCAGATCACTGCCCCTGATTATTCCGGCTCACTGTCCCTGTTCGATCCAGATCAATGTCCCTGATCAAGGCAGACTGATCCTGAACAATCCAGATCACTGTCCCTGATTATTCCGGATCACTGTCCCTGTTCGATCCAGATCACAGTCCCTGAACAATCCAGGTCACTGTCCCTGATCAATCCAGATCACTGTCCCTGATCAATCCAGATCTCTGTCCCTGATCAGTGCAGATTGTTCCTGATCAATCCAGATCACTGCCCCTGACTAATCCAGATCATTGTCCCTGATCAATCCAGATCACTGCGCCTGACCAATCCAGATCACTGTCCCTGATCAATCCAGATCACTGTCCCTGATCATTCCAGACTGTTTCTGATCTACCCAGATCACTGTCCCTGATCAATCCAGATCATTGTCCCTGATCAATCCAGATCACTGTCCCTGATCAATCCAGATCGCTGTTGCTGATCAATCCAGACTGTTCCTGATCAATCCAGATCACCGCCTCTGACCAATCCAGATCACTGTCCCTGATCAATCTAGATCACTGCCCCTGAGCAATCCAGATCACTGTCCCTGATTATTCCGGATCACTGTCCCTGTTCGATCCAGATCATTGTCCCTGATCAATCCAGGTTACTGCCCCAGATCAATCCGGTCACTGTCCCTGATCAAGCCAGACTGATCCTGAACAATCCAGATCATTGTCCCTGATTATTCCGGATCACAGTCCCTGTTCGATCCAGATCACAGTCCCTGAACAATCCAGGTCACTGTCCCTGATCAATTCAGATCACTGCCCCAGACCAATCCAGATCACTGTCCCTAATCAATCCAGATCACCGCCCCTGACCAATCCAGATCACTGTCCCTGATCAATCCAGATCATTGTCCCTGATCAATCCAGATCACTGTTCCTGATCAATCCAGATCACTGTCCCTGATCAATCCAGAGCGCCGTCCCTGATCAATCCAGATTGCTGTCCCTGATCAATCCAGATCCCTGTTCCTGATCAGTCCAGATCAATGCCCCTGATAAATCCAGATTGTTCCTTATCAATCCAGATCACTGTCAATGATCAATCCAGATCACTGTTCCTGATCAATCCAGGTCGCGGTCCCTGATCAATCCCGGATCAATGTCCCTGAAAAATCCAGACTGTTCCTGATCAATCCAGATCATTGTCCTTGATCAATCCAGAGCGCCGTCCCTGATCAATCCAGATTGCTGTCCCTGATCAATCCAGATCACTGTCACTGATCAATCCAGATCACTGCTCCTGATCAATCCAGATCACTGTCCCTGATCAATCCAGAGCGCCGTCCCTGATCAATCCAGATTGCTGTCCCTGATCAATCCAGATCCCTGTTCCTGATCAGTCCAGATCAATGCCCCTGATCAATCCAGATTGTTCCTTATCAATCCAGATCACTGTCACTGATCAATCCAGATCACTGTTCCTGATCAATCCAGATCGGTGTCCCTGATCAATCCAGATCGCTGTCCCTGATCAGTCCAGATCACAGTTCCTGATCAATCCAGATCATTGTCCTTGATCAATCCCTGATCAATTATCTTGATCAATCCAGATCACTGTCCCTGATCAATCCAGACTGCTCCTTATCAATCCAGATCACTGTCACTGATCAATCCAGATCACAGCGCCTGATCAATCCAGATCACTGTCCCTGATCAATCCAGATCACTGTCCCAGCTCATTCCAGATCACTGTCCCTGATCAATCCAGATCACTGTCGCTGATCAATCCAGATCACTGTCCCTGATCAGTCCTGATCACAGTTCCTGATCAATCCAGATCATTGTCCTTGATCAATCCCTGATCAATTATCTTGATCAATCCAGATCACTGTCCCTGATCAATCCAGACTGTTCCTGATCAATCAAGATCACTGCCCCTGATCAATCCAGATCGCTGGCCCTGTTCAATCCCGATCACTGTCCCTGTTCAATCCAGATCACTGTCCATGATCAATTCAAGTCACTGTCCCTGATCAATCCCTGATCAATGGACCTGAACAATCCAGGCTGTTCCTGATCAATCCAGACTGTTCCTGATCTATCCAGATCTCTGTCCCTGATCAGTGCAGATTGTTCCTGATCAATCAAGATCACTGCCCCTGATCAATCCAGATCGCTGGCCCTGTTCAATCCCGATCACTGTCCCTGTTCAATCCAGATCACTGTCCATGATCAATTCAAGTCACTGTCCCTGATCAATCCCTGATCAATGGACCTGAACAATCCAGGCTGTTCCTGATCAATCCAGACTGTTCCTGATCAATCCAGATCTCTGTCCCTGATCAGTGCAGATTGTTCCTGATCAATTCAGATCACTGCCCCTGACCAATCCAGATCACTGTCCCTAATCAATCCAGATCACCGCCCCTGACCAATCCAGATCACTGTCCCTGATCAATCCAGATCATTGTCCCTGATCAATCCAGATCACTGTTCCTGATCAATCCAGATCACTGTCCCTGATCAATCCAGAGCGCCGTCCCTGATCAATCCAGATTGCTATCCCTGATCAATCCAGATCACTGTTCCTGATCAGTCCAGATCAATGCCCCTGATCAATCCAGACTGTTCCTTATCAATCCAGATCACTGTCACTGATCAATCCAGATCACTGTTCCTGATCAATCCAGATCGCTGTCCCTGATCAATCACGGATCAATGTCCCTGAAAAGTCCAGACTGTTCCTGATCAATCCAGATCGCTGTCCCTGATCAATCCAGATCGCTGTCCCTGATCAATCCAGATCGCTGTCCCTGATCAGCCCAGATAACAGTTCCTGATCAATCCAGATCATTGTCCTTGATCAATCCCTGATCAATTATCTTGATCAATCCAGATCACTGTCCCTGATCAATCCAGACTGCTCCTTATCAATCCAGATCACTGTCACTGATCAATCCAGATCACTGCCCCTGATCAATCCAGATCACAGTCCCTGATCAATCTTTATCACTGTCCCAGCTCATTCCAGATCACTGTCCCTGATCAATCCAGATCACTGTCCCTGATCAATCCAGAGCGCCGTCCCTGATCAATCCAGATTGCTATCCCTGATCAATTAAGATCACTGTCCCAGCTCATTCCAGATCACTGTCCCTGATCAATCCAGATCACTGTCGCTGATCAATCCAGATCACTGTCCTTGATCAATCTAGATCACGGCCCCTGACCAATCCTGATCACTGTCCCTGATTATTCCGGATCACTGTCCCTGTTCGATCCAGATCACTGCCCCTGACCAATCCAAATCATTGTCCCTGATCAATCCAGATCACTGCGCCTGACCAATCCAGATCACTGTCCCTGATCTATCCAGTCACTGTCCCTGATCATTCCAGACTGTTTCTGATCTACCCAGATCACTGTCCCTGATAAATCCAGATAATTGTCCCTGATCAATCCAGATCACTTTTCCTGATCAATCCAGATCACTGTCCCTGATCAATCCAGAGCGCCGTCCCTGATCAATCCAGATTGCCGTCCCTGATCAATCCAGATCACTGTTGCTGATCAATACAGAGTGTTCCTGGTCAATCCAGACTGTTCCTGATCAATCCAGATCACTGCCCCTGACCAATCCAGATCACAGACCCTGATCAATCCAGATCACTGTCCCGGACCAATCCAAATCACTGTCCCAGATTATTCCGGATAACTGACCCGGTTCGATCCAGATCACTGACCCTGATCAATCCAGGTCACTGTCCCTGATCAATCCGGGCCACAGACCCTGATCAATCCAGATCACTGTCCCTGATCAATCCAGATCACTGTCCCTGATCAATCCAGACTGTTCCTGATCAATCCAGATCACTGTTCCGGATCAATCCAGATCGCTGTCCCTGATCAGTCCAGATCACTGTTCCTGATCAATCCAGAACACTGTCCCTGATCAATCCCTGAACAATGTCCCTGAAAATCCAGACAGTTCCTGATCAATCCAGATCACTGTCCCTGATCAATCCAGATCACTGTCACTGATCAGTCCAGACCACTGTCCCTGATCAATCCAGATCACTGTCCCTGATTAATCCAGACTGTTCCTGATCAGTCCAGACCACTGTCACTGATCATTCCAGTTAACTGTTCCTGATCAATCTAGACTCTTCCTGATCAGTCCAGAATATTCCTGATCAATACAGATCACTGTCCCTGATCAATCGAGAACACTGTCCCTGAACAATCCAGATCACTGTCCCTGATCAATCTAGTTAACTGTCCCTGATCAATCTAGTTCACTGTCCCTGATCAATCCAGACTATTCCTGATCAATCCAGACTGTTCCTGAACAATCCAGACTGTTTCTAATCCACCCAGATTACTGTTCCTTATCAATCCAGATCACTGTCCCTGATCAATCCAGATTACTGTCCCTGATCCATCCGTTCACTGTCCCTGATTATTCCAGATCACTGTCCATGTTCGAATCAGAACACTGTCCCTGATCAATCCAGATCACTGTCCCTGATCAATCCAGATCTCTGTTGCTGATCAATCCTGATCACTGTCCCTGATCAGTCCAGACCACTGTCCCTGATCATTCCAGATCACTGTCCCTGATCAAACCAGACTGTTCCTAATCAATCCAGATCACTGTCCCTGATGAATCCAGACTGTTCCTGATCAATCAAGATCACTGCCCCTGATCAATCCAGATCGCTGGCCCTGATCAATCCCGATCACTGTCCCTGTTCAATCCAGATCACTGTCCATGATCAATCCAAGCCACTGTCCCTGATCAATCCCTGATCAATGGACCTGAAAAACCCAGACTGTTCCTGATCAATCCAGATCACTGTCCCTGATCAATCCAGATCACTGTCCCTGATCAAAACAGATCACTGTCTCTGATCACTCCAGATCACTGTCCCTGATCAATCCAGACTGTTCCTGATCAATCCAGGCTGTTCCTGATCAATCCAGACTGTTCCTGATCAATCCAGATCTCTGTCCCTGATCAGTGCATATTGTTCCTGATCAATTCAGACCACTGCCCCAGACCAATCCAGATCACTGTCCCTAATCAATCCAGATCACCGCCCCAGACCAATCCAGATCACTGTCCCTGATCAATCCAGAACATTGTCCCTGATCAGTCCAGATCACTGTTCCTGATCAATCCAGATCACTGTCCCTGATCAATCCAGAGCGCCGTCCCTGATCAATCCAGATTGCTGTCCCTGATCAATCCCGATCACTGTTCCTGATCAATTCAGACTGTTCCTGATAAATCCATACTGTTCCTGGTCAATCCAGATCACAGCCTCTGACCAATCCAGATCACTGTCCCTGAGTATTCCGGATCACTGTCCCTGTTCGATCCTGATCACAGTCCCTGAACAATCCAGGTCACTGCCCCTGATCAATCCAGATCACTGTCCCTGATCAATTCAGATCAATGCCCGTGATCAATCCAGATTGTTCCTTATCAATCCAGATCACTGTCACTGATCAATCCAGATCACTGTTCCTGTTCAATCCAGAGCGTGGTCCCTGATCAATCCCGGATCAATGTCCCTGAAAAATCCAGACTGTTCCTGATCAATCCAGATCATTGTCCTTGATCAATCCAGAGCGCCGTCCCTGATCAATCCAGATCACTGTCTCTGATCACTCCAGATCACTGTCCCTGATCAATCCAGACTGTTCCTGATCAATCCAGGCTGTTCCTGATCAATCCAGACTGTTCCTGATCAATCCAGATCTCTGTCCCTGATCAGTGCATATTGTTCCTGATCAATTCAGACCACTGCCCCAGACCAATCCAGATCACTGTCCCTAATCAATCCAGATCACCGCCCCAGACCAATCCAGATCACTGTCCCTGATCAATCCAGAACATTGTCCCTGATCAGTCCAGATCACTGTTCCTGATCAATCCAGATCACTGTTCCTGATCAATCCAGATCACTGTCCCTGATCAATCCAGAGCGCCGTCCCTGATCAATCCAGATTGCTGTCCCTGATCAATCCCGATTCCTGTTCCTGATCAGTCCAGATCAATGCCCCTGATCAATCCAGATTGTTCCTTATCAATCCAGATCACTGTCACTGATCAATCCAGATCACTGTTCCTGTTCAATCCAGAGCGTGGTCCCTGATCAATCCCGGATCAATGTCCCTGAAAAATCCAGACTGTTCCTGATCAATCCAGATCATTGTCCTTGATCAATCCAGAGCGCCGTCCCTGATCAATCCAGATTGCTGTCCCTGATCAATCCAGATCACTGTCACTGATCAATCCAGATCACTGTTCCTGATCAATCCAGATCACTGTCCCTGACCAATCCAGAGCGCCGTCCCTGATCAATCCAGATTGGTGTCCCTGATTAATCCAGATCCCTGTTCCTGATCAGTCCAGATCAATGCCACTGATCAATCCAGATTGTTCCTTACCAATTCAGATTACTGTCACTGATCAATCCAGATCACTGTTCCTGATCAATCCAGATCGCTGTCCCTGATCAATCCCGGATCAATGTCCCTGAAAAATCCAGACTGTTCTTGATCAATCCAGATAACTGTCCCTGATCAATCCAGATCACTGTCACTGATCAATCCAGATCACTGTCCCTGATCAATCCAGATCGCTGTCCCTGATCAATCCAGACCACTGTCCCTGCTCATTCCAGATCACTGTCCCTGATCAATCCAGATCACTGTCGCTGATCAATCCAGATCACTGTCCTTGATCAATCCAGATCACTGTCGCTGATCAATCCAGACTGCTCCTGATCAATCCCGGATCAATGTCCCTGAAAAATCCAGACTGTTCTTGATCAATCCAGATCACTGTCCCTGATCAATCCAGAGCGCCGTCCCTGATCAATCCAGATTGCTGTCCCTGATCAATCCAGATTGTTCCTTATCAATCCAGATCACTGTCACTGATCAGTCCAGATCAATGCCCCTGATCAATCCAGATTGTTCCTTATCAATCCAGATCACTGTCACTGATCAATCCAGATCACTGTTCCTGATCAATCCAGATCGCTGTCCCTGATCAATCCAGATCACTGTCCCTGCTCATTCCAGATCACTGTCCCTGATCAATCCAGATCACTGTCGCTGATCAATCCAGATCACTGTCCTTGATCAATCCAGATCACTGTCGCTGATCAATCCAGACTGCTCCTGATCAATCCAGACTGTTCCTGAACAATCCAGATTGTTTCTGATCCATCCAGATCACTGCCCCTGATAAATCCAGATCGCCGTCCCTGATCAATCCAAATTACTGTCCTCATCAATCCAGATCACTGTTCCTAATCAATCCAGATCACTGTCGCTGATCAATCCAGACTGCTCCTGATCAATCCAGACTGTTCCTGATCAATCCAGATCACTGTCCCTGATCAATCCAGATCACTGTCCCTGATCAATCCAGATCGCTGTCCCTGATCAATCCAAGTCACTGTCCCTGATCAATCCAAGTCACAGTCCCTGATCAATTCAAGTCACGGTCCCTGATCAATCCAGATCACTGGCCCTGATCAATCCAGATCACTGTCCCTGATCAATCCAGATCACTGTCCCTGATCAATCCAGCTCGTTGCCCCTGATCGATCCAGATTTCTGTCCCTGATCGATCCAGATTGCTGTCCGTGATCAATCCAGATCACTGTTCCTGATCAATTCAGACTGTTCCTGATAAATCCATACTGATCCTGGTCAATCCAGATCACAGCCTCTGACCAATCCAGATCACTGTCCCTGAGTATTCCGGATCACTGTCCCTGTTCGATCCTGATCACAGTCCCTGAACAATCCAGGTCACTGCCCCTGATCAATCCAGATCACTGTCCCTGATCAATTCAGATCTCTGTCCCTGATCAGTGCAGATTGTTCCTGATCAATCCAGATCACTGCCCCTGACCAATCCAGATCATTGTCCCTGATCAATCCAGATCACTGCGCCTGACCAATCCAGATCACTGTCCCTGATCAATCCAGATCACTGTCCCTGATCATTCCAGACTGTTTCTGATCTACCCAGATCACTGTCCCTGATCAATCCAGATTATTGTCCCTGATCAAACCAGATCACTTTTCCTAATCAATCCAGACCATTGTCCCTGATCAATCCAGAGCGCCGTCCCTGATCAAGCCAGGTTGCTGTCCCTGATCAATCCAGATCACTGTTGCTGATTAATACAGAGTGTTCCTGATCAATCCAGACTGTTTCTGATCAATCCAGATAACATCCCTGACCAATCCAGATCACTGACCCTGATCAATCCAGATCACTGTCCCGGATTATTCCGGATAACTGACCCTGTTCGATCCAGATCACTGACCCTGATCAATCCAGGTCACAGACCCTGATCAATCCAGATCACTGTCCCTGATCAATCCAGATCACTGCCCCTGATCAATCCAGACTGTTCCTGATCAATCCAGATCACTGTTCCGGATCAATTCAGATCGCTGTTCCTGATCAGTCCAGATCACTGTTCCTGATCAATCCAGATCACTGTCCCTAATCAATCCCTGAACAATGTCCCTGAAAATCCAGACAGTCCCTGATCAATGCAGATCACTGTCACTGATCAGTCCAGACCTCTGTCCCTGATTAATCCAGATCACTGTCCCTGATCAATTCAGATTACTGTCCATGATCAGTCCAGACCACTGTTCCTGATCAGTCCAGACCACTGTCACTGATCATTCCAGATCACTGTCCCAGATCAGTCCAGACCTCTGTCCCTGATCAGTCCAGACCACTGTCACTGATCATTCCAGATCACTGTTCCTGATCAATATAGACTGTTCCTGATCAGTCCAGACTATTCCTGATCAATCCAGATCACTGTCCCTGATTAATCCAGATCACTGTCCCTGATCAATTCAGATTACTGTCCATGATCATTCCAGATCACTGTCCCAGATCAGTCCAGACCTCTGTCCCTGATCAGTCCAGACCACTGTCACTGATCATTCCAGATCACTGTTCCTGATCAATATAGACTGTTCCTGATCAGTCCAGACTATTCCTGATCAATCCAGATCACTGTCCCTGATTAATCCAGATCACTGTCCATGATCAGTCCAGACCACTGTTCCTGATCAGTCCAGACCACTGTCACTGATCATTCCAGATCACTGTTCCTGATCAATATAGACTGTTCCTGATCAGTCCAGACTATTCCTGATCAATCCAGATCACTGTCCCTGATCAAACCAGATTACTGTCCCTGATCAATCTAGATCACTGTCCCTGATCAATCCAGACTATTCCTGATCCATCCAGACTGTTCCGGAACGATCCAGACTGTTTCTAATCCACCCAGATTACTGTTCCTTATCAATCCAGATCACTGTCCCTGATCAATTCAGATTACTGTCCCTGATCCACCCGTTCACTGTCCCTGATTATTCCAGATCACTGTCCATGTTCGAATCAGAACACTGTCCCTGATCAATCCAGTCTGTTCCTGATCAATCCAGATCGCTGTCCCTGATCAATCCAGATCACTATCCCTGATCAGTCCAGACCACTGTTCCTGATCAATCCAGACCACTGTCCCTGATCAATCCAGATCACTGTCCCTGATCAGTCCAGATCACTGTCCCTGATCAATCCAGATCACTGTTCCTGATCAATCCAGATCGCTGTCCCTGAACCATCCAGATCGCTGTCCCTGATCAATCCAGATCACTGTTCCTGATCAATCCAGATCGCTGTCCCTGAACCATCCAGATCGCTGTCCCTGATCAGTCCAGACCACTGTCCCTGATCATTCCAGATCACTGTCCCTGATCAATCCAGACTGATCCTAATCAATCCAGATCACTGTCCCTGATCAATCCAGACTGTTCCTGATCAATCCAGATCGCTGGCCCTGATCAATCCCGATCACTGTCCCTGTTCAATCCAGATCACTGTCAATGAACAATCCAAGTCACTGTCCCTGATCAATCCCTGATCAATGGACCTGAAAAATCCAGACTGTTCCTGATCAATCCAGATCACTGTCCCTGATCAATCCAGATCACTGTCTGATCAATCCAGATCACTGTCCCTGATCAATCCAGACTGTTCCTGATCAATCCAGATCTCTGTCCCTGATCAGTGCAGATTGTTCCTGATCAATTCAGATCACCGCCCCTGACCAATCCAGATCACTGTCCCAGATCAATCCATATCATTGTCCCTGATCAATACAGATCACTGTTCCTGATCAATCAAGATCACTGTCCCTGATCAGTCCAGAGCGCCGTCCCTGGTCAATCCAGATTGCTGTCCCTGATCAATCGAGATCACTGTTCCTGATCAATACAGAGTGTTCCTGATCAATCCAGACTGTTCCTGCTCAATCCAGATCCCTGCCCCTGACAAATCCAGATCACAGACCCTGATCAATCCAGATTACTGTCCCTGATCAAACCAGATCACTGTCCCTGATTAATACAGATCACTGTCCATGATCAGTCCAGATCACTGTCCCTGATCAATCCAGATCACCGCCCCTGATCAATCCAGATCACTGTCCCTGATTAATCCAGATCACTGTCCATGATCAATCCAGATCACTGTCCCGAACCAATCCAAATCACTGTCCCTGATTATTCCGGATAACTGACCCTGTTCGATCCAGATCACTGACCCTGATCAATCCAGGTCACTGTCCCTGATCAATCCAGTTCACAGACCCTGATCAATCCAGATCACTGTCCCTGATCAATCCAGATCACTGTCCCAGATCAATCCAGATCACTGTCCCTGATCAATCCAGATCACTGTCCCTGATCAATCCAGATCACAGTCCATGATCAGTCCAGATCACTGTCCCTGATCAATCCAGATCGCTGTCCCTGATCAGTCCAGACCACTGTCCCTGATTAATCCAGATCACTGTCCCTGATCAATCCAGATCTCTGTCCCTGATCAGTGCAGATTGTTCCTGATCAATCCAGATCACTGCCCCTGACCAATCCAGATCATTGTCCCTGATCAATCCAGATCATTGTCCCTGCTCAATCCAGATCACTGACCGTGACCAATCCAGATCACTGTCCCTGATCATTCCAGATCACTGTCCCTGCTCATTCCAGACTGTTCATGATCAATCCAGATCGCTGTCTCTGATCAATCCAGATCGCTGTCCCTATTTGATCCAGACTATTTCTGATCTACCCAGATCACTGTCCCTGATCAATCCAGATCATTGTCACAGATCAATCCAGGTCACGGACCCTGATCAATCCAGATCACTATCCCTGATCAATCCAGATCACTGTTCCTGATCAATACAGAGTGTTCCTGATCAATCCAGACTGTTCCTGATCAATCCAGATCACTGCCCCTGACCAATCCAGATCACTGACCCTGATCAATCCAAATCACTGTCCCTGATTATTCCGGATAACTGACCCTGATCGATCCAGATCACTGACCCTGATCAATTCAGGTCACTGTCCCTGATCAATCCGGGTCGCAGACCCTGATCAATCCAGATCACTGACCCTGATCAATCCAGATCACTGTCCCTGATCAATCCAGACTGTTCCTGATCAATCCAGATCACTGTCCCGGATCAATCCAGATCGCTGTCCCTGAACAGTCCAGATCACTGTTCCTGATCAATCCAGATCACTGTCCCTGATCAATCCCTGAACAATGTCCATGAAAATCCAGACAGATCCTGATCAATCCAGATCACTGTCCATGATCAGTCCAGATCACTTTCCGTGATCAATCCAGATCACCGAACCTGACCAATCCAGATCACTGTCCCTGATCAATCCAGATCATTGTCCCTGATCAATCCAGACCACTGTTCCTGATCAATCCAGATCACTGTCCCTGATCAATCCAGAGTACCGTCCCTGATCAATCCAGATCACTGTCCCTGATCAATCCAGATCACTGTTCCTGATCAGTCCAGATCAATGTCCCTGATCAATCCAGACTGTTCCTTATCAATCCAGATCACTGTCACTGATCAATCCAGATCACTGTTCCTGATCAATCCAGATCGCTGTCCCTGATCAATCCAGATCATTGTCCCTGATCAATCCAGATCACTGTTCCTGATCAATCCAGATCACTGTCCCTGATCAATCCAGATCACTGTTCCTGATCAGTCCAGACCACTGTCCCTGATCATTCCAGATCACTGTCCCTGATCAATCCAGACTGTTCCTAATCAATCCAGATCACTGTCCCTGATCAATCCAGACTGTTCCTGATCAATCCAGATCGCTGGCCCTGATCAATCCCGATCACTGTCCCTGTTCAATCCAGATCACTGTCAATGAACAATCCAAGTCACTGTCCCTGATCAATCCCTGATCAATGGACCTGAAAAATCCAGACTGTTCCTTATCAATCCAGATCACTGTCACTGATCAATCCAGATCACTGTTCCTGATCAATCCAGATCGCTGTCCCTGATCAATCCAGATCATTGTCCCTGATCAATCCAGATCACTGTTCCTGATCAATCCAGATCACTGTCCCTGATCAATCCAGATCACTGTTCCTCATCAGTCCAGATCGCTGTCCCTGATCAATCCAGATCATTGTCCCTGATCAATCCAGACTGTTCCTTATCAATCCAGATCACTGTCCCTGAACAGTCCAGATCACTGTTCCTGATCAATCCAGATCACTGTCCCTGATCAATCCCTGAACAATGTCCATGAAATTCCAGACAGTACCTGATCAATCCAGATCACTGTCCATGATCAGTCCAGATCACTTTCCGTGATCAATCCAGATCACCGCACCTGACCAATCCAGATCACTGTACCTGATCAATCCAGATCATTGTCCCTGATCAATCCAGATCACTGTTCCTGATCAATCCAGATCACTGTCCCTGATCAATCCAGAGTACCGTCCCTGATTAATCCAGATCACTGTCCCTGATCAATCCAGATCACTGTTCCTGATCAGTCCAGATCAATGTCCCTGATCAATCCAGACTGTTCCTTATCAATCCAGATCACTGTCACTGATCAATCCAGATCACTGTTCCTGATCAATACAGATCGCTGTCCCTGATCAATCCCTAATCAATGTCCCTGAAAAATCCAGACTGTTCCTGATCGATCCAGACTGTTTCTGATCCATCCAGATGACTGTCCCTGATCAATCCAGATCGCTGTCCCTGATCAATCCAGATTTCTGTCCCTGATCAATCCAGATCACTGTCGCGGATCAATCTAGATCACTGCCCCTGAGCAATCCAGATCAATGTCCCTGAAAAATTCAGATCACTGTCCCTGATCAATCCAGATCACCGCCCTGATTAATCCAGATCACTGTCCCTGAAAAATCCAGATTACTGTCCCTCATCAATCCAAATCACTGTCCCTGATCATTCCAGATCACTGTCCCTGATCAATCCAGATCACTGCCCCAGATCAATCCAGATCACTGTCCCTGATCAATCCAGATCACTGTCCCGAACCAATCCAAATCACTGTCCCTGATTATTCCGGATAACTGACCCTGTTCGATCCAGATCACTGACCCTGATCAATCCAGTTCACAGACCCTGATCAATCCAGATCACTGTCCCTGATCAATCCAGATCACTGTCCCAGATCAATCCAGATCACTGTCCCGCATCAATCCAGATTGCTGTCCCGCATCAATCCAGATCGCTGTCCCTGATCAGTCCAGACTACTGTCCCTGATCAATCCAGATCACTGTCCCTGATTAATACAGATCACTGTCCCTGATTAATCCAGATCACAGTCCATGATCAGTCCAGATCACAGTCCCTGAACAATCCAGATCTCTGTCCCTGATCAGTGCAGATTGTTCCTGATCAATCCAGATCACTGCCCCTGACCAATCCAGATCATTGTCCCTGATCAATCCAGATCATTGTCTCTGCTCAATCCAGATCACTGACCCTGACCAATCCAGATCACTGTCCCTGATCAATCCAGATCACTGTCTCTGATCATTCCAGACTGTTCATGATCAATCCAGATCACTGTCTCTGATCAATCCAGATCGCTGTCCCTATTTGATCCAGACTATTTCTGATCTACCCAGATCACTGTCCCTGATCAATCCAGATCATTGTCACAGATCAATCCAGATCACTTTTCCTGATCTATCCAGATAACTGTCCCTGATCAATCCAGATCACCGTTCCTGATCAATACAGAGTGTTCCTGATCAATCCAGACTGTTCCTGATCAATCCAGATCACTGCCCCTGACCAATCCAGATCACTGACCCTGATCAATCCAGATCACTGTCCCGGACCAATCCAAATCACTGTCCCTGATTATATCGGATAACTGACCCTGTTCGATCCAGATCACTGACCCTGATCAATCCAGGTCACAGTCCCTGATCAATCCAGGTCACAGACCCTGATCAATCCAGATCACTGTCCCTGGTCAATCCAGATCACTGTCCCTGATCAATCCAGACTGTTCCTGATCAATCCAGATCACTGTCCCGGATCAATCCAGGTCGCTGTCCCTGATCAGTCCAGATCACTGTTCCTGATCAATCCAGATCACTGTCCCTGATCAATCCCTGAACAATGTCCCAGAAAATCCAGACAGTTCCTGATCAATCCAGATCATTGTCCCTGATCAATCCAGATAACTGTCCCTGATCAATCCAGACTGTCCCTGATTAATCCAGATCACTGTCCATGATCAGTCCAGATCACTTTCCCTGATCAATCCAGATCACCGCCCCTGACCAATCCAGATCACTGTCCCTGATCAATCCAGATCATTGTCCCTGATCAATCCAGATCACTGTTCCTGATCAATCCAGATCACTGTCCCTGATCAATCCAGAGTGCCGTCCCTGATCAATCCAGATCACTGTCCCTGATCAATCCAGATCACTGTTCCTGATCAGTCCATATCAATGTCCCTGGTCAATCCAGACTGTTCCTTATCAATCCAGATCACTGTCACTGATCAATCCAGATCACTGTTCCTGATCAATCCAGATCGCTGTCCCTGATCAATCACTAATCAATGTCCCTGATAAATCCAGACTGTTCCTGATCAATCCAGATCGCTGTCCCTGATCAACCCAGATCGCTGTCCTTGATCAATCCAGATCGCTGTCCCTGATCAGTCCAGATCACAGTTCCAGATCAATCCAGATCATTGTCCTTGATCAATCCCTGATCAATTATCTTGATCAATCCAGATCACTGTCCCTGATCAATCCAGACTGCTCCTTATCAATCCAGATCACTGCCCCTGATCAATCCAGACCACTGTCCCTGATCAATCCAGATCACTGTCCCTGATCAATCCAGATCACTGTCCCAGCTCATTCCAGATCACTGTCCCTGATCAATCCAGGTCACTGTCGCTGATCAATCCAGATCACTGTCCTTGATCAATCCAGATCACTGTCGCTGATCAATCCAGATCACTGTCGCTGATCAATCCAGATCACTGTCCTTGATCAATCCAGATCACTATCCTTGATCAATCCAGATCACTGTCGCTGATCAATCCAGACTGTTGCTGAACAATCCAGATGGTTTCTGATCCATTCAAATGACTGTCCCTGATCAATTCAGATCGCTGTCCCTGATCAATCCTGATTTCTGTCCCTGATCAATCCAGATCACTGTCCCTGAGCAATCCAGATCGATGTCCCTCAAAATTTCAGATCACTGTCCCTGATCAATCCAGATCACCGCCCTGATTAATCCAGATCACTGTCCCTGAAAAATCCAGATTACTGTCCGTAATCAATCCAAATCACTGTCCCTGATCATTCCAGATCACTGTCACCGATCAATCCAGATCACTGTCCCTGATCAATCCAGATCACTGTACCTGATCAATCCAGATCACTGTCCCTGATCAATCCAGATCACTGGCCCTAATCAATCCACAACATTGTCTCTGATAAAGCCAGACTGTGCCTGATCAATCCAGATCACTGTCCCTGATCATTCCAGATCACTGTCCCTGATCAATCCAGATCACTCTCCCTGATCAATCCAGATTACTGTCCCTGATCAATCAAGATCACTGTTCCTGATCAATCCAGACTTTCCTAATCAATCCAGACTGCTTCTGATTCATCCAGATTACTGTCCCTGACGAATCCAGACTCTTCCTGATCAATCCAGAACGCTGTCCCTGATAAATCCAGATCACTGGCCCTAATCAATCCACAACATTGTCTCTGATCAAGCCAGACTGTGTCTGATCAATCCAGATCACTGTCCCTGATCATTCCAGATCACTGTCCCTGATCAATCCAGATCACTCTCCCTGATCAATCCAGATCACTGTCCCTGATCATTCCAGATCACTGTCCCTGATAAATCCAGATCACTGGCCCTAATCAATCCACAACATTGTCTCTGGTCAAGCCAGACTGTGCCTGATCAATCCAGATCACTGTCCCTGATCATTCCAGATCACTGTCCCTGATCAATTCAGATCACTCTCCCTGATCAATCCAGATCACTGTCCCTGATCAATCAAGATCACTGTTCCTGATCAATCCAGACTTTCCTCATCAATCCAGACTGCTTCTGACCCATCCAGATTACTGTCCCTGATGAATCCAGACTCTTCCTGATCCACCCAGATCGCTGTCCCTGATAAATCCAGATCACTGTTCCTGATCAATCCAGATCACTGTTCCTGATCAATCCAGATCACTGTCCCTGATCAATCCCTGATCAATGTACCTGAAATATCCAGACTGTTCCTGATCAATCCAGATGACTGTCCCTGATCACTCCAGATCACTGTCCCTGATCAATCCAGATCGCTGTCCCTGATCAATCCAGACTGTTCCTGATCAATGCAGATCACTGCCCCTGACCAATCCAGATCACTGTCCCTGAGCAATCCAGATCACTGTCCCTGATCAATCCAGATCGCTGTCCCTGATCAATCCAGACTGTGCCTGATCAATACAGATCACTGTCCCTGATCATTCCAGATCACTGTCCTTGATCAATCCAGATCACTCTCCCTGATCAATCCAGATCACTGTCCCTGATCAATCAAGATCACTGTTCCTGATCAATCCAGACTTTCCTCATCAATCCAGACTCCTTCTGATCCATCCGGATTACTGTCCCTGATGAATCCAGACTCTTCCTGATCAATCCAGATCACTGTCACTGATCAATCCAGATCATTGTCCCTGATCAATCCAGATCATTGTCCCTGATCAATCCAGATCACTGTCCCTGATCAATCCAGATCACTGACCCTGATCAATCCAGAACGCTGTCCCTGATCGATCCAGATTGCTGTCCCGGATCGATCCAGATTGCTGTCCGTGTTCAATCCAGATCACTGTCCCTGATCAATCTAGATAACTGCCCCTGACCAATCCAGATCACTGTCCCTGATTATTCCGGATCACTGTCCCTGTTCGATCCAGATCACTGTCACTGATCAATCCAGATCACTGTCCCTGATCAAACCAGACTGATCCTGACCAATCCATATCACTGTCGCAGATTATTCCGGATCACTGTCCCTGTTCGATCCAGATCACTGTCCCTGATCAATCCAGGTCACTGCCCCAGATCAATCCAGATCACAGTCCCTGAACAATCCAGGTCACTGTCCCTGATCAATCCAGATCACTGCCCCTGACCAATCCAGATCATTGTCCCTGATCAATCCAGATCACTGCCCCTGACCAATCCAGATCACTGTCCCTGATCAATCCAGACTGTTCATGACCAATCCAGATCGCTGTCTGATCAATCCAGATCGCTGTCCCTATTTGATCCAGACAGTTTCTGATCTACCCAGATCACTGTCCTTAATCAATCCAGATCATTGTCACTGATCAATCCAGATCACTTTTCCTGATCAATCCAGATCACTGTCCCTGATCAACCCCTTATCAATGTACCTGAAATATCCAGACTGTCCCTGACCAATCCCTGTTCAACGTCCCTGAAAAATCCAGATCACTGTCCCTGATCAATCCAGATCACCGTTCCTGATCAATCCAGCTCACTGTCCCTGATCAATGTCCCTGAGAAATCCAGACTGTTCCTGATCAATCCAGACTCCTTCTGATCGACCCGGATTACTGTCCCTGATGAATCCAGACTCTTCCTGATCAATCCAGATCACTGTCACTGATCAATCCAGATCATTGTCCCTGATCAATCCAGATCACTGCGCCTGACCAATCCAGATCACTGTCCCTGATCAATCCAGATCACTGACCCTGATCAATCCAGCACGCTGTCCCTGATCGATCCAGATTGCTGTCCCGGATCGATCCAGATTGCTGTCCGTGTTCAATCCAGATCACTGTTCCTGATCAATTCAGACTGTTCTTGATCAATCCAGACTGTTTCTGATCAATCCAGAACACGGCCTCTGACCAATCCAGATCACTGTCCCTGATCAATCTAGATCACTGCCCCTGACCAATCCAGATCACTGTCCCTGATTATTCCGGATCACTGTCCCTGTTCGATCCAGATCACTGTCCCTGATCAATCCAGGTCACTGCCCCAGATCAATCCAGATCACGGTCCCTGATCAATACAGATCACTGTCCCTGATCAAACCAGACTGATCCTGACCAATCCATATCACTGTCGCTGATTATTCCGGATCACTGTCCCTGTTCGATCCAGATCACTGTCCCTGATCAATCCAGGTCACTGCCCCAGATCAATCCAGATCACAGTCCGTGAACAATCCAGATATCTGTCCCTGATCAGTGCAGATTGTTCCTGATCAATCCAGATCACTGCCCCTGACCAATCCAGATCATTGTCCCTGATCAATCCAGATCACTGCCCCTGACCAATCCAGATCACTGTCCCTGATCAATCCAGATCACTGTCCCTGATCAATCCAGATCACTGTCCCTGATCATTCCAGACTGTTCATGACCAATCCAGATCGCTGTCCCTATTTGATCCAGACTGTTTCTGATCTACCCAGATCACTGTCCTTAATCAATCCAGATCATTGTCACTGATCAATCCAGATCACTGTTCCTGATCAATCCAGCTCACTGTCCCTGATCAATGTCCCTGAGAAATTCAGACTGTTCCTGATCAATCCAGATCGCTGTCACTGATCAATCCAAATTACTGTCCCTGATCAATCCAGACGGTTCCTGATCAATCAAGATCACTGTCCCTGATCAATCCAGACTTTCCACATCAATCCAGACTGTTTCTGATCCATCCAGATCGCTGTCCAATATCAATCCAGACTGTTCCTGATCAATCCAGATCGCTGTCCTTGATCAATCCAGATCACTGTACCTGATCAATCCCGATCACTGTCCCTGATCAATCCAGATTGCTGTCCATGATCTATCCAGATCACTGTTCCTGATCAATCCAGACTGTTCCTGATCAATCCAGACTGTTCTTGATCAATCCAAACTGTTTCTGATCCAGCCAGATTCCTGTCCCTTTTCAATCCAGATCACTGACTCTGATCAATCCAGATTACTCTCCCATATCAATCCAGATCACTGTCCCTGATTATTCCGGATCACTGTCCCTGTTCGATCCAGAACACTGTCCCTGATCAATCCAGATCATTGTCTGTGATCAATCCTGATCACTCCCTGATCAATCCAGACTGTTCCTGATCAATCCAGATTGCTGTCCCTGATCAATCCAGATCACTGTTCCTGATCAATCCAGATCACTGCCCATGATCAATCCCTGATCAATGTCCCTGAAAAACCAAGACTGTTCCTGATCAATCCAGACCACTGTCCCTGATCAATCCAGATCACTGTCCCTGATCAGTCCAGATCACAGTCTGTGATCAGCCCAGATCACAGTCTGTGATCAATCCAGACTATTCCTGATTAAATCAGATCGCTGTCACTGATCAATCCAGATCGCTGTCACTGATCAATTCAGATCACTGTTCCTGATCAATCCAGATCACTGTCCCTGATCAATCCCTGATGAATGCCCTGAAAAATCGAGACTGTTCCCGATCAATCCAGATTGCTGTCACTGATCAATCCAGATCACTGTCCCTGATCAGTCCTGATCACTGTCCCTGATCAATCCAGATCACTGTCCCTGATCAATCCATTTCACTGTCCCTGATCAATCCAGATCACTGTCCCTGATCAGTCCAGGCCACTGTCCCTGATCATTCCAGATCAGTGTACCTGATCTATCCAGACTGTCCCTGATCAATCCAGATCACTGGCCCTGATCACTCCAGATCGCTGTCACTGATCAATTCAGATCACTGTTCCTGATCTCTCCAGATCACTGTCCCTGATCAACCCCTGATCAATGTCCCTGATAAATCCAGACTGTTCCTGATCAATCCAGATCGCTGTCCAATATCAATCCAGGCTGTTCCTGATCAATCCTGATCACTGTACCTGATCAATCCCGATCACTGTTCCTGATCAATCCAGATTGCTGTCCATGATCTATCCAGATCACTGTTCCTGATCAATCCAGACTGTTCCTGATCAATCCAGACTGTTCTTGATCAATCCAGACTGTTTCTGACCCAGCCAGATTTCTGTCCCTTTCCAATCCAGATCACTGACTCTGATCAATCCAGATTACTCTCCCATATCAATCCAGATCACTGTCCCTGATTATTCCGGATCACTGTCCCTGTTCGATCCAGAACACTGTCCCTGATCAATCCAGATCATTGTCTGTGATCGATCCTGATCACTCCCTGATCAATCCAGACTGTTCCTGATCAATCCAGATTGCTGTCCCTGATCAATCCAGATCACTGTTCCTGATCAATCCCTGATCAATGTCCCTGAAAAATCCAGACTGTTCCTGATCAATCCAGACCACTGGCCCTAATCAATCCACAACATTGTCTCTGAAAAATCCAGACTATGCCTGATCTATCCAGATCACTGGCCCTAATCAATCCACAACATTGTCTCTGATCAAGCCAGACTGTGCCTGATCAATCCAGATCACTGTCCCTGATCAGTCCAGATCACTGTCCCTGATCAATCCAGATCACTGCCCCTGATCAATCCATTTCACTGTCCCTGATCAATCCAGATCACTGTCCCTGATCAGTCCAGGCCACTGTCCCTGATCATTCCAGATCAGTGTACCTGATCTATCCAGACTGTCCCTGATCAATCCAGATCACTGGCCCTGATATCTCCAGATCGCTGTCACTGATCAATTGAGATCACTGTTCCTGATCTATCCAGATCACTGTCCCTGATCAATTGAGATCACTGTGCCTGATCTATCCAGATCACTGTCCCTGATCAACCCCTGATCAATGTCCCTGATAAATCCAGACTGTTCCTGATCAATCCAGATCGCTGTCCAATATCAATCCAGGCTGTTCCTGATCAATCCCGATCACTGTGCCTGATCAATCCCGATCACTGTCCCTGATCAATCCAGATTGCTGTCCATGATCTAGCCAGATCACTGTTCCTGATCATTCCTGACTGTTCCTGATCAATCCAGACTGTTCTTGATCAATCCAGACTGTTTCTGACCCAGCCAGATTACTGTCCCTTTCCAATCCAGATCACTGACTCTGATCAATCCAGATTACTCTCCCATTTCAATCCAGATCACTGTCCCTGATTATTCCGGATCACTGTCCCTGTTCGATCCAGAACACTGTCCCTGATCAATCCAGATCATTGTCTGTGATCAATCCTGATCACTCCCTGATCAATCCAGACTGTTCCTGATCAATCCAGATTGCTGTCCCTGATCAATCCAGATCACTGTTCCTGATCAATCCAGATCACTGCCCCTGATCAATCCCTGATCAATGTCCCTGAAAAATCCAGACTGTTCCTGATCAATCCAGACCACTGGCCCTAATCAATCCACAACATTGTCTCTGATCAAGCCAGACTGTGCCTGATCAATCCAGATCAATGTCCCTGATCATTCCAGATCACTGTCCCTGATCAATCCAGATCACTCTCCCTGATCAATCCAGATCACTGTCCCTGATCAATCCAGATCACTGGCCCTAATCAATCCACAACATTGTCTCTGATCAAGCCAGACTGTGCCTGATCAATCCAGATCACTGTCCCTGATCAATCCAGATCACGCTCCCTGATCAATTCAGATCACTGTCCCTGATCAATCAAGATCACTGTCCCTGATCATTCCAGACTAATCATGATCAATCCAGATCGCTGTTTCTGATCAATCCAGATCGCTGTCCCTGACCAATCCAGATCACTGTCACTGATCAATCTAGATCACTGCCCCTGACCAATCCAGATCACTGTCCCTGATAATTCCGGATCACTGTCCCTGTTCGATCCAGATCATTGTGCCTGATCAATCCAGTTCACTGCCCCAGATCAATCCAGATCACTGTCCCTGATCAATCCAGATCACTGTCCCTGATCAAACCAGACTGATCCTGACCAATCCATATCACTGTCGCTGATTATTCCGGATCACTGTCCCTGTTCGATCCAGATCACAGTCCCTGAACAATCCAGATCTCTGTCCCTGATCAGTGCAGATTGTTCCTGATCAATCCAGATCACTGCCCCTGACCAATACAGATCATTGTCCCTGATCAATCCAGATCACTGACCCTGACCAATCCAGATCACTGTCCCTGATCAATCCAGTTCACTGTCCCTGATCATTCCAGACTGTTCATGATCAATCCAGATCGCTGTTTCTGATCAATCCAGATCACTGGCCCTAATCAATCCACAACATTGTCTCTGATCAAGCCAGACTGTGCCTGATCAATCCAGATCACTGTCCCTGATCAGTCCAGATCACTGTCCCTGATCAATCCAGATCACTGCCCCTGATCAATCCATTACACTGTCCCTGATCAATCCAGATCACTGTCCCTGATCAGTCCAGGCCACTGTCCCTGATCATTCCAGATCAGTGTACCTGATCTATCCAGACTGTCCCTGATCAATCCAGATCACTGGCCCTGATATCTCCAGATCGCTGTCACTGATCAATTGAGATCACTGTTCCTGATCTATCCAGATCACTGTCCCTGATCAATTGAGATCACTGTTCCTGATCTATCCAGATCACTGTCCCTGATCAACCCCTGATCAATGTCCCTGATAAATCCAGACTGTTCCTGATCAATCCAGATCGCTGTCCAATATCAATCCAGGCTGTTCCTGATCAATCCCGATCACTGTCCCTGATCAATCCAGATTGCTGTCCATGATCTAGCCAGATCACTGTTCCTGATCATTCCTGACTGTTCCTGATCAATCCAGACTGTTCTTGATCAATCCAGACTGTTTCTGACCCAGCCAGATTACTGTCCCTTTCCAATCCAGATCACTGACTCTGATCAATCCAGATTACTCTCCCATTTCAATCCAGATCACTGTCCCTGATTATTCCGGATCACTGTCCCTGTTCGATCCAGAACACTGTCCCTGATCAATCCAGATCATTGTCTGTGATCAATCCTGATCACTCCCTGATCAATCCAGACTGTTCCTGATCAATCCAGATTGCTGTCCCTGATCAATCCAGATCACTGTTCCTGATCAATCCAGATCACTGCCCCTGATCAATCCCTGATCAATGTCCCTGAAAAATCCAGACTGTTCCTGATCAATCCAGACCACTGGCCCTAATCAATCCACAACATTGTCTCTGATCAAGCCAGACTGTGCCTGATCAATCCAGATCACTGTCCCTGATCATTCCAGATCACTGTCCCTAATCAATCCAGATCACTCTCCCTGATCAATCCAGATGACTGTCCCTGATCAATCAAGATCACTGTTCCTGATCAATCCAGATCGCTGTCCCTGACCAATCCAGATCACTGTCACTGATCAATCTAGATCACTGCCCCTGACCAATCCAGATCACTGTCCCTGATAATTCCGGATCACTGTCCCTGTTCGATCCAGATCATTGTGCCTGATCAATCCAGTTCACTGCCCCAGATCAATCCAGATCACTGTCCCTGATCAATCCAGATCACTGTCCCTGATCAAACCAGACTGATCCTGACCAATCCATATCACTGTCGCTGATTATTCCGGATCACTGTCCCTGTTCGATCCAGATCACAGTCCCTGAACAATCCAGATCTCTGTCCCTGATCAGTGCAGATTGTTCCTGATCAATCCAGATCACTGCCCCTGACCAATACAGATCATTGTCCCTGATCAATCCAGATCACTGACCCTGACCAATCCAAATCACTGTCCCTGATCAATCCAGATCACTGTCCCTGATCATTCCAGACTGTTCATGATCAATCCAGATCGCTGTTTCTGATCAATCCAGATCGCTGTCCCTATTTGATCCAGACTGTTTCTGATCTACCCAGATCACTGTCCCTGATCAATCCAGATCATTGTTACTGATCAATCCAGATAACTTTTCCTGATCAATCCAGATCACTGTCCCTGATCAATCCAGAGCGCCGTCCCTGATCAATCCAGATTGCTGTCCCTGATCAATCCAGATCACCGTTCCTGATCAATACAGAGTGTTCCTGATCAATCCAGATCACTGCCCCTGACCAATCCAGATCACTGACCCTGATCAATCCAGAGCGCCGTCCCTGATCAATCCAGATTGCTGTCCCTGATCAATCCAGATCACCGTTCCTGATCAATCCAGACTGTTCCTGATCAATCCAGATCATTGCCCCTGACCAATCCAGATCACTGACCCTGATCAATCCAGATCACTGCCCCGGACCAATCCAAAACACTGTGCCTGATTATTCCGGATAACTGACCCTGTTCGATCCAGGTCACTGACCCTGATCAATCCAGGTCACTGTCCCTGATCAATCCAGGTCACTGTCCCTGATCAATCCAGGTCACAGACCCTGATCAATCCAGATCACTGGCCCTGATAAATCCAGATCACTGTCCCTGATCAATCCAGACTGTTCCTGATTAATCCAGATCATTGCCCCGGATCAATCCAGATCACTGTCCCTGATCAATCCAGATCACTCTCCCTGATCAATCCAGGTCACAGACCCTGATCAATCCAGACAGTTCCTGTTCGATCCAGATCACTGTCCCGGATCAATCCAGATAGCTGTCCCTGATCAGTCCAGATCACTGTTCCTGATCAATCCAGATCACTGTCCCTGATCAATCCCTGAACAATGTCCCTGAAAATCCAGACAGTTCCTGATCAATCCAGATCACTGTCCCTGATCAATCCAGATCACTGTCACTGATCAGTCCAGACCACTGTCCCTGATCAATCCAGACTGATCCTGACCAATCCATATCACTGTCGCTGATTATTCCGGATCACTGTCCCTGTTCGATCCAGATCACAGTCCGTGAACAATCCAGAGCTCTGTCCCTGATCAGTGCAGATTGTTCCTGATCAATCCAGATCACTGCCCCTGACCAATCCAGATCATTGTCCCTGATCAATCCAGATCACTGCCCCTGACCAATCCAGATCACTGTCCCTGATCAATCCAGATCACTGTCCCTGATCAATCCAGATCACTGTCCCTGATCATTCCAGACTGTTCATGACCAATCCAGATCGCTGTCTCTGATCAATCCAGATCGCTGTCCCTATTTGATCCAGACAGTTTCTGATCTACCCAGATCACTGTCCTTAATCAATCCAGATCATTGTCACTGATCAATCCAGATCACTTTTCCTGATCAATCCAGATCACTGTCCCTGATTAACCCCTTATCAATGTACCTGAAATATCCAGACTGTCCCTGACCAATCCCTGATCAACGTCCCTGAAAAATCCAGATCACTGTCCCTGATCAATCCAGATCACTGTTCCTGATCAATCCAGCTCACTGTCCCTGATCAATGTCCCTGAGAAATTCAGACTGTTCTTGATCAATCCAGATCGCTGTCACTGATCAATCCAAATTAGTGTCCCTGATCAATCCAGATTACTGTCCCTGATCAATCCAGACGGTTCCTGATCAATCAAGATCACTGTCCCTGATCAATCCAGACTTTCCACATCAATCCAGACCACTGGCCCTAATCAATCCACAACATTGTCTCTGAAAAATCCAGACTGTGCCTGATCTATCCAGATCACTGGCCCTAATCAATCCACAACATTGTCTCTGATCAAGCCAGACTGTGCCTGATCAATCCAGATCACTGTCCCTGATCAGTCCAGATCACTGTCCCTGATCAATCCAGATCACTGCCCCTGATCAATCCATTTCACTGTCCCTGATCAATCCAGATCACTGTCCCTGATCAGTCCAGGCCACTGTCCCTGATCATTCCAGATCAGTGTACCTGATCTATCCAGACTGTCCCTGATCAATCCAGATCACTGGCCCTGATATCTCCAGATCGCTGTCACTGATCAATTGAGATCACTGTTCCTGATCTATCCAGATCACTGTCCCTGATCAATTGAGATCACTGTGCCTGATCTATCCAGATCACTGTCCCTGATCAACCCCTGATCAATGTCCCTGATAAATCCAGACTGTTCCTGATCAATCCAGATCGCTGTCCAATATCAATCCAGGCTGTTCCTGATCAATCCCGATCACTGTACCTGATCAATCCCGATCACTGTCCCTGATCAATCCAGATTGCTGTCCATGATCTAGCCAGATCACTGTTCCTGATCATTCCTGACTGTTCCTGATCAATCCAGACTGTTCTTGATCAATCCAGACTGTTTCTGACCCAGCCAGATTACTGTCCCTTTCCAATCCAGATCACTGACTCTGATCAATCCAGATTACTCTCCCATTTCAATCCAGATCACTGTCCCTGATTATTCCGGATCACTGTCCCTGTTCGATCCAGAACACTGTCCCTGATCAATCCAGATCATTGTCTGTGATCAATCCTGATCACTCCCTGATCAATCCAGACTGTTCCTGATCAATCCAGATTGCTGTCCCTGATCAATCCAGATCACTGTTCCTGATCAATCCAGATCACTGCCCCTGATCAATCCCTGATCAATGTCCCTGAAAAATCCAGACTGTTCCTGATCAATCCAGACCACTGGCCCTAATCAATCCACAACATTGTCTCTGATCAAGCCAGACTGTGCCTGATCAATCCAGATCAATGTCCCTGATCATTCCAGATCACTGTCCCTGATCAATCCAGATCACTCTCCCTGATCAATCCAGATCACTGTCCCTGATCAATCCAGATCACTGGCCCTAATCAATCCACAACATTGTCTCTGATCAAGCCAGACTGTGCCTGATCAATCCAGATCACTGTCCCTGATCAATCCAGATCACGCTCCCTGATCAATTCAGATCACTGTCCCTGATCAATCAAGATCACTGTCCCTGATCATTCCAGACTAATCATGATCAATCCAGATCGCTGTTTCTGATCAATCCAGATCGCTGTCCCTGACCAATCCAGATCACTGTCACTGATCAATCTAGATCACTGCCCCTGACCAATCCAGATCACTGTCCCTGATCAATCCAGATCACTGTCCCTGATCAAACCAGACTGATCCTGACCTATCCATATCACTGTCGCTGATTATTCCGGATCACTGTCCCTGTTCGATCCAGATCACAGTCCCTGAACAATCCAGATCTCTGTCCCTGATCAGTGCAGATTGTTCCTGATCAATCCAGATCACTGCCCCTGACCAATACAGATCATTGTCCCTGATCAATCCAGATCACTGACCCTGACCAATCCAGATCACTGTCCCTGATCAATCCAGTTCACTGTCCCTGATCATTCCAGACTGTTCATGATCAATCCAGATCGCTGTTTCTGATCAATCCAGATCACTGGCCCTAATCAATCCACAACATTGTCTCTGATCAAGCCAGACTGTGCCTGATCAATCCAGATCACTGTCCCTGATCAGTCCAGATCACTGTCCCTGATCAATCCAGATCACTGCCCCTGATCAATCCATTTCACTGTCCCTGATCAATCCAGATCACTGTCCCTGATCAGTCCAGGCCACTGTCCCTGATCATTCCAGATCAGTGTACCTGATCTATCCAGACTGTCCCTGATCAATCCAGATCACTGGCCCTGATATCTCCAGATCGCTGTCACTGATCAATTGAGATCACTGTTCCTGATCTATCCAGATCACTGTCCCTGATCAATTGAGATCACTGTTCCTGATCTATCCAGATCACTGTCCCTGATCAACCCCTGATCAATGTCCCTGATAAATCCAGACTGTTCCTGATCAATCCAGATCGCTGTCCAATATCAATCCAGGCTGTTCCTGATCAATCCCGATCACTGTCCCTGATCAATCCAGATTGCTGTCCATGATCTAGCCAGATCACTGTTCCTGATCATTCCTGACTGTTCCTGATCAATCCAGACTGTTCTTGATCAATCCAGACTGTTTCTGACCCAGCCAGATTACTGTCCCTTTCCAATCCAGATCACTGACTCTGATCAATCCAGATTACTCTCCCATTTCAATCCAGATCACTGTCCCTGATTATTCCGGATCACTGTCCCTGTTCGATCCAGAACACTGTCCCTGATCAATCCAGATCATTGTCTGTGATCAATCCTGATCACTCCCTGATCAATCCAGACTGTTCCTGATCAATCCAGATTGCTGTCCCTGATCAATCCAGATCACTGTTCCTGATCAATCCAGATCACTGCCCCTGATCAATCCCTGATCAATGTCCCTGAAAAATCCAGACTGTTCCTGATCAATCCAGACGACTGGCCCTAATCAATCCACAACATTGTCTCTGATCAAGACAGACTGTGCCTGATCAATCCAGATCACTGTCCCTGATCATTCCAGATCACTGTCCCTAATCAATCCAGATCACTCTCCCTGATCAATCCAGATGACTGTCCCTGATCAATCAAGATCACTGTTCCTGATCAATCCAGATCGCTGTCCCTGACCAATCCAGATCACTGTCACTGATCAATCTAGATCACTGCCCCTGACCAATCCAGATCACTGTCCCTGATAATTCCGGATCACTGTCCCTGTTCGATCCAGATCATTGTGCCTGATCAATCCAGTTCACTGCCCCAGATCAATCCAGATCACTGTCCCTGATCAATCCAGATCACTGTCCCTGATCAAACCAGACTGATCCTGACCAATCCATATCACTGTCGCTGATTATTCCGGATCACTGTCCCTGTTCGATCCAGATCACAGTCCCTGAACAATCCAGATCTCTGTCCCTGATCAGTGCAGATTGTTCCTGATCAATCCAGATCACTGCCCCTGACCAATACAGATCATTGTCCCTGATCAATCCAGATCACTGACCCTGACCAATCCAAATCACTGTCCCTGATCAATCCAGATCACTGTCCCTGATCATTCCAGACTGTTCATGATCAATCCAGATCGCTGTTTCTGATCAATCCAGATCGCTGTCCCTATTTGATCCAGACTGTTTCTGATCTACCCAGATCACTGTCCCTGATCAATCCAGATCATTGTTACTGATCAATCCAGATAACTTTTCCTGATCAATCCAGATCACTGTCCCTGATCAATCCAGAGCGCCGTCCCTGATCAATCCAGATTGCTGTCCCTGATCAATCCAGATCACCGTTCCTGATCAATACAGAGTGTTCCTGATCAATCCAGATCACTGCCCCTGACCAATCCAGATCACTGACCCTGATCAATCCAGAGCGCCGTCCCTGATCAATCCAGATTGCTGTCCCTGATCAATCCAGATCACCGTTCCTGATCAATCCAGACTGTTCCTGATCAATCCAGATCATTGCCCCTGACCAATCCAGATCACTGACCCTGATCAATCCAGATCACTGCCCCGGACCAATCCAAAACACTGTGCCTGATTATTCCGGATAACTGACCCTGTTCGATCCAGGTCACTGACCCTGATCAATCCAGGTCACTGTCCCTGATCAATCCAGGTCACTGTCCCTGATCAATCCAGGTCACAGACCCTGATCAATCCAGATCACTGGCCCTGATAAATCCAGATCACTGTCCCTGATCAATCCAGACTGTTCCTGATTAATCCAGATCATTGCCCCGGATCAATCCAGATCACTGTCCCTGATCAATCCAGATCACTCTCCCTGATCAATCCAGGTCACAGACCCTGATCGATCCAGATCACTGTCCCGGATCAATCCAGATAGCTGTCCCTGATCAGTCCAGATCACTGTTCCTGATCAATCCAGATCACTGTCCCTGATCAATCCCTGAACAATGTCCCTGAAAATCCAGACAGTTCCTGATCAATCCAGATCACTGTCCCTGATCAATCCAGATCACTGTCACTGATCAGTCCAGACCACTGTCCCTGATCAGTCCAGACTGATCCTGACCAATCCATATCACTGTCGCTGATTATTCCGGATCACTGTCCCTGTTCGATCCAGATCACAGTCCGTGAACAATCCAGAGCTCTGTCCCTGATCAGTGCAGATTGTTCCTGATCAATCCAGATCACTGCCCCTGACCAATCCAGATCATTGTCCCTGATCAATCCAGATCACTGCCCCTGACCAATCCAGATCACTGTCCCTGATCAATCCAGATCACTGTCCCTGATCAATCCAGATCACTGTCCCTGATCATTCCAGACTGTTCATGACCAATCCAGATCGCTGTCTCTGATCAATCCAGATCGCTGTCCCTATTTGATCCAGACAGTTTCTGATCTACCCAGATCACTGTCCTTACTCAATCCAGATCATTGTCACTGATCAATCCAGATCACTTTTCCTGATCAATCCAGATCACTGTCCCTGATTAACCCCTTATCAATGTACCTGAAATATCCAGACTGTCCCTGACCAATCCCTGATCAACGTCCCTGAAAAATCCAGATCACTGTCCCTGATCAATCCAGATCACTGTTCCTGATCAATCCAGCTCACTGTCCCTGATCAATGTCCCTGAGAAATTCAGACTGTTCCTGATCAATCCAGATCGCTGTCACTGATCAATCCAAATTAGTGTCCCTGATCAATCCAGATTACTGTCCCTGATCAATCCAGACGGTTCCTGATCAATCAAGATCACTGTCCCTGATCAATCCAGACTTTCCACATCAATCCAGACTGTTTCTGATCCATCCAGATCGCTGTCCAATATCAATCCAGACTGTTCCTGATCAATCCAGATCGCTGTCCTTGATCAATCCCGATCACTGTACCTGATCAATCCCGATCACTGTCCCTGATCAATCCAGATTGCTGTCCATGATCTATCCAGATCACTGTTCCTGACCAATCCAGACTGTTCCTGATCAATCCAGACTGTTCTTGATCAATCCAGACTGTTTCTGATCCAGCCAGATTACTGTCTCTTTTCAATCCAGATCACTGACTCTGATCAATCCAGATTACTCTCCCATATCAATCCAGATCACTGTCCCTGATTATTCCGGATCACTGTCCCTGTTCGATCCAGAACACTGTCCCTGATCAATCCAGATCATTGTCTGTGATCAATCCTGATCACTCCCTGATCAATCCAGACTGTTCCTGATCAATCCAGATTGCTGTCCCTGATCAATCCAGATCACTGTTCCTGATCAATCCAGATCACTGCCCATGATCAATCCCTGATCAATGTCCCTGAAAATTCCAGACTGTTCCTGATCAATCCAGACCACTGTCCCTGATCAATCCAGATCACTGTCCCTGATCAGTCCAGATCACAGTCTGTGATCAGCCCAGATCACAGTCTGTGATCAATCCAGGCTATTCCTGATTAAATCAGATCGCTGTCACTGATCAATCCAGATCGCTGTCACTGATAAATTCAGATCACTGTTCCTGATCAATCCAGATCACTGTCCCTGATCAATCCCTGATCAATGCCCTGAAAATCGAGACTGTTCCCGATCAATCCAGATTGCTGTCACTGATCAATCCAGATCACTGTCCCTGATCAGTCCAGATCACTGTCCCTGATCAATCCAGATCACTGTCCCTGATCAATCCATTTCACTGTCCCTGATCAATCCAGATCACTGTC
Organism: Scyliorhinus torazame; assembly: GCF_047496885.1. Classification (NCBI taxonomy): domain Eukaryota; kingdom Metazoa; phylum Chordata; class Chondrichthyes; order Carcharhiniformes; family Scyliorhinidae; genus Scyliorhinus; species Scyliorhinus torazame. The sequence continues at coordinate 22,794,471 of NC_092737.1, forward strand.
CCTGATCAGTCCAGGCCACTGTCCCTGATCATTCCAGATCAGTGTACCTGATCTATCCAGACTGTCCCTGATCAATCCAGATCACTGGCCCTGATCACTCCAGATCGCTGTCACTGATCAATTCAGATCACTGTTCCTGATCTATCCAGATCACTGTCCCTGATCATCCCCTGATCAATGTCCCTGATAAATCCAGACTGTTCCTGATCAATCCAGATCGCTGTCCAATATCAATCCAGGCTGTTCCTGATCAATCCCAATCACTGTACCTGATCAATCCCGATCACTGTCCCTGATCAATCCAGATTGCTGTCCATGATCTATCCAGATCACTGTTCCTGATCAATCCAGACTGTTCCTGATCAATCCAGACTGTTCTTGATCAATCCAGACTGTTTCTGACCCAGCCAGATTACTGTCCCTTTCCAATCCAGATCACTGACTCTGATCAATCCAGTTTACTCTCCCATATCAATCCAGATCACTGTCCCTGATTATTCCGGCTCACTGTCCCTGTTCGATCCAGAACACTGTCCCTGATCAATCCAGATCATTGTCTGTGATCAATCCTGATCACTCCCTGATCAATCCAGACTGTTCCTGATCAATCCAGATTGCTGTCCCTGATCAATCCAGATCACTGTTCCTGATCAATCCAGATCACTGCCCCTGATCAATCCCTGATCAATGTCCCTGAAAAATCCAGACTGTTCCTGATCAATCCAGACCACTGGCCCTAATCAATCCACAACATTGTCTCTGATCAAGCCAGACTGTGCCTGATCAATCCAGATCACTGTCACTGATCATTCCAGATCACTGTCCCTGATCAATCCAGATCACTCTCCCTGATCAATCCAGATCACTGTCCCTGATCAATCAAGATCACTGTTCCTGATCAATCCAGACTTTCCTCATCCATCCAGACTGCTTCTGATCCATCCAGATTACTGTCCCTGATGAATCCAGACTCTTCCTGATCCATCCAGATCGCTGTCCCTGATAAATCCAGATCACTGGCCCTAATCAATCCACAACATTGTCTCTGATCAAGCCAGACTGTGCCTGATCAATCCAGATCACTGTCCCTGATCATTCCAGATCACTGTCCCTGATCAATCCAGATCACTCTCCCTGATCAATCTAGATCACTGTCCCTGATCAATCAAGATCACTGTTCCTGATCAATCCAGACTTTCCTGATCAATCCAGACTGTTTCTGATCCATCCAGATTACTGTCCCTGATCAATCCAGACTGTTCCTGATCAATCCAGATTGCTGTCCCTGATCAATCCAGATCACTGTTCCTCATCAATCCAGATCACTGCCCCTGATCAATCCCTGATCAATGTCCCTGAAAAATCCAGACTGTTCCTGAACAATCCAGACCACTGGCCCTAATCAATCCACAATATTGTCTCTGATCAAGCCAGACTGTGCCTGATCAATCCAGATCACTGTCCCTGATCATTCCAGATCACTGTCCCTGATCAATCCAGATCACTCTCCCTGATCAATCCAGATCACTCTCCCTGATCAATCCAGATCACTGTCCCTGATCAATCCAGATCACTGTTCCTGATCAATCCAGACTTTCCTCATCCATCCAGACTGCTTCTGATCCATCCAGATTACTGTCCCTGATGAATCCAGACTCTTCCTGATCCATCCAGATCGCTGTCCCTGATAAATCCAGATCACTGGCCCTAATCAATCCACAACATTGTCTCTGATCAAGCCAGACTGTGCCTGATCAATCCAGATCACTGTCCGTGATCATTCCAGATCACTGTCCCTGATCAATCCAGATCACTCTCCCTGATCAATCTAGATCACTGTCCCTGATCAATCAAGATCACTGTTCCTGATCAATCCAGACTTTCCTCATCAATCCAGACTGCTTCTGATCCATCCAGATTACTGTCCCTGATGTATCCAGACTCTTCCTGATCCATCCAGATCGCTGTCCCTGATAAATCCAGATCACTCTCCCTGATCAATCCAGATCACTGTCCCTGATCAATCCAGATCACTGGCCCTAATCAATCCACAACATTGTCTCTGATCAAGCCAGACTGTGCCTGATCAATCCAGATCACTGTCCCTGATCATTCCAGATCACTGTCCCTGATCAATCCAGATCACTCTCCCTGATCAATCCAGATCACTGTCCCTGATCAATCCAGATCACTGGCCCTAATCAATCCACAACATTGTCTCTGATCAAGCCAGACTGTGCCTGATCAATCCAGATCACTGTCCCTGATCATTCCAGATCACTGTCCCTGATCAATCCAGATCACTCTCCCTGATCAATCCAGATCACTGTCCCTGATCAATCCAGATCACTGTTCCTGATCAATCCAGACTTTCCTCATCCATCCAGACTGCTTCTGATCCATCCAGATTACTGTCCCTGATGAATCCAGACTCTTCCTGATCCATCCAGATCGCTGTCCCTGATAAATCCAGATCACTGGCCCTAATCAATCCACAACATTGTCTCTGATCAAGCCAGACTGTGCCTGATCAATCCAGATCACTGTCCCTGATCATTCCAGATCACTGTCCCTGATCAATCCAGATCACTCTCCCTGATCAATCCAGATCACTGTCCCTGATCAATCAAGATCACTGTTCCTGATCAATCCAGACTTTCCTCATCAATCCAGACTGCTTCTGATCCATCCAGATTACTGTCCCTGATGTATCCAGACTCTTCCTGATCCATCCAGATCGCTGTCCCTGATAAATCCAGATCACTGTTCCTGGTCAATCCAGATCACTGTTCCTGATCAATCCAGATCACTGTCCCTGATCAATCCCTGATCAATGTACCTGAAATATCCAGACTGTTCCTGATCAATCCAGATGACTGTCCCTGATCACTCCAGATCACTGTCCCTGATCAATCCAGATCGCTGTCCCTGATCAATCCAGACTGTTCCTGATCAATGCAGATCACTGCCCCTGACCAATCCAGATCGCTGTCCCTGATCAATCCAGATCACTGCCCCTGACCAATCCAGTTCATTGTCCCTGATTATTCCGGATCACTGACCCTGTTCGACACAGATCACTGTCCCTGATCAATCCAGGTCACTGTCCCTGATCAATCCAGATCACTGTCCCTGATCAATTCAGATCACTGTCCCTGATCAATCCAGACTGTTCCTGATCAATCCAGATCACTGTCTCTGATCAATCCAGATCACAGTCCCTGATGAATCCAGATCGCTGTCCTTGATCAATCCAGATTGCTGTTCCTGATCAGTCCAGATCACTGTTCCTGATCAATCTAGATCACTGTCCTTGATCAATCCCTGATCAATGTCCCTGAAAAATCCAGACTGTTCCTGATCAATCCAGATCACTGTCCCTGATCAATCCAGATCACTGTCCCTGATCAATCCAGATCACCGCCCTGATCAATCCGGATCACTGTCCCTGATCAATCCAGATCACTGGCCCTAATCAATCCACAACATTGTCTCTGATCAAGCCAGACTGTGCCTAATCAATCCAGATCACTGTCCCTGAACATTCCAGATCACTGTCCCTGATCATTCCAGATCACTGTCCCTGATCAATACAGATCACTCTCCCTGATCAATCCAGATCACTGTCCCTGATCAATCAAGATCACTGTTCCTGAGTCCAGACTTTCCTCATCAATCCAGACTGCTTCTGATCCATCCAGAGTACTGTCCCTGATGAATCCAGACTCTTCCTGATAAAACCAGATCGCTGTTCCTGATAAATCCAGATCGCTGCCCCTGACCAATCCAGTTCACTGTCCCTGATTATTCCGGATCACTGTCCCTGTTCGACACAGATCACTGTCCCTGATCAATCCAAGTCACTGTCCCTGATCAATCCAAGTCACTGTCCCTGATCAATCCAAGTCACTGTCCCTGATCAATCCAGACTGTTCCTGATCAATCCAGATCACTGTCTCTGATCAATCCAGATCACTGTCCCTGATGAATCCAGATCGCTGTCCCTGATCAATCCAGATTGCTGTTCCTGATCAGTCCAGATCACTGTTCCTGATCAATCTAGATCACTGTCCTTGATTATTCCGGATCACATTCCCTGTTCGACACAGATCACTGTCCTTGATCAATCCAAGTCACTGTCCCTGATCAATCCAGATCACTGTCCCTGATCAATTCAGACTGTGCTTGATCAATCCAGACTGTTCCTGATCAATCCAGAACACGGCCTCTGACCAATCCAGATCACTGTCACTGATCAATCTAGATCACTGCCCCTGACCAATCCAGATCACTGTCCCTGATAATTCCGGATCACTGTCCCTGTTCGATCCAGATCATTGTGCCTGATCAATCCAGTTCACTGCCCCAGATCAATCCAGATCACTGTCCCTGATCAATCCAGATCACTGTCCCTGATCAAACCAGACTGATCCTGGCCAATCCAGATCACTGTCCCTGATCAATCCAGATCACTGTTCCTGATCAATCCAGACTTTCCTCATCCATCCAGACTGCTTCTGATCCATCCAGATTACTGTCCCTGATGAATCCAGACTCTTCCTGATCCATCCAGATCGCTGTCCCTGATAAATCCAGATCACTGGCCCTAATCAATCCACAACATTGTCTCTGATCAAGCCAGACTGTGCCTGATCAATCCAGATCACTGTCCCTGATCATTCCAGATCACTGTCCCTGATCAATCCAGATCACTCTCCCTGATCAATCCAGATCACTGTCCCTGATCAATCAAGATCACTGTTCCTGATCAATCCAGACTTTCCTCATCAATCCAGACTGCTTCTGATCCATCCAGATTACTGTCCCTGATGTATCCAGACTCTTCCTGATCCATCCAGATCGCTGTCCCTGATAAATCCAGATCACTGTTCCTGGTCAATCCAGATCACTGTTCCTGATCAATCCAGATCACTGTCCCTGATCAATCCCTGATCAATGTACCTGAAATATCCAGACTGTTCCTGATCAATCCAGATGACTGTCCCTGATCACTCCAGATCACTGTCCCTGATCAATCCAGATCGCTGTCCCTGATCAATCCAGACTGTTCCTGATCAATGCAGATCACTGCCCCTGACCAATCCAGATCGCTGTCCCTGATCAATCCAGATCACTGCCCCTGACCAATCCAGTTCATTGTCCCTGATTATTCCGGATCACTGACCCTGTTCGACACAGATCACTGTCCCTGATCAATCCAGGTCACTGTCCCTGATCAATCCAGATCACTGTCCCTGATCAATTCAGATCACTGTCCCTGATCAATCCAGACTGTTCCTGATCAATCCAGATCACTGTCTCTGATCAATCCAGATCACAGTCCCTGATGAATCCAGATCGCTGTCCTTGATCAATCCAGATTGCTGTTCCTGATCAGTCCAGATCACTGTTCCTGATCAATCTAGATCACTGTCCTTGATCAATCCCTGATCAATGTCCCTGAAAAATCCAGACTGTTCCTGATCAATCCAGATCACTGTCCCTGATCAATCCAGATCACTGTCCCTGATCAATCCAGATCACCGCCCTGATCAATCCGGATCACTGTCCCTGATCAATCCAGATCACTGGCCCTAATCAATCCACAACATTGTCTCTGATCAAGCCAGACTGTGCCTAATCAATCCAGATCACTGTCCCTGAACATTCCAGATCACTGTCCCTGATCATTCCAGATCACTGTCCCTGATCAATACAGATCACTCTCCCTGATCAATCCAGATCACTGTCCCTGATCAATCAAGATCACTGTTCCTGAGTCCAGACTTTCCTCATCAATCCAGACTGCTTCTGATCCATCCAGAGTACTGTCCCTGATGAATCCAGACTCTTCCTGATAAAACCAGATCGCTGTTCCTGATAAATCCAGATCGCTGCCCCTGACCAATCCAGTTCACTGTCCCTGATTATTCCGGATCACTGTCCCTGTTTGACACAGATCACTGTCCCTGATCAATCCAAGTCACTGTCCCTGATCAATCCAAGTCACTGTCCCTGATCAATCCAAGTCACTGTCCCTGATCAATCCAGACTGTTCCTGATCAATCCAGATCACTGTCTCTGATCAATCCAGATCACTGTCCCTGATGAATCCAGATCGCTGTCCCTGATCAATCCAGATTGCTGTTCCTGATCAGTCCAGATCACTGTTCCTGATCAATCTAGATCACTGTCCTTGATTATTCCGGATCACATTCCCTGTTCGACACAGATCACTGTCCTTGATCAATCCAAGTCACTGTCCCTGATCAATCCAGATCACTGTCCCTGATCAATTCAGACTGTGCTTGATCAATCCAGACTGTTCCTGATCAATCCAGAACACGGCCTCTGACCAATCCAGATCACTGTCACTGATCAATCTAGATCACTGCCCCTGACCAATCCAGATCACTGTCCCTGATAATTCCGGATCACTGTCCCTGTTCGATCCAGATCATTGTGCCTGATCAATCCAGTTCACTGCCCCAGATCAATCCAGATCACTGTCCCTGATCAATCCAGATCACTGTCCCTGATCAAACCAGACTGATCCTGGCCAATCCATATCACTGTCGCTGATTATTCCGGTTCACTGTCCCTGTTCGATCCAGATCACAGTCCCTGAACAATCCAGATCTCTGTCCCTGATCAGTGCAGATTGTTCCTGATCAATCCAGATCACTGCCCCTGACCAATACAGATCATTGTCCCTGATCAATCCAGATCACTGACCCTGACCAATCCAGATCACTGTCCCTTACCAATCCAGATCACTGTCCCTGATCAATCCAGATCACTGTCCCTGATCATTCCAGACTGTTCATGATCAATCCAGATCGCTGTTTCTGATCAATCCAGATCGCTGTCCCTATTTGATCCAGACTGTTTCTGATCTACCCAGATCACTGTCCCTGATCAATCCAGATCATTGTCACTGATCAATCCAGATAACTTTTCCTGATCAATCCAGATCACTGTCCCTGATCAATCCAGAGCGCGGTCCCCGATCAATCCAGATTGCTGTCCCTGATCAATCCAGATCACCGTTCCTGATCAATACAGAGTGTTCCTGATCAATCCAGACTGTTCCTGATCAATCCAGATCACTGCCTCTGACCAATCCAGATCACTGACCCTGATCAATCCAGATCACTGCCCCGGACCAATCCAAAACACTGTGCCTGATTTTTCCGGATAACTGACCCTGTTCGATCCAGATCACTGACCCTGATCAATCCAGGTCACTGACCCTGATCAATCCAGGTCACTGTCCCTGATCAATCCAGGTCGCAGACCCTGATCAATCCAGATCACTGTCCCTGATCAATCCAGATCAATGTCCCTGATCAATCCAGATCACTGTCCCTGATCAATCCAGACTGTTCCTGATCAATCCAGATCATTGCCCCTGATCAATCCAGATCGCTGTCCCTGTTCAGTCCAGATCACTGTTCCTGTTCAATCCAGATCACTGTCACTGATCAATCCAGGTCACTGTCCATGATCAGTCCAGGTCACTGTCCCTGATCAATCCAGATCACTGTCCCTGATCAATCCAGATCACTGTCCCTGATCACTCCAGACTGTTCCTGATCAATCCAGATCACTGTCCCGGATCAATCCAGATAGCTGTCCCTGATCAGTCCAGATCACTGTCCCTGATCAGTCCCTGAACAATGTCCCTGAAAATCCAGACAGTTCCTGATCAATCCAGATCACTGTCCCTGATCAATCCAGATCACTGTCACTGATCAGTCCAGACCACTGTCCCTGATCAATCCAGATCACTGTCCCTGATTAATCCAGATCACAGTCCATTATCAGTCCAGATCACAGTCCCTGAACAATCCAGATCTCTGTACCTGATCAGTGCAGATTGTTCCTGATCAATCCAGATCACTGCCCCTGACCAAGCCAGATCATTGTCCCTGACGAATCCAGATCATTGTCTCTCATCAATCCAGATCATTGTCCCTGCTCAATCCAGATCACTGACCCTGACCAATCCAGATCACTGTCCCTGATCCATCCAGATCACTGTCCCTGATCATTCCAGACTGTTCATGATCAATCCAGATCGCTGTCCCTATTTGATCCAGACTATTTCTGATCTACCCAGATCACTGTCCCTGATCAATCCAGATCATTGTCACAGATCAATCCAGATCACTTTTCCTGATCAATCCAGATCACTATCCCTGATCAATCCAGAGCGCCGTCCCTGATCAATCCAGATTGCTGTCCCTGATCAATCCAGATCACTGTCCTGATCAATACAGAGTGTTCCTGATCAATCCAGACTGTCCTTGACCAATCCAGATCATTGACTCTGATCAATCCAGATCATTGTCCTTGCTCAATCCAGATCACTGACCCTGACCAATCCAGATCACTGTCCCTGATCCATCCAGATCACTGTCCCTGATCATTCCAGACTGTTCATGATCAATCCAGATCGCTGTCTCTGAGCAATCCAGATCGCTGTTCCTATTTGATCCAGACTATTTCTGATCTACCCATATCACTGTCCCTGATCAATCCAGATCATTGTCACAGATCAATCCAGATCACTTTTCCTGATCAATCCAGATCACTGTCCCTGATCAATCCAGAGCGCCGTCCCTGATCAATCCAGATTGCTGTGCCTGATCAGTCCAGATCACTGTTCCTGATCAATCCAGATCACTGTCCCTGATCAATCCCTGAACAATGTCCCTGAAAATCCAGACAGTTCCTGATCAATCCAGATCACTGTCCCTGATCAATCCAGATCACTGTCACTGATCAGTCCAGACCACTGTCCCTGATCAATCCAGACTGATCCTGACCAATCCATATCACTGTCGCTGATTATTCCGGATCACTGTCCCTGTTCGATCCAGATCACAGTCCGTGAACAATCCAGAGCTCTGTCCCTGATCAGTGCAGATTGTTCCTGATCAATCCAGATCACTGCCCCTGACCAATCCAGATCATTGTCCCTGATCAATCCAGATCACTGCCCCTGACCAATCCAGATCGCTGTCTCTGATCAATCCAGATCGCTGTCCCTATTTGATCCAGACAGTTTCTGATCTACCCAGATCACTGTCCTTAATCAATCCAGATCATTGTCACTGATCAATCCAGATCACTTTTCCTGATCAATCCAGATCACTGTCCCTGATCAACCCCTTATCAATGTACCTGAAATATCCAGACTGTCCCTGACCAATCCCTGATCAACGTCCCTGAAAAATCCAGATCACTGTCCCTGATCAATCCAGATCACTGTTCCTGATCAATCCAGCTCACTGTCCCTGATCAATGTCCCTGAGAAATGCAGACTGTTCCTGATCAATCCAGATCGCTGTCACTGATCAATCCAAATTAGTGTCCCTGATCAATCCAGATTACTGTCCCTGATCAATCCAGACGGTTCCTGATCAATCAAGATCACTGTCCCTGATCAATCCAGACTTTCCACATCAATCCAGACTGTTTCTGATCCATCCAGATCGCTGTCCAATATCAATCCAGACTGTTCCTGATCAATCCAGATCGCTGTCCTTGATCAATCCCGATCACTGTACCTGATCAATCCCGATCACTGTCCCTGATCAATCCAGATTGCTGTCCATGATCTATCCAGATCACTGTTCCTGACCAATCCAGACTGTTCCTGATCAATCCAGACTGTTCTTGATCAATCCAGACTGTTTCTGATCCAGCCAGATTACTGTCTCTTTTCAATCCAGATCACTGACTCTGATCAATCCAGATTACTCTCCCATATCAATCCAGATCACTGTCCCTGATTATTCCGGATCACTGTCCCTGTTCGATCCAGAACACTGTCCCTGATCAATCCAGATCATTGTCTGTGATCAATCCTGATCACTCCCTGATCAATCCAGACTGTTCCTGATCAATCCAGATCACTGCCCATGATCAATCCCTGATCAATGTCCCTGAAAATTCCAGACTGTTCCTGATCAATCCAGACCACCGTCCCTGATCAATCCAGATCACTGTCCCTGATCAGTCCAGATCACAGTCTGTGATCAGCCCAGATCACAGTCTGTGATCAATCCAGGCTATTCCTGATTAAATCAGATCGCTGTCACTGATCAATCCAGATCGCTGTCACTGATCAATTCAGATCACTGTTCCTGATCAATCCAGATCACTGTCCCTGATCAATCCCTGATCAATGCCCTGAAAATCGAGACTGTTCCCGATCAATCCAGATTGCTGTCACTGATCAATCCAGATCACTGTCCCTGATCAGTCCAGATCACTGTCCCTGATCAATCCAGATCACTGTCCCTGATCAATCCATTTCACTGTCCCTGATCAATCCAGATCACTGTCCCTGATCAGTCCAGGCCACTGTCCCTGATCATTCCAGATCAGTGTACCTGATCTATCCAGACTGTCCCTGATCAATCCAGATCACTGGCCCTGATCACTCCAGATCGCTGTCACTGATCAATTCAGATCACTGTTCCTGATCCATCCAGATCACTGTCCCTGATCATCCCCTGATCAATGTCCCTGATAAATCCAGACTGTTCCTGATCAATCCAGATCGCTTTCCAATATCAATCCAGGCTGTTCCTGATCAATCCCGATCACTGTACCTGATCAATCCCGATCACTGTCCCTGATCAATCCAGATTGCTGTCCATGATCTATCCAGATCACTGTTCCTGATCAATCCAGACTGTTTCTGACCCAGCCAGATTACTGTCCCTTTCCAATCCAGATCACTGACTCTGATCAATCCAGATTACTCTCCCATGTCAATCCAGATCACTGTCCCTGATTATTCCGGATCACTGTCCCTGTTCGATCCAGAACACTGTCCCTGATCAATCCAGATCATTGTCTGTGATCAATCCTGATCACTCCCTGATCAATCCAGACTGTTCCTGATCAATCCAGATTGCTGTCCCTGATCAATCCAGATCACTGTTCCTGATCAATCCAGATCACTGCCCCTGATCAATCCCTGATCAATGTCCCTGAAAAATCCAGACTGTTCCTGATCAATCCAGACCACTGGCCCTAATCAATCCACAACATTGTCTCTGATCAAGCCAGACTGTGCCTGATCAATCCAGATCACTCTCCCTGATCAATCCAGATCACTGTCCCTGATCAATCCAGATCACTGTTCCTGATCAATCCAGACTTTCCTCATCCATCCAGACTGCTTCTGATCCATCCAGATTACTGTCCCTGATGAATCCAGACTCTTCCTGATCCATCCAGATCGCTGTCCCTGATAAATCCAGATCACTGGCCCTAATCAATCCACAACATTGTCTCTGATCAAGCCAGACTGTGCCTGATCAATCCAGATCACTGTCCCTGATCATTCCAGATCACTGTCCCTGATCAATCCAGATCACTCTCCCTGATCAATCTAGATCACTGTCCCTGATCAATCAAGATCACTGTTCCTGATCAATCCAGACTTTCCTGATCAATCCAGACTGTTTCTGATCCATCCAGATTACTGTCCCTGATCAATCCAGACTGTTCCTGATCAATCCCGATTGCTGTCCCTGATCAATCCAGATCACTGTCCCTGATCATTCCAGATCACTGTCCCTGATCAATCCAGATCACTCTCCCTGATCAATCCAGATCACTGTCCCTGATCAATCCAGATCACTGGCCCGAATCAATCCACAACATTGTCTCTGATCAAGCCAGACTGTGCCTGATCAATCCAGATCACTGTCCCTGATCATTCCAGATCACTGTCCCTGATCAATCCAGATCACTCTCCCTGATCAATCCAGATCACTGTCCCTGATCAATCCAGATCACTGTTCCTGATCAATCCAGACTTTCCTCATCCATCCAGACTGCTTCTGATCCATCCAGATTACTGTCCCTGATGAATCCAGACTCTTCCTGATCCATCCAGATCGCTGTCCCTGATAAATCCAGATTACTGTCCCTAATCAATCCACAACATTGTCTCTGATCAAGCCAGACTGCCTGATCAATCCAGATCACTGTCCCTGATCATTCCAGATCACTGTCCCTGATCAATCCAGATCACTCTCCCTGATCAATCCAGATCACTGTCCCTGATCAATCAAGATCACTGTTCCTGATCAATCCAGACTTTCCTCATCAATCCAGACTGCTTCTGATCCATCCAGATTACTGTCCCTGATGTATCCAGACTCTTCCTGATCCATCCAGATCGCTGTCCCTGATAAATCCAGATCACTGTTCCTGGTCAATCCAGATCACTGTTCCTGATCAATCCAGATCACTGTCCCTGATCAATCCCTGATCAATGTACCTGAAATATCCAGACTGTTCCTGATCAATCCAGATGACTGTCCCTGATCACTCCAGATCACTGTCCCTGATCAATCCAGATCGCTGTCCCTGATCAATCCACACTGTTCCTGATCAATGCAGATCACTGCCCCTGACCAATCCAGATCGCTGTCCCTGATCAATCCAGATCACTGCCCCTGACCAATCCAGTTCATTGTCCCTGATTATTCCGGATCACTGACCCTGTTCGACACAGATCACTGTCCCTGATCAATCCAGGTCACTGCCCCAGATCAATCCAAGTCACTGTCCCTGATCAATCCAGATCACTGTCCCTGATCAATTCAGATCACTGTCCCTGATCAATCCAGACTGTTCCTGATCAATCCAGATCACTGTCTCTGATCAATCCAGTTCACAGTCCCTGATGAATCCAGATCGCTGTCCTTGATCAATCCAGATTGCTGTTCCTGATCAGTCCAGATCACTGTTCCTGATCAATCTAGATCACTGTCCTTGATCAATCCCTGATCAATGTCCCTGAAAAATCCAGACTGTTCCTGATCAATCCAGATCACTGTCCCTGATCAATCCAGATCACTGTCCCTGATCAATCCAGATCACCGCCCTGATCAATCCAGATCACTGTCCCTGAAAAATCCAGATTACTGTCACTGATCAATCCAAATCACTGTCCCTGATCATTCCAGATCACTGTCCCTGATCAATCCGGATCACTGTCCCTGATCAATCCAGATCACTGTACCTGATCAATCCAGATCACTGTCCCTGATCAATCCAGATCACTGGCCCTAATCAATCCACAACATTGTCTCTGATCAAGCCAGACTGTGCCTAATCAATCCAGATCACTGTCCCTGAACATTCCAGATCACTGTCCCTGATCATTCCAGATCACTGTCCCTGATCAATACAGATCACTCTCCCTGATCAATCCAGATCACTGTCCCTGATCAATCAAGATCACTGTTCCTGAGTCCAGACTTTCCTCATCAATCCAGACTGCTTCTGATCCATCCAGAGTACTGTCCCTGATGAATCCAGGCTCTTCCTGATAAAACCAGATCGCTGTTCCTGATAAATCCAGATCACTGCCCCTGACCAATCCAGTTCACTGTCCCTGATTATTCCGGATCACTGTCCCTGTTCGACACAGATCACTGTCCCTGATCAATCCAAGTCACTGTCCCTGATCAATCCAAGTCACTGTCCCTGATCAATCCAAGTCACTGTCCCTGATCAATCCAGACTGTTCCTGATCAATCCAGATCACTGTCTCTGATCAATCCAGATCACTGTCCCTGATGAATCCAGATCGCTGTCCCTGATCAATCCAGATTGCTGTTCCTGATCAGTCCAGATCACTGTTCCTGATCAAACTAGATCACTGTCCTTGATTATTCCGGATCACATTCCCTGTTCGACACAGATCACTGTCCTTGATCAATCCAAGTCACTGTCCCTGATCAATCCAGATCACTGTCCCTGATCAATTCAGACTGTGCTTGATCAATCCAGACTGTTCCTGATCAATCCAGAACACGGCCTCTGACCAATCCAGATCACTGTCACTGATCAATCTAGATCACTGCCCCTGACCAATCCAGATCACTGTCCCTGATAATTCCGGATCACTGTCCCTGTTCGATCCAGATCATTGTGCCTGATCATTCCAGTTCACTGCCCCAGATCAATCCAGATCACTGTCCCTGATCAATCCAGATCACTGTCCCTGATCAAACCAGACTGATCCTGACCAATCCATATCACTGTCGCTGATTATTCCGGATCACTGTCCCTGTTCGATCCAGATCACAGTCCCTGAACAATCCAGATCTCTGTCCCTGATCAGTGCAGATTGTTCCTGATCAATCCAGATCACTGCCCCTGACCAATACAGATCATTGTCCCTGATCAATCCAGATCACTGACCCTGACCAATCCAGATCACTGTCCCTTACCAATCCAGATCACTGTCCCTGATCATTCCAGACTGTTCATGATCAATCCAGATCGCTGTTTCTGATCAATCCAGATCGCTGTCCCTATTTGATCCAGACTGTTTCTGATCTACCCAGATCACTGTCCCTGATCAATCCAGATCATTGTCACTGATCAATCCAGATAACTTTTCCTGATCAATCCAGATCACTGTCCCTGATCAATCCAGAGCGCGGTCCCGGATCAATCCAGATTGCTGTCCCTGATCAATCCAGATCACCGTTCCTGATCAATACAGAGTGTTCCTGATCAATCCAGACTGTTCCTGATCAATCCAGATCACTGCCCCTGACCAATCCAGATCACTGACCCTGATCAATCCAGATCACTGCCCCGGACCAATCCAAAACACTGTGCCTGATTTTTCCGGATAACTGACCCTGTTCGATCCAGATCACTGACCCTGATCAATCCAGGTCACTGTCCCTGATCAATCCAGGTCACAGACCCTGATCAATCCAGATCACTGTCCCTGATCAATCCAGATCAATGTCCCTGATCAATCCAGATCACTGTCCCTGATCAATCCAGACTGTTCCTGATCAATCCAGATCATTGCCCCGGATCAATCCAGATCACTGTTCCTGTTCAATTCAGATCACTGTCACTGATCAATCCAGGTCACTGTCCATGATCAGTCCAGGTCACTGTCCCTGATCAATCCAGATCACTGTCCCTGATCAATCCAGATCACTGTCCCTGATCACTCCAGACTGTTCCTGATCAATCCAGATCACTGTCCCGGATCAATCCAGATAGCTGTCCCTGATCAGTCCAGATCACTGTCCCTGATCAGTCCCTGAACAATGTCCCTGAAAATCCAGACAGTTCCTGATCAATCCAGATCACTGCCCCTGACCAAGCCAGATCATTGTCCCTGACCAATCCAGATCATTGTCTCTGATCAATCCAGATCATTGTCCCTGCTCAATCCAGATCACTGACCCTGACCAATCCAGATCACTGTCCCTAATCCATCCAGATCACTGTCCCTGATCATTCCAGACTGTTCATGATCAATCCAGATCGCTGTCCCTATTTGATCCAGACTATTTCTGATCTACCCAGATCACTGTCCCTGATCAATCCAGATCATTGTCACAGATCAATCCAGATCACTATCCCTGATCAATCCAGAGCGCCGTCCCTGATCAATCCAGATTGCTGTCCCTGATCAATCCAGATCACTGTTCCTGATCAATACAGAGTGTTCCTGATCAATCCAGACTGTCCTTGACCAATCCAGATCATTGACTCTGATCAATCCAGATCATTGTCCTTGCTCAATCCAGATCACTGACCCTGACCAATCCAGATCACTGTCCCTGATCCATCCAGATCACTGTCCCTGATCATTCCAGACTGTTCATGATCAATCCAGATCGCTGTCTCTGAGCAATCCAGATCGCTGTCCCTATTTGATCCAGACTATTTCTGATCTACCCATATCACTGTCCCTGATCAATCCAGATCATTGTCACAGATCAATCCAGATCACTTTTCCTGATCAATCCAGATCACTGTCCCTGATCAATCCAGAGCGCCGTCCCTGATCAATCCAGATTGCTGTGCCTGATCAATCCTGATCACTGTTCCTGATCAATATAGAGTGTTCTTGATCAATCCAGACTGTTCCTGATCAATCCAGATCACTGCCCCTGACCAATCCAGATCACTGACCCTGACCAATCCAGATCACTGTCCCGGAACAATCCAAATCACTGTCCCTGATTATTCCGGATAACTGACCCTGTTCGATCCAGACCACTGACCCTGATCAATACAGGTCACAGTCCCTGATCAATCCAGATCACAGACCCTGATCAATCCAGATCACTGTCCCTGATCAATCCAGATCACTGTCCCTGATCAATCCAGACTGTTCCTGATCAATCCAGATCACTGTCCCGGATCAATCCAGATCGCTGTCCCTGATCAGTCCAGATCACTGTTCCTGATCAATCCAGATCACTGTCCCTGATCAATCCCTGAACAATGTCCCACAAAATCCAGACAGTTCCTGATCAATCCAGATCACTGTCACTGATCAATCCAGACCACTGTCCCTGCTCAATCCAGATCACTTTCCCTGATTAATCCAGATCACTGTCCATGATCAGTCCAGATCACTTTCATTGATCAATCCAGATCACCGCCCCTGACCAATCCAGATCACTGTCCCTGATCAATCCAGATCATTGTCCCTGATCAATCCAGATCACTGTTCCTGATCAATCCATATCACTGTCCCTGATCAATCCAGAGAGCCGTCCCTGATCAATCCAGATCACTGTCCCTGATCAATCCAGATCACTGTTCCTGATCAGTCCATATCAATGTCCCTGATCAATCCAGACTGTTCCTTATCAATCCAGATCACTGTCACTGATCAATCCAGATCACTGTTCCTGATCAATCCAGATAGCTGTCCCTGATCAATCACTAATCAGTGTCCCTGAAAAATCCAGACTGTTCCTGATCAATCCAGATCGCTGATCCTGATCAACCTAGATCGCTGTCCTTGATCAATCCAGATCGCTGTCCCTGATCAGTCCACATCACAGTTCCTGATCAATCCATATCATTGTCCTTGATCAATCTCTGATCAATTATCTTGATCAATCCAGATCACTGTCCCTGATCAATCCAGACCACTGCACCTGATCAATCCAGATCACTGTCCCTGATCAATCCAGATCACTGTCCCTGATCAATCCAGATCACTGTCCCTGATCAATCCAGATCACTGTCCCAGCTCATTCCAGATCACTGTCCCTGATCCATCCAGGTCACTGTCGCTGATCAATCCAGATCACTGTCCCTGATCAATCCAGATCACTGTCCCTGATCAATCCAGATCACTGTCCCTGATCAATCCAGATCACTGTCCCAGTTCATTCCAGATCACTGTCCCTGATCCATCCAGGTCACTGTCGCTGATCAATCCAGATCACTGTCCCTGATCATTCCAGATCACTGTCGCTGATCAATCCAGATCACTGTCGCTGATCAATCCAGATCACTGTCCTTGATCAATCCAGATCACTATCCTTGATGAATCCAGATCACTGTCCCTGATCAATCCATATCACTGTTCCTGATCAGTCCATATCAATGTCTCTGATCAATCCAGACTGTTCCTTATCAATCCAGATCACTTTCACTGATCAATCCAGATCACTGTTCCTGATCAATCCAGATCGCTGTCCCTGATCAATCACTAATCAATGTCCCTGAAAAATCCAGACTGTTCCTGATCAATCAAGATCACGGTCCCTGATCAACCCAGATCGCTGTCCTTGATCAATCCATATCGCTGTCCCTGATCAGTCCACATCACAGTTCCTGATCAATACAGATCATTGTCCTTGATCAATCTCTGATCAATTATCTTGATCAATCCAGATCACTGTCCCTGATCAATCCAGACCACTGCCCCTTATCAATCCAGATCACTGTCCCTGATCAATCCAGATCACTGTCCCTGATCAATCCAGATCACTGTCCCAGCTCATTCCAGATCACTGTCCCTGATCCATCCAGGTCACTGTCGCTGATCAATCCAGATCACTGTCCTTGATCAATCCAGATCACTGTCGCTGATCAATCCAGATCACTGTCGCTGATCAATCCAGATCACTGTCCTTGATCAATCCAGATCACTATCCTTGATCAATCCAGATCACTGTCGCTGATCAATCCAGACTGCTCCTGATCAATCCAGACTGTTACTGAACAATCCAGATTGTTTCTGATCCATCCAGATGACTGTCCCTGATCAATCCAGATCGCTGTCCCTGATCAATCCAGATTACTGTCCCTCATCAATCCAGATCACTGTCCCCGATCAATCCAGATTTCTGTCCCTGATCAATCCAGATCGATGTCCCTGAAAAATTCAGATCACTTTCCCTGATCAATCCAGATCACCGCCCTGATTAATCCAGATCACTGTCCCTGATAAATCCAGATTACTGTCCCTAATCAATCCAAATCACTTTCCCTGATCAATCCAGATCACTGTACCTGATCAATCCAGATCACTGTCCCTGATTATTCCAGATCACTGTCCCTGATCAATCCAGATCACTCTCCCTGATCAATCCAGATCACTGTCCCTGATCAATCAAGATCACTGTTCCTGATCAATCCAGACTTTCCTCATCAATCCAGACTGCTTCTGATCCATCCAGATTACTGTCCCTGATGAATCCAGACTCCTCCTGATCAATCCAGATCGCTGTCCCTGATAAATCCAGATCACTGGCCCTAATCAATCCACAACATTGTCTCTGATCAAGCCAGACTGTGCCTGATCAATCCAGATCACTGTCCCTGATCATTCCAGATCACTGTCCCTAATCAATCCAGATCACTCTCCCTGATCAATCCAGATGACTGTCCCTGATCAATCAAGATCACTGTTCCTGATCAATCCAGACTTTCCTCATCAATCCAGACTGTTTCTGATCCATCCAGATTACTGTCCCTGATGTATCCAGACTCTTCCTGATCCATCCAGATCGCTGTCCCTGATAAATCCAGATCACTGTTCCTGATCAATCCAGATCACTGTTCCTGATCAATCCAGATCACTGTCCTTGATCAATCCAGATCACTATCCTTGATCAATCCAGATCACTGTCGCTGATCAATCCAGACTGCTCCTGATCAATCCAGACTGTTACTGAACAATCCAGATTGTTTCTGATCCATCCAGATGACTGTCCCTGATCAATCCAGATCGCTGTCCCTGATCAATCCAGATTACTGTCCCTCATCAATCCAGATCACTGTCCCCGATCAATCCAGATTTCTGTCCCTGATCAATCCAGATCGATGTCCCTGAAAAATTCAGATCACTTTCCCTGATCAATCCAGATCACCGCCCTGATTAATCCAGATCACTGTCCCTGATAAATCCAGATTACTGTCCCTAATCAATCCAAATCACTTTCCCTGATCAATCCAGATCACTGTACCTGATCAATCCAGATCACTGTCCCTGATTATTCCAGATCACTGTCCCTGATCAATCCAGATCACTCTCCCTGATCAATCCAGATCACTGTCCCTGATCAATCAAGATCACTGTTCCTGATCAATCCAGACTTTCCTCATCAATCCAGACTGCTTCTGATCCATCCAGATTACTGTCCCTGATGAATCCAGACTCCTCCTGATCAATCCAGATCGCTGTCCCTGATAAATCCAGATCACTGGCCCTAATCAATCCACAACATTGTCTCTGATCAAGCCAGACTGTGCCTGATCAATCCAGATCACTGTCCCTGATCATTCCAGATCACTGTCCCTAATCAATCCAGATCACTCTCCCTGATCAATCCAGATGACTGTCCCTGATCAATCAAGATCACTGTTCCTGATCAATCCAGACTTTCCTCATCAATCCAGACTGCTTCTGATCCATCCAGATTACTGTCCCTGATGTATCCAGACTCTTCCTGATCCATCCAGATCGCTGTCCCTGATAAATCCAGATCACTGTTCCTGATCAATCCAGATCACTGTTCCTGATCAATCCAGATCACTCTCCCTGATCAATCCCTGATCAATGTACCTGAAATATCCAGACTGTTCCTGATCAATCCAGATGACTGTCCCAGATCACTCCAGATCACTGTCCCTGATCAATCCAGATCGCTGTCCCTGATCAATCCAGACTGTTTCTGATCAATGCAGATCACTGCCCCTGACCAATCCAGATCACTGTCCCTGATCAATCCAGATCACTGCCCCTGACCAATCCAGTTCATTGTCCCTGGTTATTCCGGATCACTGTCCCTGTTCGACACAGATCACTGTCCCTGATCAATCCAAGTGACTGTCCCTGATCAATCCAAGTCACTGTCTCTGATCAATCCAGATCACTGTCCCTGATGAATCCAGATCGCTGTCCTTGATCAATCCAGATTGCTGTTCCTGATCAGTCCAGATCACTGTTCCTGATCAATCTAGATCACTGTCCTTGATCAATCCCTGATCAATGTCCCTGAAAAATCCAGACTGTTCCTGATCAATCCAGATCACTGTCCCTGATCAATCCAGATCACTGTCCCTGATCAATCCAGATCACTGACCCTGATCAATCCAGCACGCTGTCCCTGGTCGATCCAGATTGCTGTCCGTGTTCAATCCCCATCACTGTTCCTGATCAATTCACACTGTTCTTGATCAATCCAGACTGTTCCTGATCAATCCAGAACACGGCCTCTGACCAATCCAGATCACTGTCCCTGATCAATCTAGATCACTGCCCCTGACCAATCCAGATCACTGTCCCTGATTATTCCGGATCACTGCCCCAGATCATTCCAGATCACTGCCCAGATCAATCCAGATCACGGTCCCTGATCAATCCAGATCACTGTCCCTGATAATTCCAGACTGTTCATGATCAATCCAGATCGCTGTCTCTGATCAATCCAGATCGCTGTCCCTATTTGATCCAAACTATTTCTGATCTACCCAGATCACTGTCCCTGATCAATCCAGATCATTGTCACAGATCAATCCAGATCACTTTTCCTGATCAATCCAGATCACTGTCCCTGATCAATCCAGAGCGCCGTCCCTGATCTATCCAGATTGCTGTCCCTGATCAATCCAGATCACTGTTCATGATCAATACAGAGTGTTTCTGATCAATCCAGACTGTTCCTGATCAATCCAGATCACTGCCCCTGACCAATCCAGATCACTGACCCTGATCAATCCAGATCACTGTCCCGGACCAATCCAAATCACTGTCCCTGATTATTCCGGATAACTGACCCTGTTCGATTCAGATCACAGTCCCTGATCAATCCAGGTCACAGACCCTGATCAATCCAGATCACTGTCCCTGATCAATCCAGATCACTGTCCCTGATCAATCCAGACTGTTCCTGATCAATCCAGATCACTGTCCCGGATCAATCCAGATCGCTGTCCCTGATCAGTCCAGATCACTGTTCCTGATCAATTCAGATCACTGTCCCTGATCAATCACTGAACAATGTCCCAGAAAATCCAGACAGTTCCTGATCAATCCAGATCGCTGTCCCTGATCAATCCAGATCGCTGTCCCTGATAAATCCAGATCACTGGCCCTAATCAATCCACAACATTGTCTCTGATCAAGCCAGACTGTGCCTGATCAATCCAGATCACTGTCCCTGATCATTTCAGATCACTGTCCCTAATCAATCCAGATCACTCTCCCTGATCTATCCAGATCACTCTCCCTGATCATTCCAGGTCACTGTCCCTAATCAATCCAGATCACTCTCCCTGATCAATCCAGATCACTCTCCCTGATCAATCCAGACTGTTCCTGATCAATCCAGATCATTGCCCCGGATCAATCCAGATCACTGTTCCTGTTCAATTCAGATCACTGTCACTGATCAATCCAGGTCACTGTCCATGATCAGTCCAGGTCACTGTCCCTGATCAATCCAGATCACTGTCCCTGATCAATCCAGATCACTGTCCCTGATCACTCCAGACTGTTCCTGATCAATCCAGATCACTGTCCCGGATCAATCCAGATAGCTGTCCCTGATCAGTCCAGATCACTGTCCCTGATCAGTCCCTGAACAATGTCCCTGAAAATCCAGACAGTTCCTGATCAATCCAGATCACTGCCCCTGACCAAGCCAGATCATTGTCCCTGACCAATCCAGATCATTGTCTCTGATCAATCCAGATCATTGTCCCTGCTCAATCCAGATCACTGACCCTGACCAATCCAGATCACTGTCCCTAATCCATCCAGATCACTGTCCCTGATCATTCCAGACTGTTCATGATCAATCCAGATCGCTGTCCCTATTTGATCCAGACTATTTCTGATCTACCCAGATCACTGTCCCTGATCAATCCAGATCATTGTCACAGATCAATCCAGATCACTTTTCCTGATCAATCCAGATCACTATCCCTGATCAATCCAGAGCGCCGTCCCTGATCAATCCAGATTGCTGTCCCTGATCAATCCAGATCACTGTTCCTGATCAATACAGAGTGTTCCTGATCAATCCAGACTGTCCTTGACCAATCCAGATCATTGACTCTGATCAATCCAGATCATTGTCCTTGCTCAATCCAGATCACTGACCCTGACCAATCCAGATCACTGTCCCTGATCCATCCAGATCACTGTCCCTGATCATTCCAGACTGTTCATGATCAATCCAGATCGCTGTCTCTGAGCAATCCAGATCGCTGTCCCTATTTGATCCAGACTATTTCTGATCTACCCATATCACTGTCCCTGATCAATCCAGATCATTGTCACAGATCAATCCAGATCACTTTTCCTGATCAATCCAGATCACTGTCCCTGATCAATCCAGAGCGCCGTCCCTGATCAATCCAGATTGCTGTGCCTGATCAATCCAGATCACTGTTCCTGATCAATATAGAGTGTTCTTGATCAATCCAGACTGTTCCTGATCAATCCAGATCACTGCCCCTGACCAATCCAGATCACTGACCCTGATCAATCCAGATCACTGTCCTGGAACAATCCAAATCACTGTCCCTGATTATTCCGGATAACTGACCCTGTTCGATCCAGACCACTGACCCTGATCAATACAGGTCACAGTCCCTGATCAATCCAGATCACAGACCCTGATCAATCCAGATCACTGTCCCTGATCAATCCAGATCACTGTCCCTGATCAATCCAGACTGTTCCTGATCAATCCAGATCACTGTCCCGGATCAATCCAGATCGCTGTCCCTGATCAGTCCAGATCACTGTTCCTGATCAATCCAGATCACTGTCCCTGATCAATCCCTGAACAATGTCCCACAAAATCCAGACAGTTCCTGATCAATCCAGATCACTGTCACTGATCAATCCAGACCACTGTCCCTGCTCAATCCAGATCACTTTCCCTGATTAATCCAGATCACTGTCCATGATCAGTCCAGATCACTTTCATTGATCAATCCAGATCACCGCCCCTGACCAATCCAGATCACTGTCCCTGATCAATCCAGATCATTGTCCCTGATCAATCCAGATCACTGTTCCTGATCAATCCATATCACTGTCCCAGATCAATCCAGAGAGCCGTCCCTGATCAATCCAGATCACTGTCCCTGATCAATCCAGATCACTGTTCCTGATCAGTCCATATCAATGTCCCTGATCAATCCAGACTGTTCCTTATCAATCCAGATCACTGTCACTGATCAATCCAGATCACTGTTCCTGATCAATCCAGATAGCTGTCCCTGATCAATCACTAATCAGTGTCCCTGAAAAATCCAGACTGTTCCTGATCAATCCAGATCGCTGATCCTGATCAACCTAGATCGCTGTCCTTGATCAATCCAGATCGCTGTCCCTGATCAGTCCACATCACAGTTCCTGATCAATCCATATCATTGTCCTTGATCAATCTCTGATCAATTATCTTGATCAATCCAGATCACTGTCCCTGATCAATCCAGACCACTGCACCTGATCAATCCAGATCACTGTCCCTGATCAATCCAGATCACTGTCCCTGATCAATCCAGATCACTGTCCCTGATCAATCCAGATCACTGTCCCAGCTCATTCCAGATCACTGTCCCTGATCCATCCAGGTCACTGTCGCTGATCAATCCAGATCACTGTCCCTGATCAATCCAGATCACTGTCCCTGATCAATCCAGATCACTGTCCCTGATCAATCCAGATCACTGTCCCAGCTCATTCCAGATCACTGTCCCTGATCCATCCAGGTCACTGTCGCTGATCAATCCAGATCACTGTCCCTGATCATTCCAGATCACTGTCGCTGATCAATCCAGATCACTGTCGCTGATCAATCCAGATCACTGTCCTTGATCAATCCAGATCACTATCCTTGATGAATCCAGATCACTGTCCCTGATCAATCCATATCACTGTTCCTGATCAGTCCATATCAATGTCCCTGATCAATCCAGACTGTTCCTTATCAATCCAGATCACTTTCACTGATCAATCCAGATCACTGTTCCTGATCAATCCAGATCGCTGTCCCTGATCAATCACTAATCAATGTCCCTGAAAAATCCAGACTGTTCCTGATCAATCAAGATCACGGTCCCTGATCAACCCAGATCGCTGTCCTTGATCAATCCATATCGCTGTCCCTGATCAGTCCACATCACAGTTCCTGATCAATACAGATCATTGTCCTTGATCAATCTCTGATCAATTATCTTGATCAATCCAGATCACTGTCCCTGATCAATCCAGACCACTGCCCCTTATCAATCCAGATCACTGTCCCTGATCAATCCAGATCACTGTCCCTGATCAATCCAGATCACTGTCCCAGCTCATTCCAGATCACTGTCCCTGATCCATCCAGGTCACTGTCGCTGATCAATCCAGATCACTGTCCTTGATCAATCCAGATCACTGTCGCTGATCAATCCAGATCACTGTCGCTGATCAATCCAGATCACTGTCCTTGATCAATCCAGATCACTATCCTTGATCAATCCAGATCACTGTCGCTGATCAATCCAGACTGCTCCTGATCAATCCAGACTGTTACTGAACAATCCAGATTGTTTCTGATCCATCCAGATGACTGTCCCTGATCAATCCAGATCGCTGTCCCTGATCAATCCAGATTACTGTCCCTCATCAATCCAGATCACTGTCCCCGATCAATCCAGATTTCTGTCCCTGATCAATCCAGATCGATGTCCCTGAAAAATTCAGATCACTTTCCCTGATCAATCCAGATCACCGCCCTGATTAATCCAGATCACTGTCCCTGATAAATCCAGATTACTGTCCCTAATCAATCCAAATCACTTTCCCTGATCAATCCAGATCACTGTACCTGATCAATCCAGATCACTGTCCCTGATTATTCCAGATCACTGTCCCTGATCAATCCAGATCACTCTCCCTGATCAATCCAGATCACTGTCCCTGATCAATCAAGATCACTGTTCCTGATCAATCCAGACTTTCCTCATCAATCCAGACTGCTTCTGATCCATCCAGATTACTGTCCCTGATGAATCCAGACTCCTCCTGATCAATCCAGATCGCTGTCCCTGATAAATCCAGATCACTGGCCCTAATCAATCCACAACATTGTCTCTGATCAAGCCAGACTGTGCCTGATCAATCCAGATCACTGTCCCTGATCATTCCAGATCACTGTCCCTAATCAATCCAGATCACTCTCCCTGATCAATCCAGATGACTGTCCCTGATCAATCAAGATCACTGTTCCTGATCAATCCAGACTTTCCTCATCAATCCAGACTGCTTCTGATCCATCCAGATTACTGTCCCTGATGTATCCAGACTCTTCCTGATCCATCCAGATCGCTGTCCCTGATAAATCCAGATCACTGTTCCTGATCAATCCAGATCACTGTTCCTGATCAATCCAGATCACTCTCCCTGATCAATCCCTGATCAATGTACCTGAAATATCCAGACTGTTCCTGATCAATCCAGATGACTGTCCCAGATCACTCCAGATCACTGTCCCTGATCAATCCAGATCGCTGTCCCTGATCAATCCAGACTGTTTCTGATCAATGCAGATCACTGCCCCTGACCAATCCAGATCACTGTCCCTGATCAATCCAGATCACTGCCCCTGACCAATCCAGTTCATTGTCCCTGGTTATTCCGGATCACTGTCCCTGTTCGACACAGATCACTGTCCCTGATCAATCCAAGTGACTGTCCCTGATCAATCCAAGTCACTGTCTCTGATCAATCCAGATCACTGTCCCTGATGAATCCAGATCGCTGTCCTTGATCAATCCAGATTGCTGTTCCTGATCAGTCCAGATCACTGTTCCTGATCAATCTAGATCACTGTCCTTGATCAATCCCTGATCAATGTCCCTGAAAAATCCAGACTGTTCCTGATCAATCCAGATCACTGTCCCTGATCAATCCAGATCACTGTCCCTGATCAATCCAGATCACTGACCCTGATCAATCCAGCACGCTGTCCCTGGTCGATCCAGATTGCTGTCCGTGTTCAATCCCCATCACTGTTCCTGATCAATTCACACTGTTCTTGATCAATCCAGACTGTTCCTGATCAATCCAGAACACGGCCTCTGACCAATCCAGATCACTGTCCCTGATCAATCTAGATCACTGCCCCTGACCAATCCAGATCACTGTCCCTGATTATTCCGGATCACTGCCCCAGATCATTCCAGATCACTGCCCAGATCAATCCAGATCACGGTCCCTGATCAATCCAGATCACTGTCCCTGATAATTCCAGACTGTTCATGATCAATCCAGATCGCTGTCTCTGATCAATCCAGATCGCTGTCCCTATTTGATCCAAACTATTTCTGATCTACCCAGATCACTGTCCCTGATCAATCCAGATCATTGTCACAGATCAATCCAGATCACTTTTCCTGATCAATCCAGATCACTGTCCCTGATCAATCCAGAGCGCCGTCCCTGATCTATCCAGATTGCTGTCCCTGATCAATCCAGATCACTGTTCATGATCAATACAGAGTGTTTCTGATCAATCCAGACTGTTCCTGATCAATCCAGATCACTGCCCCTGACCAATCCAGATCACTGACCCTGATCAATCCAGATCACTGTCCCGGACCAATCCAAATCACTGTCCCTGATTATTCCGGATAACTGACCCTGTTCGATTCAGATCACAGTCCCTGATCAATCCAGGTCACAGACCCTGATCAATCCAGATCACTGTCCCTGATCAATCCAGATCACTGTCCCTGATCAATCCAGACTGTTCCTGATCAATCCAGATCACTGTCCCGGATCAATCCAGATCGCTGTCCCTGATCAGTCCAGATCACTGTTCCTGATCAATTCAGATCACTGTCCCTGATCAATCACTGAACAATGTCCCAGAAAATCCAGACAGTTCCTGATCAATCCAGATCGCTGTCCCTGATCAATCCAGATCGCTGTCCCTGATAAATCCAGATCACTGGCCCTAATCAATCCACAACATTGTCTCTGATCAAGCCAGACTGTGCCTGATCAATCCAGATCACTGTCCCTGATCATTTCAGATCACTGTCCCTAATCAATCCAGATCACTCTCCCTGATCAATCCAGATCACTCTCCCTGATCATTCCAGGTCACTGTCCCTAATCAATCCAGATCACTCTCCCTGATCAATCCAGATCACTCTCCCTGATCAATCCAGATCACTGTCCCTGATCAATCAAGATCACTGTTCCTGATCAATCCAGACTTTCCTCATCAATCCAGACTGCTTCTGATCCATCCAGATTACTGTCCCTGATGTATCCAGACTCTTCCTGATCCATCCAGATCGCTGTCCCTGATAAATCCAGATCACTGTTCCTGATCAATCCAGATCACTGTTCCTGATCAATCCAGATCACTGTCCCTGATCAATCCCTGATCAATGTACCTGAAATATCCAACTGTTCCTGATCAATCCAGATGACTGTCCCAGATCACTCCAGATCACTGTCCCTGATCAATCCAGATCGCTGTCCCTGATCAATCCAGACTGTTTCTGATCAATGCAGATCACTGCCCCTGACCAATCCAGATCACTGTCCCTGATCAATCCAGATCACTGCCCCTGACCAATCCAGTTCATTGTCCCTGATTATTCCGGATCACAGTCCCTGATCAATCCAGATCACTGTCCCTGATCCATCCAGGTCACTGTCGCTGATCAATCCAGATCACTGTCCTTGATCAATCCAGATCACTGTCCCAGCTCATTCCAGATCGCTGTCCCTGATCAGTCCACATCACAGTTCCTGATCAATACAGATCATTGTCCTTGATCAATCTCTGATCAATTATATTGATCAATCCAGATCACTGTCCCTGATCAATCCAGACCACTGCCCCTGATCAATCCAGATCACTGTCCCTGATCAATCCAGATCACTGTCCCTGATCAATCCAGATCACTGTCCCAGCTCATTCCAGATCACTGTCCCTGATCCATCCAGGTCACTGTCGCTGATCAATCCAGATCACTGTCCTTGATCAATCCAGATCACTGTCGCTGATCAATCCAGATCACTGTCGCTGATCAATCCAGATCACTGTCCTTGATCAATCCAGATCACTGTCCTTGATCAATCCAGATCACTATCCTTGATCAATCCAGATCACTGTCGCTGATCAATCCAGACTGCTCCTGATCAATCCAGACTGTTACTGAACAATCCAGATTGTTTCTGATCCATCCAGATGACTGTCCCTGATCAATCCAGATCGCTGTCCCTGATCAATCCAGATTACTGTCCCTCATCAATCCAGATCACTGTCCCCGATCAATCCAGATTTCTGTCCCTGATCAATCCAGATCGATGTCCCTGAAAAATTCAGATCACTTTCCCTGATCAATCCAGATCACCGCCCTGATTAATCCAGATCACTGTCCCTGATAAATCCAGATTACTGTCCCTAATCAATCCAAATCACTTTCCCTGATCAATCCAGATCACTGTACCTGATCAATCAAGATCACTGTTCCTGATCAATCCAGACTTTCCTCATCAATCCAGACTGCTTCTGATCCATCCAGATTACTGTCCCTGATGTATCCAGACTCTTCCTGATCCATCCAGATCGCTGTCCCTGATAAATCCAGATCACTGGCCCTAATCAATCCACAACATTGTCTCTGATCAAGCCAGACTGTGCCTGATCAATCCAGATCACTGTCCCTGATCATTCCAGATCACTGTCCCTAATCAATCCAGATCACTCTCCCTGATCAATCCAGATCACTGTCCCTGATCAATCAAGATCACTGTTCCTGATCAATCCAGACTTTCCTCATCAATCCAGACTGCTTCTGATCCATCCAGATTACTGTCCCTGATGTATCCAGACTCTTCCTGATCCATCCAGATAGCTGTCCCTGATAAATCCAGATCACTGTTCCTGATCAATCCAGATCACTGTTCCTGATCAATCCAGATCACTGTCCCTGAGCAATCCCTGATCAATGTACCTGAAATATCCAGACTGTTCCTGATCAATCCAGATGACTGTCCCAGATCACTCCAGATCACTGTCCCTGATCAATCCAGATCGCTGTCCCTGATCAATCCAGACTGTTTCTGATCAATGCAGATCACTGCCCCTGACCAATCCAGATCACTGTCCCTGATCAATCCAGATCACTGCCCCTGACCAATCCAGTTCATTGTCCCTGATTATTCCGGATCACTGTCCCTGTTCGACACAGATCACTGTCCCTGATCAATCCAAGTGACTGTCCCTGATCAATCCAAGTCACTGTCTCTGATCAATCCAGATCACTGTCCCTGATGAATCCAGATCGCTGTCCTTGATCAATCCAGATTGCTGTTCCTGATCAGTCCAGATCACTGTCCCTGATCAATCCAGATCACTGTCCCTGATCAATCCAGATCACTGTCCCAGCTCATTCCAGATCACTGTCCCTGATCCATCCAGGTCACTGTCGCTGATCAATCCAGATCACTGTCCCTGATCAATCCAGATCACTGTCCCTGATCAATCCAGATCACTGTCCCTGATCAATCCAGATCACTGTCCCAGCTCATTCCAGATCACTGTCCCTGATCCATCCAGGTCACTGTCGCTGATCAATCCAGATCACTGTCCCTGATCATTCCAGATCACTGTCGCTGATCAATCCAGATCACTGTCGCTGATCAATCCAGATCACTGTCCTTGATCAATCCAGATCACTATCCTTGATGAATCCAGATCACTGTCCCTGATCAATCCATATCACTGTTCCTGATCAGTCCATATCAATGTCCCTGATCAATCCAGACTGTTCCTTATCAATCCAGATCACTTTCACTGATCAATCCAGATCACTGTTCCTGATCAATCCAGATCGCTGTCCCTGATCAATCACTAATCAATGTCCCTGAAAAATCCAGACTGTTCCTGATCAACCCAGATCGCTGTCCCTGATCAACCCAGATCGCTGTCCTTGATCAATCCATATCGCTGTCCCTGATCAGTCCACATCACAGTTCCTGATCAATACAGATCATTGTCCTTGATCAATCTCTGATCAATTATCTTGATCAATCCAGATCACTGTCCCTGATCAATCCAGACCACTGCCCCTTATCAATCCAGATCACTGTCCCTGATCAATCCAGATCACTGTCCCTGATCAATCCAGATCACTGTCCCAGCTCATTCCAGATCACTGTCCCTGATCCATCCAGGTCACTGTCGCTGATCAATCCAGATCACTGTCCTTGATCAATCCAGATCACTGTCGCTGATCAATCCAGATCACTGTCGCTGATCAATCCAGATCACTGTCCTTGATCAATCCAGATCACTATCCTTGATCAATCCAGATCACTGTCGCTGATCAATCCAGACTGCTCCTGATCAATCCAGACTGTTACTGAACAATCCAGATTGTTTCTGATCCATCCAGATGACTGTCCCTGATCAATCCAGATCGCTGTCCCTGATCAATCCAGATTACTGTCCCTCATCAATCCAGATCACTGTCCCCGATCAATCCAGATTTCTGTCCCTGATCAATCCAGATCGATGTCCCTGAAAAATTCAGATCACTTTCCCTGATCAATCCAGATCACCGCCCTGATTAATCCAGATCACTGTCCCTGATAAATCCAGATTACTGTCCCTAATCAATCCAAATCACTTTCCCTGATCAATCCAGATCACTGTACCTGATCAATCCAGATCACTGTCCCTGATTATTCCAGATCACTGTCCCTGATCAATCCAGATCACTCTCCCTGATCAATCCAGATCACTGTCCCTGATCAATCAAGATCACTGTTCCTGATCAATCCAGACTTTCCTCATCAATCCAGACTGCTTCTGATCCATCCAGATTACTGTCCCTGATGAATCCAGACTCCTCCTGATCAATCCAGATCGCTGTCCCTGATAAATCCAGATCACTGGCCCTAATCAATCCACAACATTGTCTCTGATCAAGCCAGACTGTGCCTGATCAATCCAGATCACTGTCCCTGATCATTCCAGATCACTGTCCCTAATCAATCCAGATCACTCTCCCTGATCAATCCAGATGACTGTCCCTGATCAATCAAGATCACTGTTCCTGATCAATCCAGACTTTCCTCATCAATCCAGACTGCTTCTGATCCATCCAGATTACTGTCCCTGATGTATCCAGACTCTTCCTGATCCATCCAGATCGCTGTCCCTGATAAATCCAGATCACTGTTCCTGATCAATCCAGATCACTGTTCCTGATCAATCCAGATCACTCTCCCTGATCAATCCCTGATCAATGTACCTGAAATATCCAGACTGTTCCTGATCAATCCAGATGACTGTCCCAGATCACTCCAGATCACTGTCCCTGATCAATCCAGATCGCTGTCCCTGATCAATCCAGACTGTTTCTGATCAATGCAGATCACTGCCCCTGACCAATCCAGATCACTGTCCCTGATCAATCCAGATCACTGCCCCTGACCAATCCAGTTCATTGTCCCTGGTTATTCCGGATCACTGTCCCTGTTCGACACAGATCACTGTCCCTGATCAATCCAAGTGACTGTCCCTGATCAATCCAAGTCACTGTCTCTGATCAATCCAGATCACTGTCCCTGATGAATCCAGATCGCTGTCCTTGATCAATCCAGATTGCTGTTCCTGATCAGTCCAGATCACTGTTCCTGATCAATCTAGATCACTGTCCTTGATCAATCCCTGATCAATGTCCCTGAAAAATCCAGACTGTTCCTGATCAATCCAGATCACTGTCCCTGATCAATCCAGATCACTGTCCCTGATCAATCCAGATCACTGACCCTGATCAATCCAGCACGCTGTCCCTGGTCGATCCAGATTGCTGTCCGTGTTCAATCCCCATCACTGTTCCTGATCAATTCACACTGTTCTTGATCAATCCAGACTGTTCCTGATCAATCCAGAACACGGCCTCTGACCAATCCAGATCACTGTCCCTGATCAATCTAGATCACTGCCCCTGACCAATCCAGATCACTGTCCCTGATTATTCCGGATCACTGCCCCAGATCATTCCAGATCACTGCCCAGATCAATCCAGATCACGGTCCCTGATCAATCCAGATCACTGTCCCTGATAATTCCAGACTGTTCATGATCAATCCAGATCGCTGTCTCTGATCAATCCAGATCGCTGTCCCTATTTGATCCAAACTATTTCTGATCTACCCAGATCACTGTCCCTGATCAATCCAGATCATTGTCACAGATCAATCCAGATCACTTTTCCTGATCAATCCAGATCACTGTCCCTGATCAATCCAGAGCGCCGTCCCTGATCTATCCAGATTGCTGTCCCTGATCAATCCAGATCACTGTTCATGATCAATACAGAGTGTTTCTGATCAATCCAGACTGTTCCTGATCAATCCAGATCACTGCCCCTGACCAATCCAGATCACTGACCCTGATCAATCCAGATCACTGTCCCGGACCAATCCAAATCACTGTCCCTGATTATTCCGGATAACTGACCCTGTTCGATTCAGATCACAGTCCCTGATCAATCCAGGTCACAGACCCTGATCAATCCAGATCACTGTCCCTGATCAATCCAGATCACTGTCCCTGATCAATCCAGACTGTTCCTGATCAATCCAGATCACTGTCCCGGATCAATCCAGATCGCTGTCCCTGATCAGTCCAGATCACTGTTCCTGATCAATTCAGATCACTGTCCCTGATCAATCACTGAACAATGTCCCAGAAAATCCAGACAGTTCCTGATCAATCCAGATCGCTGTCCCTGATCAATCCAGATCGCTGTCCCTGATAAATCCAGATCACTGGCCCTAATCAATCCACAACATTGTCTCTGATCAAGCCAGACTGTGCCTGATCAATCCAGATCACTGTCCCTGATCATTTCAGATCACTGTCCCTAATCAATCCAGATCACTCTCCCTGATCAATCCAGATCACTCTCCCTGATCATTCCAGGTCACTGTCCCTAATCAATCCAGATCACTCTCCCTGATCAATCCAGATCACTCTCCCTGATCAATCCAGATCACTGTCCCTGATCAATCAAGATCACTGTTCCTGATCAATCCAGACTTTCCTCATCAATCCAGACTGCTTCTGATCCATCCAGATTACTGTCCCTGATGTATCCAGACTCTTCCTGATCCATCCAGATCGCTGTCCCTGATAAATCCAGATCACTGTTCCTGATCAATCCAGATCACTGTTCCTGATCAATCCAGATCACTGTCCCTGATCAATCCCTGATCAATGTACCTGAAATATCCAACTGTTCCTGATCAATCCAGATGACTGTCCCAGATCACTCCAGATCACTGTCCCTGATCAATCCAGATCGCTGTCCCTGATCAATCCAGACTGTTTCTGATCAATGCAGATCACTGCCCCTGACCAATCCAGATCACTGTCCCTGATCAATCCAGATCACTGCCCCTGACCAATCCAGTTCATTGTCCCTGATTATTCCGGATCACAGTCCCTGATCAATCCAGATCACTGTCCCTGATCCATCCAGGTCACTGTCGCTGATCAATCCAGATCACTGTCCTTGATCAATCCAGATCACTGTCCCAGCTCATTCCAGATCGCTGTCCCTGATCAGTCCACATCACAGTTCCTGATCAATACAGATCATTGTCCTTGATCAATCTCTGATCAATTATATTGATCAATCCAGATCACTGTCCCTGATCAATCCAGACCACTGCCCCTGATCAATCCAGATCACTGTCCCTGATCAATCCAGATCACTGTCCCTGATCAATCCAGATCACTGTCCCAGCTCATTCCAGATCACTGTCCCTGATCCATCCAGGTCACTGTCGCTGATCAATCCAGATCACTGTCCTTGATCAATCCAGATCACTGTCGCTGATCAATCCAGATCACTGTCGCTGATCAATCCAGATCACTGTCCTTGATCAATCCAGATCACTGTCCTTGATCAATCCAGATCACTATCCTTGATCAATCCAGATCACTGTCGCTGATCAATCCAGACTGCTCCTGATCAATCCAGACTGTTACTGAACAATCCAGATTGTTTCTGATCCATCCAGATGACTGTCCCTGATCAATCCAGATCGCTGTCCCTGATCAATCCAGATTACTGTCCCTCATCAATCCAGATCACTGTCCCCGATCAATCCAGATTTCTGTCCCTGATCAATCCAGATCGATGTCCCTGAAAAATTCAGATCACTTTCCCTGATCAATCCAGATCACCGCCCTGATTAATCCAGATCACTGTCCCTGATAAATCCAGATTACTGTCCCTAATCAATCCAAATCACTTTCCCTGATCAATCCAGATCACTGTACCTGATCAATCAAGATCACTGTTCCTGATCAATCCAGACTTTCCTCATCAATCCAGACTGCTTCTGATCCATCCAGATTACTGTCCCTGATGTATCCAGACTCTTCCTGATCCATCCAGATCGCTGTCCCTGATAAATCCAGATCACTGGCCCTAATCAATCCACAACATTGTCTCTGATCAAGCCAGACTGTGCCTGATCAATCCAGATCACTGTCCCTGATCATTCCAGATCACTGTCCCTAATCAATCCAGATCACTCTCCCTGATCAATCCAGATCACTGTCCCTGATCAATCAAGATCACTGTTCCTGATCAATCCAGACTTTCCTCATCAATCCAGACTGCTTCTGATCCATCCAGATTACTGTCCCTGATGTATCCAGACTCTTCCTGATCCATCCAGATAGCTGTCCCTGATAAATCCAGATCACTGTTCCTGATCAATCCAGATCACTGTTCCTGATCAATCCAGATCACTGTCCCTGAGCAATCCCTGATCAATGTACCTGAAATATCCAGACTGTTCCTGATCAATCCAGATGACTGTCCCAGATCACTCCAGATCACTGTCCCTGATCAATCCAGATCGCTGTCCCTGATCAATCCAGACTGTTTCTGATCAATGCAGATCACTGCCCCTGACCAATCCAGATCACTGTCCCTGATCAATCCAGATCACTGCCCCTGACCAATCCAGTTCATTGTCCCTGATTATTCCGGATCACTGTCCCTGTTCGACACAGATCACTGTCCCTGATCAATCCAAGTGACTGTCCCTGATCAATCCAAGTCACTGTCTCTGATCAATCCAGATCACTGTCCCTGATGAATCCAGATCGCTGTCCTTGATCAATCCAGATTGCTGTTCCTGATCAGTCCAGATCACTGTTCCTGATCAATCTAGATCACTGTCCTTGATCAATCCCTGATCAATGTCCCTGAAAAATCCAGACTGTTCCTGATCAATCCAGATCACTGTCCCTGATCAATCCAGATCACTGCCCCTGATCAATCCAGACTGTGCCTGATCAATCCAGATCACTGACCCTGATCAATCCAGCACGCTGTCCCTGGTCGATCCAGATTGCTGTCCGTGTTCAATCCAGATCACTGTTCCTGATCAATTCACACTGTTCTTGATCAATCCAGACTGTTCCTGATCAATCCAGAACACGGCCTCTGACCAATCCAGATCACTGTCCCTGATCAATCTAGATCACTGCCCCTGACCAATCCAGATCACTGTCCCTGATTATTCCGGATCACTGCCCCAGATCAATCCAGATCACTGCCCAGATCAATCCAGATCACGGTCCCTGATCAATCCAGATCACTGTCCCTGATAATTCCAGACTGTTCATGATCAATCCAGATCGCTGTCTCTGATCAATCCTGATCGCTGTCCCTATTTGATCCAAACTATTTCTGATCTACCCAGATCACTGTCCCTGATCAATCCAGGTCATTGTCACAGATCAATCCAGATCACTTTTCCTGATCAATCCAGATCACTGTCCCTGATCAATCCAGAGCGCCGTCCCTGATCAATCCAGATTGCTGTCCCTGATCAATCCAGATCACTGTTCATGATCAATACAGAGTGTTTCTGATCAATCCAGACTGTTCCTGATCAATCCAGATCACTGCCCCTGACCAATCCAGATCACTGACCCTGATCAATCCAGATCACTGTCCCGGACCAATCCAAATCACTGTCCCTGATTATTCCGGATAACTGACCCTGTTCGATTCAGATCACTGACCCTGATCAATACAGGTCACAGTCCCTGATCAATCCAGGTCACAGACCCTGATCAATCCAGATCACTGTCCCTGATCAATCCAGATCACTGTCCCTGATCAATCCAGACTGTTCCTGATCAATCCAGATCACTGTCCCGGATCAATCCAGATCGCTGTCCCTGATCAGTCCAGATCACTGTTCCTGATCAATTCAGATCACTGTCCCTGATCAATCACTGAACAATGTCCCAGAAAATCCAGACAGTTCCTAATCAATCCAGATCGCTGTCCCTGATCAATCCAGATCGCTGTCCCTGATAAATCCAGATCACTGGCCCTAATCAATCCACAACATTGTCTCTGATCAAGCCAGACTGTGCCTGATCCATCCAGATCACTGTCCCTGATCATTTCAGATCACTGTCCCTAATCAATCCAGATCACTCTCCCTGATCAATCCAGATCACTCTCCCTGATCATTCCAGATCACTGTCCCTAATCAATCCAGATCACTCTCCCTGATCAATCCAGGTCACTCTCCCTGATCAATCCAGATCACTGTCCCTGATCAATCAAGATCACTGTTCCTGATCAATCCAGACTTTCCTCATCAATCCAGACTGCTTCTGATCCATCCAGATTACTGTCCCTGATGTATCCAGACTCTTCCTGATCCATCCAGATCGCTGTCCCTGATAAATCCAGATCACTGTTCCTGATCAATCCAGATCACTGTTCCTGATCAATCCAGATCACTGTCCCTGATCAATCCCTGATCAATGTACCTGAAATATCCAGACTGTTCCTGATCAATCCAGATGACTGTCCCAGATCACTCCAGATCACTGTCCCTGATCAATCCAGATCGCTGTCCCTGATCAACCCAGACTGTTTCTGATCAATGCAGATCACTGCCCCTGACCAATCCAGATCACTGTCCCTGTTCAATCCAGATCACTGCCCCTGACCAATCCAGTTCATTGTCCCTGATTATTCCGGATCACAGTCCCTGAACAATCCAGATCACTGTCCCAGCTCATTCCAGATCACTGTCCCTGATCCATCCAGGTCACTGTCGCTGATCAATCCAGATCACTGTCCTTGATCAATCCAGATCACTGTCCCAGCTCATTCCAGATCGCTGTCCCTGATCAGTCCACATCACAGTTCCTGATCAATACAGATCATTGTCCTTGATCAATCTCTGATCAATTATCTTGATCAATCCAGATCACTGTCCCTGATCAATCCAGACCACTGCCCCTGATCAATCCAGATCACTGTCCCTGATCAATCCAGATCACTGTCCCTGATCAATCCAGATTACTGTCCCAGCTCATTCCAGATCACTGTCCCTGATCCATCCAGGTCACTGTCGCTGAACAATCCAGATCACTGTCCTTGATCAATCCAGATCACTGTCGCTGATCAATCCAGATCACTGTCGCTGATCAATCCAGATCACTGTCCTTGATCAATCCAGATCACTATCCTTGATCAATCCAGATCACTGTCGCTGATCAATCCAGACTGCTCCTGATCAATCCAGACTGTTACTGAACAATCCAGATTGTTTCTGATCCATCCAGATGACTGTCCCTGATCAATCCAGATCGCTGTCCCTGATCAATCCAGATTACTGTCCCTCATCAATCCAGATCACTGTCCCCGATCAATCCAGATTTCTGTCCCTGTTCAATCCAGATCGATGTCCCTGAAAAATTCAGATCACTTTCCCTGATCAATCCAGATCACCGCCCTGATTAATCCAGATCACTGTCCCTGATAAATCCAGATTACTGTCCCTAATCAATCCAAATCACTTTCCCTGATCAATCCAGATCACTGTACCTGATCAATCCAGATCACTGTCCCTGATTATTCCAGATCACTGTCCCTGATCAATCCAGATCACTCTCCCTGATCAATCCAGATCACTGTCCCTGATCAATCAAGATCACTGTTCCTGATCAATCCAGACTTTCCTCATCAATCCAGACTGCTTCTGATCCATCCAGATTACTGTCCCTAATGAATCCAGACTCCTCCTGATCAATCCAGATCGCTGTCCCTGATAAATCCAGATCACTGGCCCTAATCAATCCACAACATTGTCTCTGATCAAGCCAGACTGTGCCTGATCAATCCAGATCACTGTCCCTGATCATTCCAGATCACTGTCCCTGATCAATCCAGATCACTCTCCCTGATCAATCCAGATCACTGTCCCTGATCAATCAAGATCACTGTTCCTGATCAATCCAGACTTTCCTCATCAATCCAGACTGCTTCTGATCCATCCAGATTACTGTCCCTGATGTATCCAGACTCTTCCTGATCCATCCAGATCGCTGTCCCTGATAAATCCAGATCACTGTTCCTGATCAATCCAGATCACTGTTCCTGATCAATCCAGATCACTGTCCCTGATCAATCCCTGATCAATGTACCTGAAATATCCAGACTGTTCCTGATCAATCCAGATGACTGTCCCAGATCACTCCAGATCACTGTCCCTGATCAATCCAGATCGCTGTCCCTGATCAACCCAGACTGTTTCTGATCAATGCAGATCACTGCCCCTGACCAATCCAGATCACTGTCCCTGTTCAATCCAGATCACTGCCCCTGACCAATCCAGTTCATTGTCCCTGATTATACCGGATCACAGTCCCTGATCAATCCAGATCACTGTCCCAGCTCATTCCAGATCACTGTCCCTGATCCATCCAGGTCACTGTCGCTGATCAATCCAGATCACTGTCCTTGATCAATCCAGATCACTGTCCCAGCTCATTCCAGATCGCTGTCCCTGATCAGTCCACATCACAGTTCCTGATCAATACAGATCATTGTCCTTGATCAATCTCTGATCAATTATCTTGATCAATCCAGATCACTGTCCCTGATCAATCCAGACCACTGCCCCTGATCAATCCAGATCACTGTCCCTGATCAATCCAGATCACTGTCCCTGATCAATCCAGATTACGGTCCCAGCTCATTCCAGATCACTGTCCCTGATCCATCCAGGTCACTGTCGCTGAACAATCCAGATCACTGTCCTTGATCAATCCAGATCACTGTCGCTGATCAATCCAGATCACTGTCGCTGATCAATCCAGATCACTGTCCTTGATCAATCCAGATCACTATCCTTGATCAATCCAGATCACTGTCGCTGATCAATCCAGACTGCTCCTGATCAATCCAGACTGTTACTGAACAATCCAGATTGTTTCTGATCCATCCAGATGACTGTCCCTGATCAATCCAGATCGCTGTCCCTGATCAATCCAGATTACTGTCCCTCATCAATCCAGATCACTGTCCCCGATCAATCCAGATTTCTGTCCCTGATCAATCCAGATCGATGTCCCTGAAAAATTCAGATCACTTTCCCTGATCAATCCAGATCACCGCCCTGATTAATCCAGATCACTGTCCCTGATAAATCCAGATTACTGTCCCTAATCAATCCAAATCACTTTCCCTGATCAATCCAGATCACTGTACC
Source organism: Scyliorhinus torazame (assembly GCF_047496885.1). Classification (NCBI taxonomy): domain Eukaryota; kingdom Metazoa; phylum Chordata; class Chondrichthyes; order Carcharhiniformes; family Scyliorhinidae; genus Scyliorhinus; species Scyliorhinus torazame. Next base: position 22,834,390 of record NC_092737.1, read on the forward strand.
TGATCAATCCAGATCACTGTCCCTGATTATTCCAGATCACTGTCCCTGATCAATCCAGATCACTCTCCCTGATCAATCCAGATCACTGTCCCTGATCAATCAAGATCACTGTTCCTGATCAATCCAGACTTTCCTCATCAATCCAGACTGCTTCTGATCCATCCAGATTACTGTCCCTAATGAATCCAGACTCCTCCTGATCAATCCAGATCGCTGTCCCTGATAAATCCAGATCACTGGCCCTAATCAATCCACAACATTGTCTCTGATCAAGCCAGACTGTGCCTGATCAATCCAGATCACTGTCCCTGATCATTCCAGATCACTGTCCCTGATCAATCCAGATCACTCTCCCTGATCAATCCAGATCACTGTCCCTGATCAATCAAGATCACTGTTCCTGATCAATCCAGACTTTCCTCATCAATCCAGACTGCTTCTGATCCATCCAGATTACTGTCCCTGATGTATCCAGACTCTTCCTGATCCATCCAGATCGCTGTCCCTGATAAATCCAGATCACTGTTCCTGATCAATCCAGATCACTGTTCCTGATCAATCCAGATCACTGTCCCTGATCAATCCCTGATCAATGTACCTGAAATATCCAGACTGTTCCTGATCAATCCAGATGACTGACCCAGATCACTCCAGATCACTGTCCCTGATCAATCCAGATCGCTGTCCCTGATCAATCCAGACTGTTTCTGATCAATGCAGATCACTGCCCCTGACCAATCCAGATCACTGTCCCTGATCGTTCCAGATCACTGCCCCTGACCAATCCAGTTCATTGTCCCTGATTATTCCGGATCACTGTCCGTGTTCGACACAGATCACTGTCCCTGATCAATCCAAGTGACTGTCCCTGATCAATCCCTGATCAATGTCCCTGAAAAATCCAGACTGTTCCTGATCAATCCAGATCACTGTCCCTGATCAATCCAGATCACTGCCCCTGATCAATCCAGACCACTGTCCCTGATCAATCCAGATCACTGACCCTGATCAATCCAGCACGCTGTCCCTGGTCGATCCAGATTGCTGTCCGTGTTCAATCCAGATCACTGTCCCTGATCAATTCACACTGTTCTTGATCAATCCAGACTGTTCCTGATCAATCCAGAACACGGCCTCGGACCAATCCAGATCACTGTCCCTGATCAATCTAGATCACTGCCCCTGACCAATCCAGATCACTGTCCCTGATTATTCCGGATCACTGCCCCAGATCAATCCAGATCACTGCCCAGATCAATCCAGATCACGGTCCCTGATCAATCCAAGTCACTGTCTCTGATCAATCCAGATCACTGTCCCTGATGAATCCAGATCGCTGTTCCTGATCAATCCAGATGACTGTCCCTGATCACTCCAGATCACTGTCCCTGATCAATCCAGATCGCTGTCCCTAATAAATCCAGACTGTTCCTGATCAATCCAGATCACTGTCCCCGATCAATCCAGATTTCTGTCCCTGATCAATCCAGATCGATGTCCCTGAAAAATTCAGATCACTTTCCCTGATCAATCCAGATCACCGCCCTGATTAATCCAGATCACTGTCCCTGATAAATCCAGATTACTGTCCCTAATCAATCCAAATCACTTTCCCTGATCAATCCAGATCACTGTACCTGATCAATCCAGATCACTGTCCCTGATTATTCCAGATCACTGTCCCTGATCAATCCAGATCACTCTCCCTGATCAATCCAGATCACTGTCCCTGATCAATCAAGATCACTGTTCCTGATCAATCCAGACTTTCCTCATCAATCCAGACTGCTTCTGATCCATCCAGATTACTGTCCCTAATGAATCCAGACTCCTCCTGATCAATCCAGATCGCTGTCCCTGATAAATCCAGATCACTGGCCCTAATCAATCCACAACATTGTCTCTGATCAAGCCAGACTGTGCCTGATCAATCCAGATCACTGTCCCTGATCATTCCAGATCACTGTCCCTGATCAATCCAGATCACTCTCCCTGATCAATCCAGATCACTGTCCCTGATCAATCAAGATCACTGTTCCTGATCAATCCAGACTTTCCTCATCAATCCAGACTGCTTCTGATCCATCCAGATTACTGTCCCTGTTGTATCCAGACTCTTCCTGATCCATCCAGATCGCTGTCCCTGATAAATCCAGATCACTGTTCCTGATCAATCCAGATCACTGTTCCTGATCAATCCAGATCACTGTCCCTGATCAATCCCTGATCAATGTACCTGAAATATCCAGACTGTTCCTGATCAATCCAGATGACTGACCCAGATCACTCCAGATCACTGTCCCTGATCAATCCAGATCGCTGTCCCTGATCAATCCAGACTGTTTCTGATCAATGCAGATCACTGCCCCTGACCAATCCAGATCACTGTCCCTGATCGTTCCAGATCACTGCCCCTGACCAATCCAGTTCATTGTCCCTGATTATTCCGGATCACTGTCCCTGTTCGACACAGATCACTGTCCCTGATCAATCCAAGTGACTGTCCCTGATCAATCCCTGATCAATGTCCCTGAAAAATCCAGACTGTTCCTGATCAATCCAGATCACTGTCCCTGATCAATCCAGATCACTGCCCCTGATCAATCCAGACCACTGTCCCTGATCAATCCAGATCACTGACCCTGATCAATCCAGCACGCTGTCCCTGGTCGATCCAGATTGCTGTCCGTGTTCAATCCAGATCACTGTCCCTGATCAATTCACACTGTTCTTGATCAATCCAGACTGTTCCTGATCAATCCAGAACACGGCCTCTGACCAATCCAGATCACTGTCCCTGATCAATCTAGATCACTGCCCCTGACCAATCCAGATCACTGTCCCTGATTATTCCGGATCACTGCCCCAGATCAATCCAGATCACTGCCCAGATCAATCCAGATCACGGTCCCTGATCAATCCAAGTCACTGTCTCTGATCAATGCAGATCACTGCCCCTGACCAATCCAGATCACTGTCCCTGATCGTTCCAGATCACTGCCCCTGACCAATCCAGTTCATTGTCCCTGATTATTCCGGATCACTGTCCCTGTTCGACACAGATCACTGTCCCTGATCAATCCAAGTGACTGTCCCTGATCAATCCCTGATCAATGTCCCTGAAAAATCCAGACTGTTCCTGATCAATCCAGATCACTGTCCCTGATCAATCCAGATCACTGCCCCTGATCAATCCAGACCACTGTCCCTGATCAATCCAGATCACTGACCCTGATCAATCCAGCACGCTGTCCCTGGTCGATCCAGATTGCTGTCCGTGTTCAATCCAGATCACTGTCCCTGATCAATTCACACTGTTCTTGATCAATCCAGACTGTTCCTGATCAATCCAGAACACGGCCTCTGACCAATCCAGATCACTGTCCCTGATCAATCTAGATCACTGCCCCTGACCAATCCAGATCACTGTCCCTGATTATTCCGGATCACTGCCCCAGATCAATCCAGATCACTGCCCAGATCAATCCAGATCACGGTCCCTGATCAATCCAAGTCACTGTCTCTGATCAATCCAGATCACTGTCCCTGATGAATCCAGATCGCTGTTCCTGATCAATCCAGATGACTGTCCCTGATCACTCCAGATCACTGTCCCTGATCAATCCAGATCGCTGTCCCTAATAAATCCAGACTGTTCCTGATCAATGCAGATCACTGCCCCTGACCAATCCAGATCACTGTCCCTGATCAATCCAGATCGCTGTCCCTGATCAATCCAGACTGTCCCTGATCAATCCAGATCACTGTACCTGATCAATCCAGATCACTGTCCCTGATCAATCCAGATCACTGGCCCTAATCAATCCACAACATTGTCTCTGATCAAGCCAGACTGTGCCTGATCAATCCAGATCACTGTCCCTGATCATTCCAGATCACTGTCCCTGATCAATCAAGATCACTGTTCCTGATCAATCCAGACTTTCCTCATCAATCCAGACTGCTTCTGATCCATCCAGATTACTGTCCCTGATGAATCCAGACTCTTCCTGATCAATCCAGATCGCTGTCCCTGATAAATCCAGATCACTGGCCCTAATCAATCCACAACATTGTCTCTGATCAAGCCAGACTGTGCCTGATCAATCCAGATCACTGTCCCTGATCATTCCAGATCACTGTCCCTAATCAATCCAGATCACTCTCCCTGATCAATCCAGATCACTGTCCCTGATCAATCAAGATCACTGTTCCTGATCAATCCAGACTTTCCTAATCAAACCAGACTGCTTCTGATCCATCCAGATTACTGTCCCTGATGTATCCAGACTCTTCCTGATCCATCCATATCGCTGTCCCTGATAAATCCAGATCACTTTTCCTGATCAATCCAGATCACTGTTCCTGATCAATCCAGATCACTGTCCCTGATCAATCCCTGATCAATGTACCTGAAATATCCAGACTGTTCCTGATCAATCCAGATGACTGTCCCAGATCACTCCAGATCACTGTCCCTGATCAATCCAGATCGCTGTCCCTGATCAATCCAGACTGTTTCTGATCAATGCAGATCACTGCCCCTGACCAATCCAGATCACTGTCCCTGATCAATCCAGATCACTGCCCCTGACCAATCCAGTTCATTGTCCCTGATTATTCCGGATCACAGTCCCTGTTCGACACAGATCACTGTCCCTGATCAATCCAAGTCACTGTCCCTGATCAATCCAAGTCACTGTCTCTGATCAATCCAGATCACTGTCCCTGATGAATCCAGATCGCTGTTCCTGATCAATCCAGATGACTGTCCCTGATCACTCCAGATCACTGTCCCTGATCAATCCAGATCGCTGTCCCTAATAAATCCAGACTGTTCCTGATCAATGCAGATCACTGCCCCTGACCAATCCAGATCACTTTCCCTGATCAATCCAGATCGCTGTCCCTGATCAATCCAGACTGTCCCTGATCAATCCAGATCACTGTACCTGATCAATCCAGATCACTGTCCCTGATCAATCCAGATCACTGGCCCTAATCAATCCACAACATTGTCTCTGATCAAGCCAGACTGTGCCTGATCAATCCAGATCACTGTCCCTGATCATTCCAGATCACTGTCCCTGATCAATCCAGATCACTCTCCCTGATCAATCCAGATCACTGTCCCTGATCAATCAAGATCACTGTTCCTGATCAATCCAGACTTTCCTCATCAATCCAGACTGCTTTTGATCCATCCAGATTACTGTCCCTGATGAATCCAGACTCTTCCTGATCAATCCAGATCGCTGTCCCTGATAAATCCAGATCACTGGCCCTAATCAATCCACAACATTGTCTCTGATCAAGCCAGACTGTGCCTGATCAATCCAGATCACTGTCCCTGATCATTCCAGATCACTGTCCCTAATCAATCCAGATCACTCTCCCTGATCAATCCAGATCACTGTCCCTGATCAATCAAGATCACTGTTCCTGATCAATCCAGACTTTCCTAATCAAACCAGACTGCTTCTGATCCATTCAGATTACTGTCCCTGATGTATCCAGACTCTTCCTGATCCATCCATATCGCTGTCCCTGATAAATCCAGATCACTTTTCCTGATCAATCCAGATCACTGTTCCTGATCAATCCAGATCACTGTCCCTGATCAATCCCTGATCAATGTACCTGAAATATCCAGACTGTTCCTGATCAATCCAGATGACTGTCCCAGATCACTCCAGACCACTGTCCCTGATCAATCCAGATCGCTGTCCCTGATCAATCCAGACTGTTTCTGATCAATGCAGATCACTGCCCCTGACCAATCCAGATCACTGTCCCTGATCAATCCAGATCACTGCCCCTGACCAATCCAGTTCATTGTCCCTGATTATTCCGTATCACTGTCCCTGTTCGACACAGATCACTGTCCCTGATCAATCCAAGTCACTGTCCCTGATCAATCCAAGTCACTGTCTCTGATCAATCCAGATCACTGTCCCTGATCAATCCCTGATCAATGCCCTGAAAAATCGAGACTGTTCCCGATCAATCCAGATCGCTGTCACTGATCAATCCAGATCACTGTCCCTGATCAGTCCAGATCACTGTCCCTGATCAATCCAGATCACTGTCCCTGATCAATCCATTTCACTGTCCCTGATCAATCCAGGTCACTGTCCCTGATCAGTCCAGGCCACTGTCCCTGATTATTCCAGATCAGTGTACCTGATCTATCCAGACTGTCCCTGATCAATCCAGATCACTGGCCCTGACCACTCCAGATCGCTGTCACTGATCAATTCAGATCACTGTTCCTGATCTATCCAGATCACTGTCCCTGATCAACCCCTGATCAATGTCCCTGATAAATCCAGACTGTTCCTGATCAATCCAGATCGCTGTCACTGATCAATCCAGATCGCGGTCCCTGATCAATCCCGATCACTGTCCCTGATCAATCCAGATCGCTGTACCTGATCAATCCAGATCGCTGTCCAATATCAATCCAGATCGCTGTTCCTGATCAATCCAGACTGTTCCTGATCAATCCAGACGGTTCTTGATCAATCCAGGCTGTTTCTGATCCCGCCACAATACTGTCCCTTATCAATCCAGATCACTGACCCTGATCAATCCAGATTACTCTCCCATATCAATCCAGATCACTGTCCCTGATTATTCCGGATCACAGTCCCTGTTCGATCCAGAACACTGTCCCTGATCAATCCAGATAACTGTCTCTGATCAATCCAGATCACTCCCTGATCAATCCAGACTGTTCCTGATCAATCCAGATCGCTGTCCTTGATCAATCCAGCTCACTATCCCTGATCAATCCAGGTCACTATCCCTGATCAGTCCAGACCACTGTTCCTGATCAATCCAGACCACTGTCCCTGGTCAATCCAGATCACTGTCCCTGATCAATCCAGACCACTGTCCCTGGTCAATCCAGATCACTGTCCCAGATCAATCCAGACTGTTCCTGATCAACCAGATCACTGTCCCTGATCAATCCATTCTTTCCCTGATCAATCCAGATCACTGTCCCTGATCAATCCAAATCACTATCCCTGATCAATCCAGATCACAATCCCTGATCAGTCCAGACCACTGTTCCTGATCAATCCAGACCACTGTCCCTGGTCAATCCAGATCATTGCCCCGGATCAATCCAGATCACTGTCCCTGATCAATCCAGACTGTTCCTGATCAATCCAGATCACTGTCCCTGATCAATCCCTGTTCACAGTCCCTGATCAGTCCAGATCACTGTCCCTGATCAATCCAGACTGTCCCTGATCAATCCAGACTGTCCCTGATCAATCGAGACTGTTCCTGATCAATCCAGATCACTGTCCCTGATCAAGCCTGACTGTTCCTGATCAATCCAGACGGTTCCTGATAAATCAAGATCACTTTCCCTGATCAATCCAGATAGCTGTCCCTGATCAATCCCGATTGCTGTCCCTGATGAATTCAGATCGCTGTCCATGATTAAGCCAGATCACTGTTCCTGATCAATCCAGACTGTTGCTGACCAATCCAGGTAACTGTTCCTGATCAATCCAGACTGTTCCCGATCAATCCAGATCATTATACTTGATCAATCCAGATCACTGTCCCTGATCCATCCAGACTTTCCTGATCAATCCAGACTGTCCCTTATCAATCCAGATCACAGCCGCTGACCAATCCAGATCACTGTCCCTGATCAATCCAGATCACTGTCCCTGATCAATCCAGATCACTGCACCTGACCAATACAGATTACTGTCCCTGATTATTCCGGATCATTGTGACTGTTCGATCCAGATCACTGTCCCTGATCAATCCAGGTCAATGTCCCTGATCAATCCAGATCACTGTCCCTGATCAATCCAGATCAGTGTCTCTGAAAAATCCAGACTGTTCCTGATCAATCCAGATCACTGTCCCTGATCAATCCAGATCACAGTCCCTGATCAATCCAGATCACTGTCCCTGATCATTCCAGATCACTGTCCCTAATCAACCCAGATCACTCTCCCTGATCAATCCAGATCACTGTCCCTGATCAATCAAGATCACTGTTCCTGATCAATCCAGACTTTCCTCATAAAACCAGACTGCTTCTGATCCATCCAGATTACTGTCCCTGATGTATCCAGACTCTTCCTGATCCATCCAGATCGCTGACCCTGATAAATCCAGATCACTTTTCCTGATCAATCCAGATCACTGTTCCTGATCAATCCAGATCACTGTCCCTGATCAATCCCTGATCAATGTACCTGAAATATCCAGACTGTTCCTGATCAATCCAGATGACTGTCCCAGATCACTCCAGATCACTGTCCCTGATCAATCCAGATCGCTGTCCCTGATCAATCCAGACTGTTTCTGATCAATGCAGATCACTGCCCCTGACCAATACAGATCAGGGATGACTGTCCCTGATCAATCCAGATCACTGCCCCTGACCAATCCAGTTCATTGTCCCTGATTATTCCGGATCACTGTCCCTGTTCGACACAGATCACTGTCCCTGATCAATCCAAGTCACTGTCCCTGATCAATCCAAGTCACAGTCTCTGATCAATCCAGATCACTGTCCCTGATCAATCCCTGATCAATGCCCTGAAAAATCGAGACTGTTCCCGATCAATCCAGATCGCTGTCACTGATCAATCCAGATCACTGTCCCTGATCAGTCCAGATCACTGTCCCTGATCAATCCAGATCACTGTCCCTGATCAATCCATTTCACTGTCCCTGATCAATCCAGATCACTGTCCCTGATCAGTCCAGGCCACTGTCCCTGATTATTCCAGATCAGTGTACCTGATCTATCCAGACTGTCCCTGATCAATCCAGATCACTGGCCCTGACCACTCCAGATCGCTGTCACTGATCAATTCAGATCACTGTTCCTGATCCATCCAGATCACTGTCCCTGATCAACCCCTGATCAATGTCCCTGATAAATCCAGACTGTTCCTGATCAATCCAGATCGCTGTCACTGATCAATCCAGATCGCGGTCCCTGATCAATCCCGATCACTGTCCCTGATCAATCCAGATCGCTGTACCTGATCAATCCAGATCGCTGTCCAATATCAATCCAGATCGCTGTTCCTGATCAATCCAGACTGTTCCTGATCAATCCAGACGGTTCTTGATCAATCCAAGCTGTTTCTGATCCCGCCACAATACTGTCCCTTATCAATCCAGATCACTGACCCTGATCAATCCAGATTACTCTCCCATATCAATCCAGATCACTGTCCCTGATTATTCCGGATCACTGTCCCTGTTCGATCCAGAACACTGTCCCTGATCAATCCAGATAACTGTCTCTGATCAATCCAGATCACTCCCTGATCAATCCAGACTGTTCCTGATCAATCCAGATCGCTGTCCTTGATCAATCCAGCTCACTATCCCTGATCAATCCAGGTCACTATCCCTGATCAGTCCAGACCACTGTTCCTGATCAATCCAGACCACTGTCCCTGGTCAATCCAGATCACTGTCCCTGATCAATCCAGACCACTGTCCCTGGTCAATCCAGATCACTGTCCCAGATCAATCCAAACTGTTCCTGATCAACCAGATCACTGACCCTGATCAATCCATTCTTTCCCTGATCAATCCAGATCACTGTCCCTGATCAATCCAAATCACTATCCCTGATCAATCCAGATCACTATCCCTGATCAGTCCAGACCACTGTTCCTGATCAATCCAGACCACTGTCCCTGGTCAATCCAGATCATTGCCCCGGATCAATCCAGATCACTGTCCCTGATCAATCCAGACTGTTCCTGATCAATCCAGATCACTGTCCCTGATCAATCCCTGATCACAGTCCCTGATCAGTCCAGACCACTGTCCCTGATCATTCCAGATCACTGTCCCTGATCAATCCAGACTGTCCCTGATCAATCCAGACTGTCCCTGATCAATCCAGACTGTTCCTGATCAATCCAGATCACTGTCCCTGATCAAGCCTGACTGTTCCTGATCAATCCAGACGGTTCCTGATCAATCAAGATCACTTTCCCTGATCAATCCAGATAGCTGTCCCTGATCAATCCCAATTGCTGTCCCTGATGAATTCAGATCGCTGTCCATGATTAAGCCAGATCACTGTTCCTGATCAATCCAGACTGTTGCTGACCAATCCAGATCAATGTTCCTGATCAATCCAGACTGTTCCCGATCAATCCAGATCATTATACTTGATCAATCCAGATCACTGTCCCTGATCCATCCAGACTTTCCTGATCAATCCAGACTGTCCCTTATCAATCCAGATCACAGCCGCTGACCAATCCAGATCACTGTCCCTGATCAATCCAGATCACTGCACCTGACCAATACAGATTACTGTCCCTGATTATTCCGGATCATTGTGCCTGTTCGATCCAGATCACTGTCCCTGATCAATCCAGGTCAATGTCCCTGATCAATCCAGATCACTGTCCCTGATCAATCCAGATCAGTGTCTCTGAAAAATCCAGACTGTTCCTGATCAATCCAGATCACTGTCCCTGATCAATCCAGATCACAGTCCCTGATCAATCCAGATCACAGTCCCTGATCAATTCAGATCACAGTCCCTGATGAATCCAGATCACAGTCCCTGATCAGTCCAGAACACCGTCCCTGATCAATCCAGATCACTGTCCCTGATCAATCCAGATCACAGTCCCTGATCAATCCCAATCGCTGTCCCTGATCAATCCAGATCGCTGTCCATGATTAATCCAGATCACTGTTCCTGATCAATCCAGACTGTTCATGATCAATCAGGACTGTTCATGACCAATCCAGATCAATGTCCCTGATCAATCCAGATCACTGTCCCTGATTAATCCAGATCACTGTCCCTGATCAGTCCAGACCACTGTCCCTGATCAGTCCACACCACTGTCACTGATCATTCCAGATCACTGTCCCAGATCAATCCAGAATGTTCCTGATCAATCCAGATCACTGTTCCTGATCAAACCTGACTGTTCCTGATCAATCCAGACGGTTCCTGATCAATCAAGATCACTGTTCCTGATCAATCCAGACTTTCCTGATCAATCCAGACTGTTTCTGATCCATCCAGATTACTGTCCCTGATCAATCCAGACTATTCCTGATCAATCCAGATCGCTGTCACTGATCAATCCAGATCACTGTTCATGATCAATCCAGATCACTGTCCCTGATCAATCCCTGATCAGTGTACCTGAAAAATCCAGACTGTTCCTGATCATTCCAGATCACTGTCCCTGATCAATCCAGATCAGTGTTCCTGTTCTATCCAGATCACTGTCCCTGATCAATACAGATCGTTGTCCCTGATCCATCCCAATCGCTGTCCCTGATCAATCCAGATCGCTGTCCATGATTAATCCAGATCACTGTTCCTGATCAATCCAGACTGCTCATGATCAATCCAGACTGTTCCTGTCCAATCCAGATCACTGTCCCTGATCAATCCAGACTGTTCCTGATCAATCCAGGTCACTATACCATATCAGTCCAGATCACTGTCCCTGATCCATCCAGACTATTCCGAATCAGTCCAGATCTCTGTCCGTGATCAATCCAGATTACTGTCCCTGATCAATCCAGATGGTTCCTGATCAATCAAGATCACTGTCCCTGATCAATCCAGACTTTCCTGATCTATCCAGACTGTTTCTGATCCATCCAGATTACTACCCCTGATCAATCCAGACTATTCCTGATCAATCTAGATCGCTGTCAGTGATCAATCCAGATTGCTGTCACTGATCAATTCAGATCACTGTTCCTGATCAATCCAGATCACTGTCCCTTATCAATCCATGAGCAGTGTACCTGAAAAATCCAGACTGTTCCTGATCAATGCAGATCACTGTCCCTGATCAATCCAGATCACTGTCCCTGATCAATCCCGATCACTGTCCCTGATCAATCCAGATCGCTGTCCATGCTCAATCCAGATCACTGTCCCTGATTACGCCCTGTTTCTGTCATTCCCAGCTGTGACTGCACTTCACGAAGCATGTCATTTTTTGAAAAATGATTTGGGGATGTCCTTTGGCAGTTTGCCTGCCTCCTCGCCCCCCCCGCCCCCCCCCCCCAACCGAACATGGGGGACGGGAACATAATGGCCAGGAGAGGGCGGCATGGTGGCACAGTGGTTAGCACTGCTGCCTCACGGCGCCGAGGTCCCAGGTTCGATCCCGGCCCTGGGTCACTGTCTGTGTGAAGTTTTCACATTCTCCCTGTGTCTGCGTGGGTCTCACCCCCACAACCCCAAGATGTGCAGGGTCAATGGATTGAACACACTAAATTACCCCTTAATTGGAGAAAATTGATTGGGCCCTCTATCCAGGATTTACCAGGATGTTGCCTGGAATGGAGAGTAGGTCTTACGAGGAAAGGTTGAGGGTGCTAGGCCTTTTCTCATTAGAACGGAGAAGGATGAGGGGCGACTTGATAGAGGTTTATAAGATGATCAGGGGAATAGATAGAGTAGACAGTCAGAGACTTTTTCCCCGGGTGGAACAAACCATTACAAGGGGACATAAATTTGAGGTGAAAGGTGGAAGATATAGGAGGGATATCAGAGGTAGGTTCTTTACCCAGAGAGTAGTGGGGGCATGGAACGCACTGCCTGTGGAAGTAGTTGAGACGGAAACATTAGGGACCTTCAAGCAGCTATTGGATAGGTACATGGATTACGGTAAAATGATATAGTGTAGATTTATTTGTTCTCAAGGGCAGCACGGTAGCATTGTGGATAGCACAATTGCTTCACAGCTCCAGGGTCCCGGGTTCGATTCCCGGCTTGGGTCACTGTCTGTGCGGAGTCTGCACGTTCTCCCCGTGTCTGCGTGGGTTTCCTCCGGGTGCTCCGGTTTCCTCCCACAAGTCCCAAAAGACGTGCTTGTTAGGTGAATTGGACATTCTGGATTCTCCCTCTGTGTACCCGAACAGGCGCCGGAATGTGGCGACTAGGGGCTTTTCACAGTAACTTCATCGCAGTGTGATTGTAAGCCTACTTGTGACAATAAAGATTATTATTGTTATCCCTTTAGCCCCAAGAGCTGTATGGAATTCCTTCTTGAAATCACACAACGTTTTGGCCTCAGCTACTTTCTGTGGGAGTGAATTCCACAGATTCACCGCTCTCTGGGTGAAGACATTTCTCCTCACCTCAGTCCTAAAAGGTTTACCCCTTATCCTGAAACTATGACCCCTAGACCTGGACTCCCCCCACCATCGGGAACATTCTTTCTGAACCTACCCTGTCTAATCCTGTTAGAATTTTATAAGTTTCTATGAGATCCCCTCTCACCCTTCTAAACTCCAGTGAATATAATCCTCACCGACTTAGTCTTTCCTCATATGGTAGTCCCGCCATCCCAGGAATCAGTCTGGTAAACCTTCGCTTCACTCCCTCCATAGCAAGAACATCCTTCCTCAGATAAGGACACCAAGACTGCCCACAATACTCCCGGTGTGGCCTCACCAAGGCCCGGTACAACTTCAGTAAAACATCTCTATCCCTGTACTCGAATCCTCTCGCTATGAAGGCCAACATACCATTTGCCTTCTTTACTGCCTGCTGTACCCGCGCGCTTACTTTCAGCGACTGATGCACGAGGACACCGAGGTCTCGCTGAGAATCCGCCTCTCTCAATTTACACCCATTCAAATAATAATCTGCCTTCCTATTTTTGCTACCGAATTGGATAACCTCACATTTATCCACATTATACTGCATCTGCCCTGCATGTAACCATTCACTCAGCCTGTCCAAATCTCGTTGTAGTATCTCTGTATCCTCCTCACAGCTCACCCTCCCACCCAACTTTGTGTCATCTGCAAATTTGGAGATCATACATTTAGTTCCCTCGTCCAAATCATTAAAATATAATGTGGACGGTTGGGGTCCTAGCACAGATCCCTGCGGTACCCCACTCGTCACTCTGCCAATCGGAAAAAGACTTACTTAGTCCAACGTTTTGCTTCCTGTCTGTTAACCAGCTTTCTATCCATCTAAAGATACTAACAGTAATCCATAATTACAAAGTAATCTGCAATTAGAGGCCTACTGCACTATCCCCATTATTCACTCCCAGGACAGGTACAGCACGGGGTTAGATACAGAGTAATGCCCCCTCTACACTGTCCCCATCAAACACTCCCAGGACAGGTACAGCACGGGGTTAGATACAGAGTAAAGCTCCCTCTACACTGTCCCCATCAAACACTTCCAGGACAGGTGCAGCACGGGGATAGATACAGAGTAAAGCTCCCTCTACACTGTCCCCATCAAACGCTCCCAGGACAGGTACAGCACGGGGTTAAATACAGAGTAAAGCTCCCTCTACACTGTCCCCATAAAACACTCCCAGGACAGGTACAGCGCGGGGTTAGATACAGAGTAAAGCTCCCTCTACACTGTCCCCATCAAACATTCCCAGGAGACGTGCAGTACGGGGTTAGATACAGAGTAAAGCTCCCACTACACTGTCCCCATCAAACATTCCCAGGAGACGTGCAGTACGGGGTTAGATACAGAGTAAAGCTCCTTCTACATTGTCCCCATCAAACACTCCCAGGAGAGATACAGCATGGGGTTAGATACAGAGTAAAGCTCCCACTACACTGTCCCCATCAAACATTCCCAGGAGACGTGCAGTACGGGGTTAGATACAGAGTAAAGCTCCTTCTACATTGTCCCCATCAGACACTCCCAGGACAGGTACAGCACGGGGTTAGATACAGAGTAAAGCTCCCTCTACACTGTCTCTATCAAACACTCCCAGGACAGGTACAGCACGGAGTTAGAAACAGAGTAAAGCTCCCTCTACACTGTCCCCATCAAACACTCCCAGGACAGGTGCAGCACGGGGTTAGATACAGAGTAAAGCTCCCTCTACACTGACCCCATCAAACACTCCCAGGACAGGTACAGCACGGGGTTAGATACAGAGTAAAGCTCCCTCTACACTGTCCCCATCAAACACTCCCAGGACAGGTGCAGCACGGGGTTAGATACAGAGTAAAGCTCCCTCTACACTGACCCCATCAAACACTCCCAGGACAGGTACAGCACGGGGTTAGATACAGAGTAAAGCTCCCTCTACACTGTCCCCATCAAACACTCCCAGGACAGGTACAGCACGGGGTTAGATACGGAGTAAAGCTCCCTCTACACTGTCCCCATCAAACACTCCCAGGACAGGTACAGCATGGGGTTAGATACAGAGTAAAGCTCCTGTCATAATATACATCAGTATATCATGGTGCAGACACACACTGATGGAGACACAGCAAGACCAATCAACACACACAACACCGCAGCCAATCACCAGTGAGAGCACACGCACTATAAAGACAGGGGACATCAGAGTTCCTGCTCATTCGAGTAGCAGCTGGCTAGGAGGACAGAGCTCACAGCCTGCAACGCAGACATTCACCATGTGCTGAGTGCATCGACTGGTTAGGACAAAGCAAAGGTCTTTAGTTAAAGCTAGTATCGTATTAACCCACAGTCTAAGTACGTTTAAACAGTTAATGATGCAATAAAATAGTGTTGCACTATTTCAAGTGTTGGTGACCTGTATGTGATCCAGAACACCCAACACATCATGATACCAGGAGTGGTGGGATGCTAGCACTTCTTAGACCTACCTGCCAGTGATCTGCCTCTTCCGCCAGCATTCCGTCATCCTGCAACATGGACAACATCAGCCCGCCGCCGCCGCTCCGCATCGCCGGCAACCTCGGGGCCAACTGGAAGATTTTCAAACAGCGCTTCCAGCTCTTCCTCGAAGCCACGGACAGGGAGGGCGCCTCGGACACCAGGAAGATTGCCCTTCTCCTCTCCACGGCCGGGGACCACGCCATCCACATTTTCAACTCTCTCACCTTTGCAGATGACGAAGACAAGACGAAGTTCAAGACGGTTCTCCTCAAGTTTGACACTCTCTGCAGCGTAGAGGTGAACGAAAGTTTCGAACGCGACGTGTTCCAACAGCGTTTGCAGGGTAAGGACGAACCTTTCCAATCCTTTCTCATGCACCTCCGCATCCTTGCGCAATCTTGCAGCTACGGGCCCACCTCCGACTCCATGATACGCGACCAGATCGTTTTCGATGTTCAGTCCGACCCCCTACGACAGCAGCTCCTCAAAGTTAAGCAGCCCACCCTCGCGACCGCCATTGAAACCTGTGTCTTACATGAAAATGCCACCAGCCGGTACTCCCACATCCAAGCGGCTGAAACGGCAAGGTCCCCACGAGGCGGAACGGGTCCAAGTGATTGAGCACCTCCAGGTACTCAGCCTGGACGAGGGCGGCCATTTTGCGCGCTTTTCGCGGACTCCCGCGCTTGTACGCACCAAACGAGGGGACGGCGGCGTTGAGGAACATAATGCGCAGGCGCGCACCACGCAGGACAGTGCCGCGCATGCGCGGTGACGCAGCAAACGTGCTGACGTCACGACGTGCGGCAACTGTGGCTCCGCCCATTTAAAGTGGCAATGCCCCGCAAAATCTCGACAATGCCTACGATGTGGAAGACTTGGCCACTATGCTGCCTGCTGTCGAGCAGCTCAGCCTGCTAACTCATATCGCTTCAGCCAGCCTCGCAGGAATGTTCGGGCCATTCAACCCACGGTCACTGAGTCCGACGCGGACCTCCCGCACAGCAGTGACACCGAGGACCCGAAGGCGCCTTTTCGAGTCGGCGTCGTAACGATAAACAGGCTGTCCCCGAAGCAAAGACACCAGCCGCTGTCGGTATACAGCATCGATCCAGACGCTGAGTGGTGTGCCACCCTGACGGTCAACCGGTCCCAAATACAATTCCGCCTGGACACTGGTGCCTCCTGTCAATCTCATGGCGTTGTCTGCTTTCCAAAGCCTTCGCGTCAAACCAGCCATCCTCCCATCGACCTGCCAGCTATTGGACTACAATGGCCACATCATTCCTGCTACCGGCTCATGCCAACTCGAAGTGACGCACAGGTCGCGGAAAGCCATCCTTCCTTTCGAGATCGTGGGCTCCTCGAAGGACTCCCTGCTTGGCGCGCAGGCGTGCAAGCTGTTGAACCTCGTTCAAAGAGTTCACTCTCTCTCTCCTGATGACACGCCCGCCTTCCAGGACGCTGACTTCAGGGCACAACTCGATGCCATCATCGACCTGTTCCACCCGCTGGGCAGGGACTATGTTCTGATTGTAGACTATTTTTCAAACTACCCGGAGGTGGTACGTTTACACGACATCACATCGTCTGCAGTCATCTGTGCCTGTAAGGACACCTTTGCTCGACATGGCATCCCGCTCACGGAGATGTCGGACAATGGCCCCTGCTTCGTAAGCCAGGAATGGTCCAACTTTGCCAGCAGGTACAACTTTGTGCGTGTGACATCCAGTCCCCTGTACCCCCAATCCAACGGCAAAGCGGAGAAGGGCGTCCACATCGTCAAACGGCTCCTCTGCAAGGTTGCCGATGCTGGGTCCGATTTCTACCTCGCCCTGCTGGCCTATCGCTCCGCCCCACTGTCCACTGGCCTGTCGCCAGCCCAGCTGCTCCTGGGTCGCACCCTGAGGACCACGGTGCCGTCCATCCATGTCCCAGACCTCGACCACGTTCCGGTCCTTCGCCGGATGCAGCTGTCTCGTGCACAGCACAAGGCGGCTCATGACTCCCGTGCAGCTGATCTCCCGGCTCTGGCTCCAGATGACAACGTCCGCGTCCATCTTCCGGATGGGGGCTGGTCTGCAACCACTGTGGTCCTTCGGCAGGTGGTCCCCCGCTCGTTCCTGGTTCGTCTACCGGATGGCTCCATTCGGCGCCGCAATCGACGCCCCCTTCGTCTCGTTCCACGCTCGCTACGTGATCCTCCAGTGTCGCCTCGCCCTCCTGCTGACCCTGCCACGGACTATGCAGAGCTCCCTGTCACTCTGCCTCCTCCTCACTCTGACGCAGTCCAGCCCGCTCCTCAGCCAGCGGCTCCCGACCCACCCTTGAGGCGGTCAACCAGAATTCGTCGCCCACCTCAGAGACTTAATTTGTGAACTTTGTGGACTTTCTGATTTGTTCTGTTCTTCCGTTTAATCGTTCAAGTGGTTTGTATATAGTGTTCATCTCGTTATTCTTGTGACACACTGTTTTTCTGCACCAGGCACCTTCCCATGTAAATAGCTTAGTTTTCATGTACATAGTCCTGTAAATATTTCGCACACACGTAGTCAGGGACATTCACCACACACTATTTATTGTCACGCAGGCACATTTTTTAGAAAAGGGGGGAATATCATAATATACACCAGTGTATCATGGTGCAGACACACACTGATGCACACACAGTGGGACCAATCAACACACACAACACCACAGCCAATCACCAGTGAGAGCACACGCACTATAAAGACAGGGGACATCAGAGTTCCCGCTCATTCTAGTAGCAGCCAGCTCGGAGCAGAGAGCTCACAGCCTGCAACACAGACATTCACCATATGCTGAGTGCATCGACTGGTTAGGACAAGGCAAAGGTTTTTAGTTAAAGCTAGTATTGTATTAACCCACAGTCTAAGTACGTTTAAACAGTTAATGATACAATAAAATAGTGTTGCACTATTTCTAGTGTTGGTGACCTGTGTGTGATCCAGAACACCCAACACATCAGCTCCCTCTACACTGTCCCCATCAAACACTCCCAGGACAGGTACAGCACGGGGTTAGAGACAGAGTAAAGCTCCCTCTACACTGTCCCCATCAAACACTCCCAGGACAGGTACAGCACGGGGTTAGATACAGAGTAAAGCTCCCTCTACTACACTGTCCCCATCAAACACTCCCAGGACAGGTACAGCACGGGGTTAGATACAGAGTAAAGCTCCCTCTACACTGTCCCCATCAAACACTCCCAGGACAGGTACAGCACGGGGTTAGATACAGAGAAAAGCTCCCTCGACACTGCACCCATTGATGTGTTGGGTGTTCTGGATCACAAACAGGTCACCAACACTGGAAGTGGTGCAACTCTATTTTATTATAAGGTTAACTATATTAACATACTTGAACTGTGGGGAAATGCAATACCAGCTTTAACTGTTGACCCTCGCCTAGTCCTAACCAGGTGATGCACTCAGCACATGGTGAATGTCTGTGTTGCAGGCTGCGAGCTCTGTGCTCCGAGCTGGCTGCTACTAGAATGAGCGGGAACTCTCCTGTCCCCTGTCTTTATAGTGCGTGTGCTCTCACTGGTGATTGGCTGCAATGTTGTGTATGCTGATTGGTCCCACTGCATGTCCATCAGTGCGTGTCTGCACCATGATATACTGGTGTATATTATGACACCCATCAAACACTCCCAGGACAGGTGCAGCACGGGGTTAGATACACAGCAATGCTCCCTCTACACTGTCCCCATCAAACACTCCCAGGACAGGTACAGCACGGGGTTAGATACAGAGTAAAGCTCCCTCTACACTGTCCCCATCAAACACTCCCAGGACAGGTACAGCACGGGGTTAGATACACAGCAATGCTCCCTCTACACTGTCCCCATCAAACACTCCCAGGACAGGTACAGCACGGGGTTAGATACAGAGTAAAGCTCCCTCTACACTGTCCCCATCAAACACTCCCAGGACAGGTACAGCACGGGGTTAGATACAGAGTAAAGCTCCCTCTACACTGTCCCCATCAAACACTCCCAGGACAGGTACAGCACAGGGTTAGATACAGAGTAAAGCTCCCTCTACACTGTCCCCATCAAACACTCCCAGGACAGGTACAGCATGGGGTTAGATACAGAGTAAAGCTCCCTCCACACTGTCCCCATCAAACACTCCCAGGACAGGTACAGCACGGGATTAGATACAGAGTAAAGCTGCATCTACACTGTCCCCATCAAACACTCCCAGGACAGGTACAGCACGGGGATAGATACAGAGTAAAGCTCCCTCTACACTGCCCCATCAAACACTCTCAGACAGGTACAGCACGGGGTTAGATACAGAGTAAAGCTCCCTCTACACTGTCAGGTGAAACATGCTGAGTGAATGGTCATTCTCAAGCCATAGTGTCGGATGTTTCGCTCCTCTACAAGTTACTGGATATTGCAATTTCCCTGCCTCTGAGTTCTCAATTATATCTGGGTGCAATTTATTCAGAAAATTGCCAGACAAAATTCTGACATCCCGGAGTGAACAGATTATTATCCCAGCTGCTCTCCCGTCTGGCTAGCCCCATGTGGCTCAGGCAGCCGAGTTATTAATGCTCCAGTTCCCTCCTGTCACTGTGCCACCATGTTGAGTGAAAGAACGTTCGCAGGTTCTGTCGAATGGACCCAAGCATTGACTGCCCAGCTCAAGGATCGATCACACCAGAGCACAATGCAGCACTCCCTCAGTACTGACCCTCTGACAGTGCGGCACTCCCTCAGTACTGACCCCCCTGACAGTGTGGCACTCCCTCAGTACTGACCCTCTGACAGTGCAGCACTCCCTCAGTACTGACCCTCGGACAGTGCAGCACTCCCTCAGTACTGACCCTCTGACAGTGCGGCACTCCCTCAATACTGACCCTCTGACAGTGCAGCACTCCCTCAGTACTGACCTCTGACAGTGCAGCACTCCCTCAGTACTGACCCTCTGACAGTGAAGCATTCCCTCAGTACTGACCCTCTGACAGTGCAGCACTCCCTCAGTACTGACCCTCTGACAGTGCGGCACTCCCTCAGTACTGACCCTCTGACAGTGCAGCAATCCCTCAGTACTGACCCTCTGACAGTGCGGCTCTCCCTCAGTACTGACCCTCTGACAGTGCAGCACTCCCTCAGTACTTACCCTCTGACAGTGCAGCACTCCCTCAGTACTGACCCCCTGACAGTGCGGCACTCCCTCATTACTGACCCTCTGACAGTGCAGCTCTCCCTCAGTACTGACTCTCTGACAGTGCAGCACTCCCTCAGTACTGACCCTCTGACAGTGCAGCACTCCCTCAGTACTGACCCTCTGACAGTGCAGCACTCCCTCAGTACTGACCCTCTGACAGTGCAGCACTCCCTCAGTACTGACCCTCTGACAGTGCGGCACTGCCTCAGTACTGACCCTCTGACAGTGCGGCACTGCCTCAGTACTGACCCTCTGACAGTGCAGCACTCCCTCAGTACTGACCCTCTGACAGTGCAGCACTCCCTCAGTACTGACCCTCTGACAGTGCGGCACTCCCTCACTACTGACCCTCTGCTGTGCAGCTCTCCCTCAGCACTGAGCCTCTAACAGTGATAGCGAGACGAGGAATAGGAAGCGAGAGGAGTTGAACACGTGGCTACAGGGATGGTGCAGGAGGGAGGCTTTCTGATTTCTGGATAATTGGGGCTCATTCTGGGGTCGGTGGGACCTCTACAAACGGGATGGTCTACACCTGGACCAGAGGGGTACCAATATCCTGGGGGGGAAAATTTGCTAATGCTCTTCGGGAGGGTTTAAACTAGTTCAGCAGGGGCTTGAGAACCTGAATTGTAGCTCCAGTATACAGGAGGTTGAGAGTAGTGAGGTCATGAGTAAGGTTTCAAAGTTGCAGGAGTGTACCGGCAGGCAGGAAGGTGGTTTAAAGTGTGTCTTCTTCAATGCCAGGAGCACCCGGAATAAGGTGGGTGAACTTGCGGCATGGGTTGGTACCTGGAACTTCGATGTTGTGGCCATTTCGGAGACATGGATAGAGCAGGGACAGGAATGGTTGTTGCAGGTGCCGGGGTTTAGATATTTCAGTAAGCGCAGGGAAGGTGGTAAAAGAGGGGGCGGGGTGGCATTGTTAGTCAAGGACAGTATTATCGGTGGCAGAAAGGACGTTTGATGAGGACTCGTATCCTGAGGTAGTATGGGCTAAGGTTAGAAACAGGAAAGGAGAGGTCACACTGTTAGGGGTTTTCAATTGGCCTCCGAAAAGTTCCAGAGATGTAGAGGAAAGGATTGCAAAGATGATTCTGGATAGGAGCGAAAGCAACAGGGTAGTTGTCATGGGGGACTTTAACTTTCCAAATATTGACTGGAAACGCTATAGTTTGAGTACTTTAGATGGGTCCGTTTTTGTCCCATGTGTGCATGATGGTTTCCTGACACAGTATGTAGATAGGCCAATGAGAGGTGAGGCCATATTGGATTTGGTACTGGGTAATGAACCAGGACAGGTGTTAGATTTGGAGGTAGGTGAGCACTTCGGTGATAGTGACCACAATTCGATTACGTTTACTTTAGTGATGGAAAGGGATAGGTATATACCGCAGGGCAAGAGTTATATCTGGGGGAAAGGCAATTATGATGCGATGAGGCAAGACTTAAGATGCATCAGATGGAGAGGAAAACTGCAGGGGATGGACACAATGGAAATGTGGAGCTTGTTCAAGGAACAGCTACTGCGTGTCCTTGATAAGTATGTACTTGTTAGGCAGGGAGGAAGTGGTCGAGCAAGGGAACCGTAGTTTACTAAAGTAGTCGAAACACTTGTCAAGAGGAAGGAGGCGGCTTATGTAAAGATGAGACGTGAAGGTTCAGTTAGGGCGCTCGGGAGTTACAAGTTAGCTAGGAAGGACCTAAAGAGAGAGCTAAGAAGAGCCAGGAGGGGACATGAGAAGTCTTTGGCAGGTAGGATCAAGGATAACCCTAAAGCTTTCTATAGATATGTCAGGAATAAACGAATGACTAGGGTAAGAGTAGGGCCAGTCAAGGACAGGAGTGGGAAGTTGTGCTTGGAGTCCGAGGAGATAGGAGAGGTGCTAAATGAATATTTTTCGTCAGTATTCACACAGGAAAAAGACAATGTTGTTGAGGAGAATACTGAGATTCAGGCTACTAGACTAGAAGGGCTTGAGGTTCATAAGGAGGAGGTGTTAGCAATTCTGGAAAGTGTGAAAATAGATAAGTCCTCTGGGCCGGATGGGATTTATCCTCGGATTCTCTGGGAAGCTAGGGAGGAGATTGCTGGGCCTTTGGCTTTGATCTTTAAGTCATCTTTGTCTACAGGAATGGCCAGAAGACTGGAGGATAGCAAATGTTGTCCCCTTGTTCAAGAAGGGGAGGAGAGACAACCCCGGTAACTATAGACCAGTGAGCCTTACTTCTGTTGTGAGCAAAATCTTGGAAAGGTTTACAAGAGATATGATGTATAATCATCTGGAAAGGAATAATTTGATTAGAGATAGTCAACACGGTTTTGTGAAGGGTAGGTCGTGACTCACAAACCTTATTGAGTTCTTTGAGAAGGTGACCAAGCAGGTGGATGAGGGTAAAGCAGTTGATGTGGTGTATATGGATTTCAGTAAAGCGTTTGATAAGGTTCCCCACGTTAGGCTACTGCAGAAAATACAGAGGCATGGGATTCAGGGTGATTTAGCAGTTTGGATCAGATATTGGTTGGCTGGAAGAAGACAAAGTGTGGTGGTTGATGGGAAGTGTTCAGACTGGAGTCCAGTTACTAGTGGTGTACCACAAGGATCTGTTTTGGGGCCACTGCTGTTTGTCATTTTTATAAATGACCTGGAAGAGAGCGTAGAAGGATGGGTGAGTAAATTTGCAGATGACATTAAAGTCGGTGGAGTTGTGGACAGTGCGGAAGGATGTTACAAGTTACAGAGGGACATAGATAAGCTGCAGCGCTGGGCTGAGAGGTGGCAAATGGAGTTTAATGCAGAAAAATGTAAGGTGATTCATTTTGGAAGGAATAACAGGAAGACAGAGTACTGCGCTAATGGTCAGATTCTTGGCAGTTTGGATGAGCAGAGAGATCTCGGTGTCCATGTAGATAGATCCCTGAAAGTTGCCATCCAGGTTGAGAGGGTTGTTAAGAAGGCGTATGGTGTGTTAGCTTTTATCGGTCGAGGGATTGAGTTTCGGAGCCGTGAGGTCATGTTGCAGCTGTACAAAACTCTGGTGCGGCCGCATTTGGAGTATTGCATGCAATTCTGGTCGCCACATTATAGGAAGGATGTGGAAGCATTAGAAAGGGTGCAGAGGAGATTTACCAGAATGTTGCCTGGTATGGAGGGAAGATCTTATGAGGAAAGGCTGAGGGACTTGAAGCTGTTTTCGTTAGAGAGAAGAAGGTTAAGAGGTGACTTAATTGAGGCATACAAGATGATCAGAGGATTGGATAGGGTGGACAGTGAGAGCCTTTTTCCTCGGATGTGATGGCTAGCACGAGGGGACATAGCTTTAAATTGAGGGGCGATATATATAAGACAGATGTCAGAGGTAGGTTCTTTACTCAGAGAGTAGTAAGGGCGTGGAATGCCCTGTCTGCAACAGTAGTGGACTCGCCAACACCAAGGGCATTCAAATGGTCATTGCATAGACATATGGACGATAAGGGAATAGTGTAGATGGGCTTTAGAGTGGTTTCACAGGTCGGCGCAACATCGAGGGCCGAAGGGCCTGTACTGCGCTGTAATGCTCTATGTTCTATGTTCTGAGCAGCACCTCCTCAGTACTGACCCTCTGACAGTGCAGCACTCCCTCAGTACTGACCCTCCGACAGTGCCGCACTCACTCAGTACTGACCCTCTGACAGAGCGGCACTCCCTCATACTGACCCTCTGACAGTGCTGCACTCCCTCAGTACTGACCCTCTGACAGTGCGGCACTCTCTCAGTACTGACCCTCTGACAGTGCGGCACTCCCTCAGTATTGACCTTCTGACAGTGCGGCACTCTCTCAGTACTGACCCTTTGACAGTACAGCACTCCCTCAGTACTGACCCTCTGACAGTGCGGCACTCCCTCAGTACTGACCCTCTGACAATGCAGCACTCCCTCAGTACTGACCCTCTGACAGTGCGGCACTCCCTCAGTACTGACCCTCTGACAATACAGCACTCCCTCAGTACTGACCCTCTGACAATGCAGCACTCCCTCAGTACTGACCCTCTGACAATGCAGCACTCCCTCAGTACTGACCCTCTGACAGTTCAGGACTTCCTCAGTACTGACCCTCTGACAGTGCGGTACTCCCTCAGTACTGACCCTCTGACAATGCAGCACTCCCTCAGTACTGACCCTCTGACAATGCAGCACTCCCTCAGTACTGATCCTCAGACAGAGCGGCACTCCCTCAGTACTGACCCTCTGACAGTTCAGGACTCCCTAAGTACTGACCCGCTGACAGTGAGGCACTCCCTCAGTACTGACCCTCTGACAGTGCAGCACTCCCTCAGTACTGACCCTCTGACAGTGCGGCGCACCCTCAGTACTGACCCTCTGACAGTGCGGCACTCCCTCAGTACTGACTCTCAGGCAGTTCAGCACTCCCTCAGTACTGACCCTCGGACAGTGCAGCACTCCCTCAGTACTGACCCTCTGACAGTGCAGCACTCCCTCAGTACTGACGCTCTGACAGTGCGGCACTTCCTCATAATGACCCTCTGACAGTGCAGCACTCCCACAGTACTCACCCTCTGACAGTGCGGCAATCCCTCAGTACTGACCCTCTGACAGTGCGGCACTCCCTCATAATGACCCTCTGACAGTGCTGCACTCTCTCAGTACTGACCCTCTGACAGTGCGGCGCTCCCTCAGTACTGACCCTCTGACAGTGCGGCACTCCCTCAGTACTGACCCTCTAGCAGTGTGGCACTCCCTCAGTACTGACCCTCTGACAGTGCAGCACTCCCTCAGTACTGACCCTCTGACAGTGCTGCACTCCCTCAGTACTGACCCTCTGACAGTGCGGCACTCCCTCAGTACTGACCCTCTGACATTGCGGCACTCCCTCAGTACTGACCCTCTGACAGTGCGGCACTCCCACAGTACTCACCCTCTCACAGTGCAGCACTCCCTCAGTACTGACTCTCTGACAGTGCAGCACTCCCTCAGTACTGATCCTCTGACAGTGCAGCGCTCCCTCAGTACTGACCCTCTGACAGTGCGGCACTCTCTCAGTATTGACCCTTTGACAGTGCAGCACTCCCACAGTACTGACCCTCTGACAGTGCGGCACTCCCTCAGTACTGACCCTCTGACAGTGCGGCACTCTCTCAGTATTGACCCTTTGACAGTGCAGCACTCCCTCAGTACTGACCCTCTGACAGTGCAGCACTCCCTCAGTACTGACCCTCTGACTGTGCGGCACTCTCTCAGTATTGACCCTCTGACAGTGCAGCACTCCCTCAGAACTGACTCTCAGGCAGTTCAGCACTCCCTCAGTACTGACCCTCTGACAGTGCAGCACTCCCTCAGTACTGACCGCCTCGCAGTGCGGCACTCCCTCAGTACTGACCCTCTGACAGTGCGGCACTACCCTCAGTACTGACCCTCTGACAGTGCGGCACTGCATCGGTGCTGACCCTTTGACAGGGCAGCATTCCCTCAGTACTGACCCTCAGACAGTGCAGCGCTCCCTCAGTACTGACCCTCTGACAGTGCAGCACTCCCTCAGTACTGACACTCTGACAGTGCAGCACTCCCTCAGTACTGACCCTCAGTCAGTTCAGCACTCCCACAGTACTGACCCTGTGACAGTGCAGCACTCCCTCAGTACTGACCCACAGACAGTGCAGCACTCCCTCAGTACTAACCCTCTGACAGTGCAGCACTCCCTAAGTACTGACCCTCTGACAGTGCGGCACTCCCTCAGTACTGACCCTCTGACAGTGCGGCGCTCCCTCAGTACTGACCTTCTGACAGTGCGGCACTCCCTCAGTCCTGACCCTCTGACAGTGTGGCACTCCCTCAGTACTAACCCTCTGACAGTGCAGCACTCCCTCAGTACTGACCCTCTGACAATATGGCACTCCCTAAGTACTGACCCTCTGACAGTGCGGCACACCCTCAGTACTGACCCTCTGACAGTGCAGCACTTCCTCAGTACTGACCTCTGACAGTGCGGCACTCCCTCAGTACTGACCCTCTGACAGTGCGGCACTCCCTCAGTACTGACCCTCTGACAGTGCGTCACGCCCTCAGTACTGACCTCTGACAGTGCGGCACTCCCTCAGTACTGACCCTCTGACAGTGCAGCACTCCCTCAGTACTGACCCTCTGACAGTGCAGCACTCCCTCAGTACTGACCCTCTGACAGTGTGGCACTCCCTCAGTACTAACCCTCTGACAGTGCAGCACTCCCTCAGTACTGACCCTCTGACAATATGGCACTCCCTAAGTACTGACCCTCTGACAGTGCGGCACTCCCTCAGTACTGACCCTCTGACAGTGCAGCACTCCCTCAGTACTGACCCTCTGACAGTGCAGCACTCCCTAAGTACTGACCCCCTGACAGTGTGGCACACCCTCAGTACTGACCCTCAGACAGTGCAGCACTTCCTCAGTACTGACCTCTGACAGTGCGGCACTCCCTCAGTACTGACCCTCTGACAGTGCAGCACTCCCTCAGTACTGACCCTCTGACAGTGCAGCGCTCCCTCAGTACTGATCCTCTGATAGTGCAGCACTTCCTCAGTACTGACCTCTGACAGTGCAGCACTCCCTCAGTACTGACCCTCTGACAGCGCAGCACTCCCTCAGTCCTGACCCTCAGACAGTGCAGCACTCCCACAGTACTGACCTCTGACAGTGCAGAACTCCCTAAGTACTGACCCTCTGACAGTGCAGCACTCCCTCAGTACTGACCCTCTGACAGTGCAGCAATCCCTAAGTACTGACCCTCTGACAGTGCGGCACTCCCTCAGTACTGACCCTCTGACAGTGCGGCGCTCCCTCAGTACTGACCCTCTGACAGTGCAGCACTCCCTAAGTACTGACCCCCTGACAGTGCGGCACTCCCTCAGTACTGACCCTCAGACAGTGCAGCACTTCCTCAGTACTGACCTCTGACAGTGCAGCACTCCCTCAGTACTGACCCTCTGACAGTGCGGCACTCCCTCAGTACTAACCCTCTGACAGTGCAGCACTCCCTCAGTACTGACCCTCTGACAATATGGCACTCCCTAAGTACTGACCCTCTGACAGTGCGGCACTCCCTCAGTACTGACCCTCTGACAGTGCAGCACTCCCTCAGTACTGACCCTCTGACAGTGCAGCACTCCCTAAGTACTGACCCCCTGACAGTGTGGCACACCCTCAGTACTGACCCTCAGACAGTGCAGCACTTCCTCAGTACTGACCTCTGACAGTGCGGCACTCCCTCAGTACTGACCCTCTGACAGTGCGGCACTCCCTCAGTACTGACCCTCTGACAGTGCGGCGCTCCCTCAGTACTGACCCTCTGACAGTGCGGCACTCCCTCAGTACTGACCCTCTGACAGTGTGGCACTCCCTCAGTACTAACCCTCTGACAGTGCAGCACTCCCTCAGTACTGACCCTCTGACAGTGCGGCACGCCCTCAGTACTGACCTCTGACAGTGCGGCACTCCCTCAGTACTGACCCTCTGACAGTGCAGCACTCCCTCAGTACTGACCCTCTGACAGTGCAGCACTCCCTCAGTACTGACCCTCTGACAGTGCGGCAATCCCTCAGTACTGACCCTCTGACAGTGCGGCACTCCCTCATAATGACCCTCTGACAGTGCTGCACTCCCTCACTACTGACCCTCTGACAGTGCAGCGCTCCCTCAGTACTGACCCTCTGACAGTGCGGCACTCCCTCAGTAGTGACCCTCTGACATTGCGGCACTCCCTCAGTACTGACCCTCTGACAGTGCGGCACTCCCACAGTACTCACCCTCTGACAGTGCAGCACTCCCTCAGTACTGACTCTCTGACAGTGCAGCACTCCCTCAGTACTGATCCTCTGACAGTGCAGCGCTCCCTCAGTACTGACCCTCTGACAGTGCGGCACTCTCTCAGTATTGACCCTTTGACAGTGCAGAACTCCCTAAGTACTGACCCTCTGACAGTGCAGCACTCCCTAAGTACTGACCCTCTGACAGTGCGGCACTCCCTCAGTACTGACCCTCTGACAGTGCAGCACTCACTCAGTACTGACCCTCTGGCAGCGCAGCACTCCCTTAGTACTGACCCCCTGACAGTGCGGCACTCCCTCAGTACTGACCCTCAGACAGTGCCGCACTTCCTCAGTACTGACCTCTGACAGTGCAGCACTCCCTCAGTACTGACCCTCTGGCAGCGCAGCACTCCCTCAGTCCTGACCCTCAGACAGTGCAGCACTCCCACAGTACTGACCTCTGACAGTGAAGAACTCCCTAAGTACTGACCCTCTGACAGTGCGGCACTCCCTCAGTACTGACCCACTGACTGTGCAGCACTCCCTCAGTACTGACCCTCTGACAGTGCAGCACTCCCACAGTACTCACCCTCTGACAGTGCGGCAATCCCTCAGTACTGACCCACTGACAGTACAGCACTCCCTCAGTACTGACCCTCTGACAGTGCGGCGCTCCCTCAGTACTGACCCTCTGACAGTGCGGCACTCTCTCAGTACTGACCCTCTGACAGTGCAGCACTCCCTCAGTACTGACCCTCTGACAGTGCGGCACTCCCTCAGTACTGACCCTCTGACAGTGCAGCACTCCCTCAGTACTGACCCTCTGACAGTGCGGCACTCCCTCAGTACTGACCCTCTGGCAGTGTGGCACTCCCTCAGTACTGACCCTCTGACAGGGCAGCACTCCCTCAGTACTGACCATCTGACAGTGCAGCACTCCCACAGTACTCACCCTCTGACAGTGCGGCAATCCCTCAGTACTGACCCACTGACAGTGCAGCACTCCCTCAGTACTGACCCTCTGGCAGTGTGGCACTCCCTCAGTACTGACCCTCTGACAGGGCAGCACTCCCTCAGTACTGACCCTCTGACAGATCGGGGCTTCCTCAGTACTGACCCTCTGACAGTGCGGCACTCCCTCAGTACTGACCCTCTGACAGTGCGGCACTCCCTCAGGACTGACTCTCAGGCAGTTCAGCACTCCCTCAGTACTGACCCTCTGACAGTGCGGCACTCCCTCAGTTCTGACCCTCTGACAGTGCAGCGCTCCCTCAGTACTGAACCTCTCACAGTGCGGCACTCCCTCAGTACTGACCCTTTGACAGTGCAGCACTCCCTCAGAACTGACTCTCAGGCAGTTCAGCACTCCCTCAGTAATGACCCTCTGACAGTGCAGCACTCCCTCAGTACTGATCCTCTGACAGTGCAGCGCTCCCTCAGTACTGACCCTCTGACAGTGCGGCACTCTCTCAGTATTGACCCTTTGACAGTGCAGCACTCCCTCAGTACTGACCCTCTGACAGTGCGGCACTCCCTCAGTACTGACCCTCTGACAGTGCGGCACTCTCTCAGTATTGACCCTTTGACAGTGCAGCACTCCCTCAGTACTGACCCTCTGACAGTGCAGCACTCCCTCAGTACTGACCCTCTGACAGTGCGGCACTCTCTCAGTATTGACCCTCTGACAGTGCAGCACTCCCTCAGAACTGACTCTCAGGCAGTTCAGCGCTCCCTCAGTACTGACCCTCTGACAGTGCAGCACTCCCTCAGTACTGACCCCCTCGCAGTGCGGCACTCCCTCAGTACTGACCCTCTGACAGTGCGGCACTACCCTCAGTACTGACCCTCTGACAGTGCGGCACTGCCTCGGTACTGACCCTTTGACAGGGCAGCACTCCCTCAGAACTGACCCTAAGGCAGTTCAGCACTCCCTGAGTACTGACCATCAGACAGTGCAGCGCTCCCTCAGTACTGACCCTCTGACAGTGCAGCACTCCCTCAGTACTGACACTCTGACAGTGCAGCACTCCCTCAGTACTGACCCTCAGTCAGTTCAGCACTCCCACAGTACTGACCCTGTGACAGTGCAGCACTCCCTCAGTACTGACCCACAGACAGTGCAGCACTCCCTCAGTACTGACCTCTGACAGTGCAGCACTCCCTCAGTACTGACCCTCTGACAGTGCAGCACTCCCTCAGTACTAACCCTCTGACAGTGCAGCACTCCCTAAGTACTGACCCTCTGACAGTGCGGCACTCCCTCAGTACTGACCCTCTGACAGTGCGGCACTCCCTCAGTACTGACCCTCTGACAGTGCAGCACTCCCTCAGTACTGACCCTCTGACAGTGCAGCGCTCCCTCAGTACTGATCCTCTGATAGTGCAGCACTTCCTCAGTACTGACCTCTGACAGTGCAGCACTCCCTCAGTACTGACCCTCTGACAGCGCAGCACTCCCTCAGTCCTGACCCTCAGACAGTGCAGCACTCCCACAGTACTGACCTCTGACAGTGCAGAACTCCCTAAGTACTGACCCTCTGACAGTGCAGCAATCCCTAATTACTGACCCTCTGACAGTGCGGCACTCCCTCAGTACTGACCCTCTGACAGTGCGGCGCTCCCTCAGTACTGACCCTCTGACAGTGCAGCACTCCCTAAGTACTGACCCCCTGACAGTGCGGCACTCCCTCAGTACTGACCCTCAGACAGTGCAGCACTTCCTCAGTACTGACCTCTGACAGTGCAGCACTCCCTCAGTACTGACCCTCTGACAGTGCGGCACTCCCTCAGTACTAACCCTCTGACAGTGCAGCACTCCCTCAGTACTGACCCTCTGACAATATGGCACTCCCTAAGTACTGACCCTCTGACAGTGCGGCACTCCCTCAGTACTGACCCTCTGACAGTGCAGCACTCCCTCAGTACTGACCCTCTGACAGTGCAGCACTCCCTAAGTACTGACCCCCTGACAGTGTGGCACACCCTCAGTACTGACCCTCAGACAGTGCAGCACTTCCTCAGTACTGACCTCTGACCGTGCGGCACTCCCTCAGTACTGACCCTCTGACAGTGCGGCGCTCCCTCAGTACTGACCCTCTGACAGTGCGGCACTCCCTCAGTACTGACCCTCTGACAGTGTGGCACTCCCTCAGTACTAACCCTCTGACAGTGCAGCACTCCCTCAGTACTGACCCTCTGACAGTGCGGCACGCCCTCAGTACTGACCTCTGACAGTGCGGCACTCCCTCAGTACTGACCCTCTGACAGTGCAGCACTCCCTCAGTACTGACCCTCTGACAGTGCAGCACTCCCTCAGTACTGACCCTCTGACAGTGCGGCAATCCCTCAGTACTGACCCTCTGACAGTGCGGCACTCCCTCATAATGACCCTCTGACAGTGCTGCACTCCCTCACTACTGACCCTCTGACAGTGCAGCGCTCCCTCAGTACTGACCCTCTGACAGTGCGGCACTCCCTCAGTAGTGACCCTCTGACATTGCGGCACTCCCTCAGTACTGACCCTCTGACAGTGCGGCACTCCCACAGTACTCACCCTCT
This sequence comes from Scyliorhinus torazame, assembly GCF_047496885.1. NCBI lineage: Eukaryota > Metazoa > Chordata > Chondrichthyes > Carcharhiniformes > Scyliorhinidae > Scyliorhinus > Scyliorhinus torazame. Next base: position 22,866,575 of record NC_092737.1, read on the forward strand.
GACAGTGCAGCACTCCCTCAGTACTGACTCTCTGACAGTGCAGCACTCCCTCAGTACTGATCCTCTGACAGTGCAGCGCTCCCTCAGTACTGACCCTCTGACAGTGCGGCACTCTCTCAGTATTGACCCTTTGACAGTGCAGAACTCCCTAAGTACTGACCCTCTGACAGTGCAGCACTCCCTAAGTACTGACCCTCTGACAGTGCGGCACTCCCTCAGTACTGACCCTCTGACAGTGCGGCGCTCCCTCAGTACTGACCCTCTGACAGTGCAGCACTCCCTAAGTACTGACCCCCTGACAGTGCGGCACTCCCTCAGTACTGACCCTCAGACAGTGCCGCACTTCCTCAGTACTGACCTCTGACAATGCAGCACTCCCTCAGTACTGACCCTCTGGCAGCGCAGCACTCCCTCAGTCCTGACCCTCAGACAGTGCAGCACTCCCTCAGTACTGACCCTCTGACAGTGAAGAACTCCCACAGTACTCACCCTCTGACAGTGCGGCAATCCCTCAGTACTGACCCACTGACAGTACAGCACTCCCTCAATACTGACCCTCTGACAGTGCGGCGCTCCCTCAGTACTGACCCTCTGACAGTGCGGCACTCTCTCAGTACTGACCCTCTGACAGTGCAGCACTCCCTCAGTACTGACCCTCTGACAGTGCGGCACTCCCTCAGTACTGACCCTCTGACAGTGCAGCACTCCCTCAGTACTGACCCTCTGACAGTGCGGCACTCCCTCAGTACTGACCCTCTGGCAGTGTGGCACTCCCTCAGTACTGACCCTCTGACAGGGCAGCACTCCCTCAGTACTGACCATCTGACAGTGCAGCACTCCCACAGTACTCACCCTCTGACAGTGCGGCAATCCCTCAGTACTGACCCACTGACAGTGCAGCACTCCCTCAGTACTGACCCTCTGGCAGTGTGGCACTCCCTCAGTACTGACCCTCTGACAGGGCAGCACTCCCTCAGTACTGACCCTCTGACAGATCGGGGCTTCCTCAGTACTGACCCTCTGACAGTGCGGCACTCCCTCAGTACTGACCCTCTGACAGTGCGGCACTCCCTCAGGACTGACTCTCAGGCAGTTCAGCACTCCCTCAGTACTGACCCTCTGACAGTGCGGCACTCCCTCAGTACTGACCCTCTGACAGTGCAGCGCTCCCTCAATACTGAACCTCTCACAGTGCGGCACTCCCTCAGTACTGACCCTTTGACAGTGCAGCACTCCCTCAGAACTGACTCTCAGGCAGTTCAGCACTCCCTCAGTAATGACCCTCTGACAGTGCAGCACTCCCTCAGAACTGACTCTCAGGCAGTTCAGCACTCCCTCAGTACTGACCCTCGGACAGTGCAGCACTCCCTCAGTACTGACCCTCTGACAGTGCAGCACTCCCTCATAATGACCCTCTGACAGTGCTGCACTCCCTCAGTACTGACCCTCTGACAGTGCGGCGCTCCCTCAGTACTGACCCTCTGACAGTGCGGCACTCCCTCAGTACTGACCCTCTAGCAGTGTGGCACTCCCTCAGTACTGACCCTCTGACAGTGCAGCACTCCCTCAGTACTGACCCTCTGACAGTGCTGCACTCCCTCAGTACTGACCTTCTGACAGTGCGGCACTCCCTCAGTAGTGACCCTCTGACATTGCGGCACTCCCTCAGTACTGACCCTGTGACAGTGCGGCACTCCCACAGTACTCACCCTCTGACAGTGCAGCACTCCCTCAATACTGACCCTCTGACAGTGCAGCACTCCCTCAGTACTGACCCTCTGACAGTGCAGCACTCCCTCAGTACTGACTCTCTGACAGTGCAGCACTCCCTCAGTACTGATCCTCTGACAGTGCAGCGCTCCCTCAGTACTGACCCTCTGACAGTGCGGCACTCTCTCAGTATTGACCCTTTGACAGTGCAGCACTCCCTCAGTACTGACCCTCTGACAGTGCGGCACTCCCTCAGTACTGACCCTCTGACAGTGCGGCACCCTCTCAGTATTGACCCTTTGACAGTGCAGCACTCCCTCAGTACTGACCCTCTGACAGTGCAGCACTCCCTCAGTACTGACCCTCTGACAGTGCGGCACTCTCTCAGTATTGACCCTCTGACAGTGCAGCACTCCCTCAGAACTGACTCTCAGGCAGTTCAGCACTCCCTCAGTACTGACCCTCTGACAGTGCAGCACTCCCTCAGTACTGACCCCCTCGCAGTGCGGCACTCCCTCAGTACTGACCCTCTGACAGTGCGGCACTACCCTCAGTACTGACCCTCTGACAGTGCGGCACTGCCTCGGTACTGACCCTTTGACAGGGCAGCACTCCCTCAGAACTGACCCTAAGGCAGTTCAGCACTCCCTGAGTACTGACCATCAGACAGTGCAGCGCTCCCTCAGTACTGACCCTCTCTCTGACAGTGCAGCACTCCCTCAGTACTGACACTCTGACAGTGCAGCACTCCCTCAGTACTGACCCTCAGTCAGTTCAGCACTCCCACAGTACTGACCCTGTGACAGTGCAGCACTCCCTCAGTACTGACCCACAGACAGTGCAGCACTCCCTCAGTACTGACCTCTGACAGTGCAGCACTCCCTCAGTACTGACCCTCTGACAGTGCAGCACTCCCTCAGTACTAACCCTCTGACAGTGCAGCACTCCCTAAGTACTGACCCTCTGACAGTGCGGCACTCCCTCAGTACTGACCCTCTGACAGTGCGGCGCTCCCTCAGTACTGACCCTCTGACAGTGCGGCACTCCCTCAGTACTGACCCTCTGACAGTGTGGCACTCCCTCAGTACTAACCCTCTGACAGTGCAGCACTCCCTCAGTACTGACCCTCTGACAATATGGCACTCCCTAAGTACTGACCCTCTGACAGTGCGGCACTCCCTCAGTACTGACCCTCTGACAGTGCAGTACTTCCTCAGTACTGACCTCTGACAGTGCGGCACTCCCTCAGTACTGACCCTCTGACAGTGCGGCACTCCTTCAGTACTGACCCTCTGACAGTGCGTCACGCCCTCAGTACTGACCTCTGACAGTGCGGCACTCCCTCAGTACTTACCCTCTGACAGTGCAGCACTCCCTCAGTACTGACCCTCTGACAGTGCAGCACTCCCTCAGTACTGACCCTCTGACAGTGCGGCACTCCCTCAGTACTAACCCTCTGACAGTGCGACACTCCCTCAGTACTGACCCTCTGACAGTTCGGCACTCCCTAAGTACTGACCCTCTGACAGTGCGGCACTCCCTCAGTACTGACCCTCTGACAGTGCAGCACTCCCTCAGTACTGACCCTCTGACAGTGCAGCACTCCCTAAGTACTGACCCCCTGACAGTGTGGCACACCCTCAGTACTGACCCTCAGACAGTGCAGCACTTCCTCAGTACTGACCTCTGACAGTGCGGCACTCCCTCAGTACTGACCCTCAGACAGTGCAGCACTTCCTCAGTACTGACCTCTGACAGTGCAGAACTCCCTAAGTACTGACCCTCTGACAGTGCAGCACTCCCTAAGTACTGACCCTCTGACAGTGCGGCACTCCCTCAGTACTGACCCTCTGACAGTGCGGCGCTCCCTCAGTACTGACCCTCTGACAGTGCGGCACTCCCTCAGTACTGACCCTCTGACAGTGTGGCACTCCCTCAGTACTAACCCTCTGACAGTGCAGCACTCCCTCAGTACTGACCCTCTGACAGTGCGGCACGCCCTCAGTACTGACCTCTGACAGTGCGGCACTCCCTCAGTACTGACCCTCTGACAGTGCAGCACTCCCTCAGTACTGACCCTCTGACAGTGCAGCACTCCCTCAGTACTGACCCTCTGACAGTGCGACAATCCTTCAGTACTGACCCTCTGACAGTGCGGCACTCCCTCATAATGACCCTCTGACAGTGCTGCACTCCCTCACTACTGACCCTCTGACAGTGCAGCGCTCCCTCAGTACTGACCCTCTGACAGTGCGGCACTCCCTCAGTACTGACCCTCTAGCAGTGTGGCAGTCCCTCAGTACTGACCCTCTGACAGTGCAGCACTCCCTCAGTACTGACCCTCTGACAGTGCTGCACTCCCTCAGTACTGACCCTCTGACAGTGCGGCACTCCCTCAGTAGTGACCCTCTGACATTGCGGCACTCCCTCAGTACTGACCCTCTGACAGTGCGGCACTCCCACAGTACTCACCCTCTGACAGTGCAGCACTCCCTCAGTACTGACTCTTTGACAGTGCAGCACTCCCTCAGTACTGATCCTCTGACAGTGCAGCGCTCCCTCAGTACTGACCCTCTGACAGTGCGGCACTCTCTCAGTATTGACCCTTTGACAGTGCAGCACTCCCTCAGTACTGACCCTCTGACAGTGCGGCACTCCCTCAGTACTGACCCTCTGACAGTGCGGCACTCTCTCAGTATTGACCCTTTGACAGTGCAGCACTCCCTCAGTACTGACCCTCTGACAGTGCGGCACTCCCTCAGTACTGACCCTCTGACAGTGCAGCACTCCCTCAGTACTGACCCTCTGACAGTGCGGCACTCTCTCAGTATTGACCCTCTGACAGTGCAGCACTCACTCAGAACTGACTCTCAGGCAGTTCAGCACTCCCTCAGTACTGACCCTCTGACAGTGCAGCACTCCCTCAGTACTGACCCCCTCGCAGTGCGGCACTCCCTCAGTACTGACCCTCTGACAGTGCGGCACTACCCTCAGTACTGACCCTCTGACAGTGCGGCACTGCCTCGGTACTGACCCTTTGACAGGGCAGCACTCCCTCAGAACTGACCCTAAGGCAGTTCAGCACTCCCTGAGTACTTACCCTCAGACAGTGCAGCGCTCCCTCAGTACTGACCCTCAGACAGTGCAGCGCTCCCACAGTACTGACCCTCTGACAGTGCAGCACTCCCTCAGTACTGACACTCTGACAGTGCAGCACTCCCTCAGTACTGACCCTCAGTCAGTTCAGCACTCCCACAGTACTGACCCTGTGACAGTGCAGCACTCCCTCAGTACTGACCCACAGACAGTGCAGCACTCCCTCAGTACTGACCTCTGACAGTGCAGCACTCCCTCAGTACTGACCCTCTGACAGTGCAGCACTCCCTCAGTACTAACCCTCTGACAGTGCAGCACTCCCTAAGTACTGACCGTCTGACAGTGCGGCACTCCCTCAGTACTGACCCTCTGACAGTGCGGCGCTCCCTCAGTACTGACCCTCTGACAGTGCGGCACTCCCTCAGTACGGACCCTCTGACAGTGTGGCACTCCCTCAGTACTAACCCTCTGACAGTGCAGCACTCCCTCAGTACTGACCCTCTGACAATATGGCACTCCCTAAGTACTGACCCTCTGACAGTGCGGCACTCCCTCAGTACTGACCCTCTGACAGTGCAGCACTCCCTAAGTACTGACCCCCTGACAGTGTGGCACACCCTCAGTACTGACCCTCAGACAGTGCAGCACTTCCTCAGTACTGACCTCTGACAGTGCGGCACTCCCTCAGTACTGACCCTCAGACAGTGCCGCACTTCCTCAGTACTGACCTCTGACAGTGCAGAACTCCCTAAGTACTGACCCTCTGACAGTGCAGCACTCCCTAAGTACTGACCCTCTGACAGTGCGGCACTCCCTCAGTACTGACCCTCTGACAGTGCGGCGCTCCCTCAGTACTGCCCCTCTGACAGTGCGGCACTCCCTCAGTACTGACCCTCTGACAGTGTGGCACTCCCTCAGTACTAACCCTCTGACAGTGCAGCACTCCCTCAGTACTGACCCTCTGACAGTGCGGCACGCCCTCAGTACTGACCTCTGACAGTGCGGCACTCCCTCAGTACTGACCCTCTGACAGTGCAGCACTCCCTCAGTACTGACCCTCTGACAGTGCAGCACTCCCTCAGTACTGACCCTCTGACAGTGCGACAATCCTTCAGTACTGACCCTCTGACAGTGCAGCACTCCCTCATAATGACCCTCTGACAGTGCTGCACTCCCTCACTACTGACCCTCTGACAGTGCAGCGCTCCCTCAGTACTGACCCTCTGACAGTGCAGCACTCCCTCAGTACTGACCCTCTAGCAGTGTGGCAGTCCCTCAGTACTGACCCTCTGACAGTGCAGCACTCCCTCAGTACTGACCCTCTGACAGTGCTGCACTCCCTCAGTACTGACCCTCTGACAGTGCGGCACTCCCTCAGTAGTGACCCTCTGACATTGCGGCACTCCCTCAGTACTGACCCTCTGACAGTGCGGCACTCCCACAGTACTCACCCTCTGACAGTGCAGCACTCCCTCAGTACTGACTCTTTGACAGTGCAGCACTCCCTCAGTACTGATCCTCTGACAGTGCAGCGCTCCCTCAGTACTGACCCTCTGACAGTGCGGCACTCTCTCAGTATTGACCCTTTGACAGTGCAGCACTCCCTCAGTACTGACCCTCTGACAGTGCGGCACTCCCTCAGTACTGACCCTCTGACAGTGCGGCACTCTCTCAGTATTGACCCTTTGACAGTGCAGCACTCCCTCAGTACTGACCCTCTGACAGTGCGGCACTCCCTCAGTACTGACCCTCTGACAGTGCAGCACTCCCTCAGTACTGACCCTCTGACAGTGCGGCACTCTCTCAGTATTGACCCTCTGACAGTGCAGCACTCCCTCAGAACTGACTCTCAGGCAGTTCAGCACTCCCTCAGTACTGACCCTCTGACAGTGCAGCACTCCCTCAGTACTGACCCCCTCGCAGTGCGGCACTCCCTCAGTACTGACCCTCTGACAGTGCGGCACTACCCTCAGTACTGACCCTCTGACAGTGCGGCACTGCCTCGGTACTGACCCTTTGACAGGGCAGCACTCCCTCAGAACTGACCCTAAGGCAGTTCAGCACTCCCTGAGTACTTACCCTCAGACAGTGCAGCGCTCCCTCAGTACTGACCCTCAGACAGTGCAGCGCTCCCACAGTACTGACCCTCTGACAGTGCAGCACTCCCTCAGTACTGACACTCTGACAGTGCAGCACTCCCTCAGTACTGACCCTCAGTCAGTTCAGCACTCCCACAGTACTGACCCTGTGACAGTGCAGCACTCCCTCAGTACTGACCCACAGACAGTGCAGCACTCCCTCAGTACTGACCTCTGACAGTGCAGCACTCCCTCAGTACTGACCCTCTGACAGTGCAGCACTCCCTCAGTACTAACCCTCTGACAGTGCAGCACTCCCTAAGTACTGACCCTCTGACAGTGCGGCACTCCCTCAGTACTGACCCTCTGACAGTGCGGCGCTCCCTCAGTACTGACCCTCTGACAGTGCGGCACTCCCTCAGTACGGACCCTCTGACAGTGTGGCACTCCCTCAGTACTAACCCTCTGACAGTGCAGCACTCCCTCAGTACTGACCCTCTGACAATATGGCACTCCCTAAGTACTGACCCTCTGACAGTGCGGCACTCCCTCAGTACTGATCCTCTGACAGTGCAGCACTTCCTCAGTACTGACCTCTGACAGTGCGGCACTCCCTCAGTACTGACCCTCTGACAGTGCGGCACTCCCTCAGTACTGACCCTCTGACAGTGCGTCACGCCCTCAGTACTGACCTCTGACAGTGCGGCACACCCTCAGTACTGACCCTCTGACAGTGCAGCACTCCCTCAGTACTGACCCTCTGTCAGTGCAGCACTCCCTCAGTACTGACCCTCTGACAGTGCGTCACGCCCTCAGTACTGACCTCTGACAGTGCGGCACTCCCTCAGTACTGACCCTCTGACAGTGCAGCACTCCCTCAGTACTGACCCTCTGACAGTGCAGCACTCCCTCAGTACTGACCCTCTGACAGTGCAGCACTCCCTCAGTACTGACCCTCTGACAGTGCGGCACTCCCTCAGTACTAACCCTCTGACAGTGCAGCACTCCCTCAGTACTGACCCTCTGACAATATGGCACTCCCTAAGTACTGACCCTCTGACAGTGCGGCACTCCCTCAGTACTGACCCTCTGACAGTGCAGCACTCCCTCAGTACTGACCCTCTGACAGTGCAGCACTCCCTAAGTACTGACCCCCTGACAGTGTGGCACACCCTCAGTACTGACCCTCAGACAGTGCAGCACTTCCTCAGTACTGACCTCTGACAGTGCGGCACTCCCTCAGTACTGACCCTCAGACAGTGCAGCACTTCCTCAGTACTGACCTCTGACAGTGCAGCACTCCCGCAGTACTGACCCTCTGACAGCGCAGCACTCCCTCAGTCCTGACCCTCAGACAGTGCAGCACTCCCACAGTACTGACCTCTGATAGTGCAGAACTCCCTAAGTACTGACCCTCTGACAGTGCAGCATTCCCTAAGTACTGACCCTCTGACAGTGCGGCACTCCCTCAGTACTGACCCTCTGACAGTGCGGCGCTCCCTCAGTACTGACCCTCTGACAGTGCGGCACTCCCTCAGTACTGACCCTCTGACAGTGTGGCACTCCCTCAGTACTAACCCTCTGACAGTGCAGCACTCCCTCAGTACTGACCCTCTGACAGTGCGGCACGCCCTCAGTACTGACCTCTGACAGTGCGGCACTCCCTCAGTACTGACCCTCTGACAGTGCAGCACTCCCTCAGTACTGACCCTCTGACAGTGCAGCACTCCCTCAGTACTGACCCTCTGACAGTGCGGCACTCCCTCAGTACTAACCCTCTGACAGTGCAGCACTCCCTCAGTACTGACCCTTTGACAATATGGCACTCCCTAAGTACTGACCCTCTTGCAGTGAGGCACTCCCTCGGTACTGAGCCTCTGACAGTGCAGCGCTCCCTCAGTCCTGACCCTCTGATAGTGCAGCGCTCCCTCAGTCCTCACCTCCAACTGTGCGGCAGTCCCTCGGTACCGACCCTCTGACAGTGCGGCACATCCTCAGTACAGACCCTCTGACAGTGCAGCACTCCCTCAGTACTGACCCTCTGACAGTGCGGCGCTCCCACAGTACTGACACTCTGACAGTGCGGCACTCCCTCAGTGCTGGCCCTCTGACAGTGCAGCACTCCCTCAGCACTGAACCTCTGACAGTGCAGCACTCCCTCAGTACTGACCCTCTAACAGTGCGGCACTCCCTCAGTCCTGTCCCTCTGACAGTGCAGCACTCCCTCAGTACTGACCCTCTGACAGTGCAGCACTCCCTCAGTACTGACCCTCTGACAGTGCAGCACTCCCTCAGCACTGAACCTCTGACAGTGCAGTACTCCCTCAGCACTGACCCTCTGACAGTGCGGCACTCCCTCAGTCCTGACCCTCTGACAGTGCAGCACTCCCTCAGTACTGACCCTCTGACAGTGCAGCCCTACCTCAGAACTGACCCTCTGACAGTGAGGCACTCCCTCAGTACTGACCATCTGACAGTGCCGTACTCCCTCAGAACTGACACTCTGGCAGTGCAGCGTTTCCTCGATCCTGACCCTCTGGCAGTGAGGCACTTCCTCAGTACTGACCCTCTGGCAGTGCAGCGTTTCCTCGATCCTGGCCCTCTTGCAGTGAGGCACTCCCTCGGTACTGACCCTCTGACAGTGCAGCACTCCTTCAGTACTGACCCCCTCGCAGTGCGGCACTCCCTATGTACTGACCCTCTGACAGGGCAGCACTCCCTCAGTACTGACCCTCTGACAGTGCGGCGCTCCCTCAGTACTGACCTTCTGACAGTGCGGCACTCCCTCAGTACTGACCCTCTGACAGTGCAGCGCTCCCTCAGTACTGAACCTCTCACAGTGCGGCATTCCCTCAGTACTGACCCTTTGACAGTGCAGCACTCCCTCAGAACTGACTCTCAGGCAGTTCAGCACTCCCTCAGTAATGACCCTCTGACAGTGCAGCACTCCCTCAGAACTGACTCTCAGGCAGTTCAGCACTCCCTCAGTACTGACCCTCGGACAGTGCAGCACTCCCTCAGTACTGACCCTCTGACAGTGCAGCACTCCCTCATAATGACCCTCTGACAGTGCTGCACTCCCTCAGTACTGACCCTCTGACAGTGCGGCGCTCCCTCAGTACTGACCCTCTGACAGTGCGGCACTCCCTCAGTACTGACCCTCTAGCAGTGTGGCACTCCCTCAGTACTGACCCTCTGACAGTGCAGCACTCCCTCAGTACTGACCCTCTGACAGTGCTGCACTCCCTCAGTACTGACCTTCTGACAGTGCGGCACTCCCTCAGTAGTGACCCTCTGACATTGCGGCACTCCCTCAGTACTGACCCTGTGACAGTGCGGCACTCCCACAGTACTCACCCTCTGACAGTGCAGCACTCCCTCAGTACTGACTCTCTGACAGTGCAGCACTCCCTCAGTACTGATCCTCTGACAGTGCAGCGCTCCCTCAGTACTGACCCTCTGACAGTGCGGCACTCTCTCAGTATTGACCCTTTGACAGTGCAGCACTCCCTCAGTACTGACCCTCTGACAGTGCGGCACTCCCTCAGTACTGACCCTCTGACAGTGCGGCACTCTCTCAGTATTGACCCTTTGACAGTGCAGCACTCCCTCAGTACTGACCCTCTGACAGTGCAGCACTCCCTCAGTACTGACCCTCTGACAGTGCGGCACTCTCTCAGTATTGACCCTCTGACAGTGCAGCACTCCCTCAGAACTGACTCTCAGGCAGTTCAGCACTCCCTCAGTACTGACCCTCTGACAGTGCAGCACTCCCTCAGTACTGACCCCCTCGCAGTGCGGCACTCCCTCAGTACTGACCCTCTGACAGTGCGGCACTACCCTCAGTACTGACCCTCTGACAGTGCGGCACTCCCACAGTACTCACCCTCTGACAGTGCAGCACTCCCTCAGTACTGACCCTCTGACAGTGCAGCACTCCCTCAGTACTGACCCTCTGACAGTGCTGCACTCCCTCAGTACTGACCCTCTGACAGTGCGGCACTCCCTCAGTAGTGACCCTCTGACATTGCGGCACTCCCTCAGTACTGACCCTCTGACAGTGCGGCACTCCCACAGTACTCACCCTCTGACAGTGCAGCACTCCCTCAGTACTGACTCTTTGACAGTGCAGCACTCCCTCAGTACTGATCCTCTGACAGTGCAGCGCTCCCTCAGTACTGACCCTCTGACAGTGCGGCACTCTCTCAGTATTGACCCTTTGACAGTGCAGCACTCCCTCAGTACTGACCCTCTGACAGTGCGGCACTCCCTCAGTACTGACCCTCTGACAGTGCGGCACTCTCTCAGTATTGACCCTTTGACAGTGCAGCACTCCCTCAGTACTGACCCTCTGACAGTGCGGCACTCCCTCAGTACTGACCCTCTGACAGTGCAGCACTCCCTCAGTACTGACCCTCTGACAGTGCGGCACTCTCTCAGTATTGACCCTCTGACAGTGCAGCACTCCCTCAGAACTGACTCTCAGGCAGTTCAGCACTCCCTCAGTACTGACCCTCTGACAGTGCAGCACTCCCTCAGTACTGACCCCCTCGCAGTGCGGCACTCCCTCAGTACTGACCCTCTGACAGTGCGGCACTACCCTCAGTACTGACCCTCTGACAGTGCGGCACTGCCTCGGTACTGACCCTTTGACAGGGCAGCACTCCCTCAGAACTGACCCTAAGGCAGTTCAGCACTCCCTGAGTACTTACCCTCAGACAGTGCAGCGCTCCCTCAGTACTGACCCTCAGACAGTGCAGCGCTCCCACAGTACTGACCCTCTGACAGTGCAGCACTCCCTCAGTACTGACCCTCAGTCAGTTCAGCACTCCCACAGTACTGACCCTGTGACAGTGCAGCACTCCCTCAGTACTGACCCACAGACAGTGCAGCACTCCCTCAGTACTGACCTCTGACAGTGCAGCACTCCCTCAGTACTGACCCTCTGACAGTGCAGCACTCCCTCAGTACTAACCCTCTGACAGTGCAGCACTCCCTAAGTACTGACCCTCTGACAGTGCGGCACTCCCTCAGTACTGACCCTCTGACAGTGCGGCACTCCCTCAGTACGGACCCTCTGACAGTGTGGCACTCCCTCAGTACTAACCCTCTGACAGTGCAGCACTCCCTCAGTACTGATCCTCTGACAGTGCAGCACTTCCTCAGTACTGACCTCTGACAGTGCGGCACTCCCTCAGTACTGACCCTCTGACAGTGCGGCACTCCCTCAGTACTGACCCTCTGACAGTGCGTCACGCCCTCAGTACTGACCTCTGACAGTGCGGCACACCCTCAGTACTGACCCTCTGACAGTGCAGCACTCCCTCAGTACTGACCCTCTGTCAGTGCAGCACTCCCTCAGTACTGACCCTCTGACAGTGCGTCACGCCCTCAGTACTGACCTCTGACAGTGCGGCACTCCCTCAGTACTGACCCTCTGACAGTGCAGCACTCCCTCAGTACTGACCCTCTGACAGTGCAGCACTCCCTCAGTACTGACCCTCTGACAGTGCGGCACTCCCTCAGTACTAACCCTCTGACAGTGCAGCACTCCCTCAGTACTGACCCTCTGACAATATGGCACTCCCTAAGTACTGACCCTCTGACAGTGCGGCACTCCCTCAGTACTGACCCTCTGACAGTGCAGCACTCCCTCAGTACTGACCCTCTGACAGTGCAGCACTCCCTAAGTACTGACCCCCTGACAGTGTGGCACACCCTCAGTACTGACCCTCAGACAGTGCAGCACTTCCTCAGTACTGACCTCTGACAGTGCGGCACTCCCTCAGTACTGACCCTCTGACAGTGCAGCACTCCCTAAGTACTGACCCTCTGACAGTGCGGCACTCCCTCAGTACTGACCCTCTGACAGTGCGGCGCTCCCTCAGTACTGACCCTCTGACAGTGCGGCACTCCCTCAGTACTGACCCTCTGACAGTGTGGCACTCCCTCAGTACTAACCCTCTGACAGTGCAGCACTCCCTCAGTACTGACCCTCTGACAGTGCGGCACGCCCTCAGTACTGACCTCTGACAGTGCGGCACTCCCTCAGTACTGACCCTCTGACAGTGCAGCACTCCCTCAGTACTGACCCTCTGACAGTGCAGCACTCCCTCAGTACTGACCCTCTGACAGTGCGGCACTCCCTCAGTACTAACCCTCTGACAGTGCAGCACTCCCTCAGTACTGACCCTCTGACAATATGGCACTCCCTAAGTACTGACCCTCTTGCAGTGAGGCACTCCCTCGGTACTGAGCCTCTGACAGTGCAGCGCTCCCTCAGTCCTGACCCTCTGATAGTGCAGCGCTCCCTCAGTCCTGACCTCCAACTGTGCGGCAGTCCCTCGGTACCGACCCTCTGACAGTGCGGCACATCCTCAGTACAGACCCTCTGACAGTGCAGCACTCCCTCAGTACTGACCCTCTGACAGTGCGGCGCTCCCACAGTACTGACACTCTGACAGTGCGGCACTCCCTCAGTGCTGGCCCTCTGACAGTGCAGCACTCCCTCAGCACTGAACCTCTGACAGTGCAGCACTCCCTCAGTACTGACCCTCTAACAGTGCGGCACTCCCTCAGTCCTGTCCCTCTGACAGTGCAGCACTCCCTCAGTACTGACCCTCTGACAGTGCAGCACTCCCTCAGTACTGACCCTCTGACAGTGCAGCACTCCCTCAGCACTGAACCTCTGACAGTGCAGTACTCCCTCAGCACTGACCCTCTGACAGTGCGGCACTCCCTCAGTCCTGACCCTCTGACAGTGCAGCACTCCCTCAGTACTGACCCTCTGACAGTGCAGCCCTACCTCAGAACTGACCCTCTGACAGTGAGGCACTCCCTCAGTACTGACCATCTGACAGTGCCGTACTCCCTCAGAACTGACACTCTGGCAGTGCAGCGTTTCCTCGATCCTGACCCTCTGGCAGTGAGGCACTTCCTCAGTACTGACCCTCTGGCAGTGCAGCGTTTCCTCGATCCTGGCCCTCTTGCAGTGAGGCACTCCCTCGGTACTGACCCTCTGACAGTGCAGCACTCCTTCAGTACTGACCCCCTCGCAGTGCGGCACTCCCTATGTACTGACCCTCTGACAGGGCAGCACTCCCTCAGTACTGACCCTCTGACAGTGCGGCGCTCCCTCAGTACTGACCTTCTGACAGTGCGGCACTCCCTCAGTACTGACCCTCTGACAGTGCAGCGCTCCCTCAGTACTGAACCTCTCACAGTGCGGCACTCCCTCAGTACTGACCCTTTGACAGTGCAGCACTCCCTCAGAACTGACTCTCAGGCAGTTCAGCACTCCCTCAGTAATGACCCTCTGACAGTGCAGCACTCCCTCAGAACTGACTCTCAGGCAGTTCAGCACTCCCTCAGTACTGACCCTCGGACAGTGCAGCACTCCCTCAGTACTGACCCTCTGACAGTGCAGCACTCCCTCATAATGACCCTCTGACAGTGCTGCACTCCCTCAGTACTGACCCTCTGACAGTGCGGCGCTCCCTCAGTACTGACCCTCTGACAGTGCGGCACTCCCTCAGTACTGACCCTCTAGCAGTGTGGCACTCCCTCAGTACTGACCCTCTGACAGTGCAGCACTCCCTCAGTACTGACCCTCTGACAGTGCTGCACTCCCTCAGTACTGACCTTCTGACAGTGCGGCACTCCCTCAGTAGTGACCCTCTGACATTGCGGCACTCCCTCAGTACTGACCCTGTGACAGTGCGGCACTCCCACAGTACTCACCCTCTGACAGTGCAGCACTCCCTCAGTACTGACTCTCTGACAGTGCAGCACTCCCTCAGTACTGATCCTCTGACAGTGCAGCGCTCCCTCAGTACTGACCCTCTGACAGTGCGGCACTCTCTCAGTATTGACCCTTTGACAGTGCAGCACTCCCTCAGTACTGACCCTCTGACAGTGCGGCACTCCCTCAGTACTGACCCTCTGACAGTGCGGCACTCTCTCAGTATTGACCCTTTGACAGTGCAGCACTCCCTCAGTACTGACCCTCTGACAGTGCAGCACTCCCTCAGTACTGACCCTCTGACAGTGCGGCACTCTCTCAGTATTGACCCTCTGACAGTGCAGCACTCCCTCAGAACTGACTCTCAGGCAGTTCAGCACTCCCTCAGTACTGACCCTCTGACAGTGCAGCACTCCCTCAGTACTGACCCCCTCGCAGTGCGGCACTCCCTCAGTACTGACCCTCTGACAGTGCGGCACTACCCTCAGTACTGACCCTCTGACAGTGCGGCACTGCCTCGGTACTGACCCTTTGACAGGGCAGCACTCCCTCAGAACTGACCCTAAGGCAGTTCAGCACTCCCTGAGTACTGACCATCAGACAGTGCAGCGCTCCCTCAGTACTGACCCTCTGACAGTGCAGCACTCCCTCAGTACTGACACTCTGACAGTGCAGCACTCCCTCAGTACTGACCCTCAGTCAGTTCAGCACTCCCACAGTACTGACCCTGTGACAGTGCAGCACTCCCTCAGTACTGACCCACAGAGAGTGCAGCACTCCCTCAGTACTGACCTCTGACAGTGCAGCACTCCCTCAGTACTGACCCTCTGACAGTGCAGCACTCCCTCAGTACTAACCCTCTGACAGTGCAGCACTCCCTAAGTACTGACCCTCTGACAGTGCGGCACTCCCTCAGTACTGACCCTCTGACAGTGCGGCGCTCCCTCAGTACTGACCCTCTGACAGTGCGGCACTCCCTCAGTACTGACCCTCTGACAGTGTGGCACTCCCTCAGTACTAACCCTCCGACAGTGCAGCACTCCCTCAGTACTGACCCTCTGACAATATGGCACTCCCTAAGTACTGACCCTCTGACAGTGCGGCACTCCCTCAGTACTGACCCTCTGACAGTGCAGTACTTCCTCAGTACTGACCTCTGACAGTGCGGCACTCCCTCAGTACTGACCCTCTGACAGTGCGGCACTCCTTCAGTACTGACCCTCTGACAGTGCGTCACGCCCTCAGTACTGACCTCTGACAGTGCGGCACTCCCTCAGTACTTACCCTCTGACAGTGCAGCACTCCCTCAGTACTGACCCTCTGACAGTGCAGCACTCCCTCAGTACTGACCCTCTGACAGTGCGGCACTCCCTCAGTACTAACCCTCTGACAGTGCGACACTCCCTCAGTACTGACCCTCTGACAGTTCGGCACTCCCTAAGTACTGACCCTCTGACAGTGCGGCACTCCCTCAGTACTGACCCTCTGACAGTGCAGCACTCCCTCAGTACTGACCCTCTGACAGTGCAGCACTCCCTAAGTACTGACCCCCTGACAGTGTGGCACACCCTCAGTACTGACCCTCAGACAGTGCAGCACTTCCTCAGTACTGACCTCTGACAGTGCGGCACTCCCTCAGTACTGACCCTCAGACAGTGCAGCACTTCCTCAGTACTGACCTCTGACAGTGCAGAACTCCCTAAGTACTGACCCTCTGACAGTGCAGCACTCCCTAAGTACTGACCCTCTGACAGTGCGGCACTCCCTCAGTACTGACCCTCTGACAGTGCGGCGCTCCCTCAGTACTGACCCTCTGACAGTGCGGCACTCCCTCAGTACTGACCCTCTGACAGTGTGGCACTCCCTCAGTACTAACCCTCTGACAGTGCAGCACTCCCTCAGTACTGACCCTCTGACAGTGCGGCACGCCCTCAGTACTGACCTCTGACAGTGCGGCACTCCCTCAGTACTGACCCTCTGACAGTGCAGCACTCCCTCAGTACTGACCCTCTGACAGTGCAGCACTCCCTCAGTACTGACCCTCTGACAGTGCGACAATCCTTCAGTACTGACCCTCTGACAGTGCGGCACTCCCTCATAATGACCCTCTGACAGTGCTGCACTCCCTCACTACTGACCCTCTGACAGTGCAGCGCTCCCTCAGTACTGACCCTCTGACAGTGCGGCACTCCCTCAGTACTGACCCTCTAGCAGTGTGGCAGTCCCTCAGTACTGACCCTCTGACAGTGCAGCACTCCCTCAGTACTGACCCTCTGACAGTGCTGCACTCCCTCAGTACTGACCCTCTGACAGTGCGGCACTCCCTCAGTAGTGACCCTCTGACATTGCGGCACTCCCTCAGTACTGACCCTCTGACAGTGCGGCACTCCCACAGTACTCACCCTCTGACAGTGCAGCACTCCCTCAGTACTGACTCTTTGACAGTGCAGCACTCCCTCAGTACTGATCCTCTGACAGTGCAGCGCTCCCTCAGTACTGACCCTCTGACAGTGCGGCACTCTCTCAGTATTGACCCTTTGACAGTGCAGCACTCCCTCAGTACTGACCCTCTGACAGTGCGGCACTCTCTCAGTATTGACCCTTTGACAGTGCAGCACTCCCTCAGTACTGACCCTCTGACAGTGCGGCACTCCCTCAGTACTGACCCTCTGACAGTGCAGCACTCCCTCAGTACTGACCCTCTGACAGTGCGGCACTCTCTCAGTATTGACCCTCTGACAGTGCAGCACTCCCTCAGAACTGACTCTCAGGCAGTTCAGCACTCCCTCAGTACTGACCCTCTGACAGTGCAGCACTCCCTCAGTACTGACCCCCTCGCAGTGCGGCACTCCCTCAGTACTGACCCTCTGACAGTGCGGCACTACCCTCAGTACTGACCCTCTGACAGTGCGGCACTGCCTCGGTACTGACCCTTTGACAGGGCAGCACTCCCTCAGAACTGACCCTAAGGCAGTTCAGCACTCCCTGAGTACTTACCCTCAGACAGTGCAGCGCTCCCTCAGTACTGACCCTCAGACAGTGCAGCGCTCCCTCAGTACTGACCCTCTGACAGTGCAGCACTCCCTCAGTACTGACACTCTGACAGTGCAGCACTCCCTCAGTACTGACCCTCAGTCAGTTCAGCACTCCCACAGTACTGACCCTGTGACAGTGCAGCACTCCCTCAGTACTGACCCACAGACAGTGCAGCACTCCCTCAGTACTGACCTCTGACAGTGCAGCACTCCCTCAGTACTGACCCTCTGACAGTGCAGCACTCCCTCAGTACTAACCCTCTGACAGTGCAGCACTCCCTAAGTACTGACCCTCTGACAGTGCGGCACTCCCTCAGTACTGACCCTCTGACAGTGCGGCGCTCCCTCAGTACTGACCCTCTGACAGTGCGGCACTCCCTCAGTACGGACCCTCTGACAGTGTGGCACTCCCTCAGTACTAACCCTCTGACAGTGCAGCACTCCCTCAGTACTGACCCTCTGACAATATGGCACTCCCTAAGTACTGACCCTCTGACAGTGCGGCACTCCCTCAGTACTGATCCTCTGACAGTGCAGCACTTCCTCAGTACTGACCTCTGACAGTGCGGCACTCCCTCAGTACTGACCCTCTGACAGTGCGGCACTCCCTCAGTACTGACCCTCTGACAGTGCGTCACACCCTCAGTACTGACCTCTGACAGTGCGGCACTCCCTCAGTACTGACCCTCTGACAGTGCAGCACTCCCTCAGTACTGACCCTCTGTCAGTGCAGCACTCCCTCAGTACTGACCCTCTGACAGTGCGTCACGCCCTCAGTACTGACCTCTGACAGTGCGGCACTCCCTCAGTACTGACCCTCTGACAGTGCAGCACTCCCTCAGTACTGACCCTCTGACAGTGCAGCACTCCCTCAGTACTGACCCTCTGACAGTGCGGCACTCCCTCAGTACTAACCCTCTGACAGTGCAGCACTCCCTCAGTACTGACCCTCTGACAATATGGCACTCCCTAAGTACTGACCCTCTGACAGTGCGGCACTCCCTCAGTACTGACCCTCTGACAGTGCAGCACTCCCTCAGTACTGACCCTCTGACAGTGCAGCACTCCCTAAGTACTGACCCCCTGACAGTGTGGCACACCCTCAGTACTGACCCTCAGACAGTGCAGCACTTCCTCAGTACTGACCTCTGACAGTGCGGCACTCCCTCAGTACTGACCCTCAGACAGTGCAGCACTTCCTCAGTACTGACCTCTGACAGTGCAGCACTCCCGCAGTACTGACCCTCTGACAGCGCAGCACTCCCTCAGTCCTGACCCTCAGACAGTGCAGCACTCCCACAGTACTGACCTCTGATAGTGCAGAACTCCCGAAGTACTGACCCTCTGACAGTGCAGCACTCCCTAAGTACTGACCCTCTGACAGTGCGGCACTCCCTCAGTACTGACCCTCTGACAGTGCGGCGCTCCCTCAGTACTGACCCTCTGACAGTGCGGCACTCCCTCAGTACTGACCCTCTGACAGTGTGGCACTCCCTCAGTACTAACCCTCTGACAGTGCAGCACTCCCTCAGTACTGACCCTCTGACAGTGCGGCACGCCCTCAGTACTGACCTCTGACAGTGCGGCACTCCCTCAGTACTGACCCTCTGACAGTGCAGCACTCCCTCAGTACTGACCCTCTGACAGTGCAGCACTCCCTCAGTACTGACCCTCTGACAGTGCGGCACTCCCTCAGTACTAACCCTCTGACAGTGCAGCACTCCCTCAGTACTGACCCTCTGACAATATGGCACTCCCTAAGTACTGACCCTCTTGCAGTGAGGCACTCCCTCGGTACTGAGCCTCTGACAGTGCAGCGCTCCCTCAGTCCTGACCCTCTGATAGTGCAGCGCTCCCTCAGTCCTGACCTCCAACTGTGCGGCAGTCCCTCGGTACCGACCCTCTGACAGTGCGGCACATCCTCAGTACAGACCCTCTGACAGTGCAGCACTCCCTCAGTACTGACCCTCTGACAGTGCGGCGCTCCCACAGTACTGACACTCTGACAGTGCGGCACTCCCTCAGTGCTGGCCCTCTGACAGTGCAGCACTCCCTCAGCACTGAACCTCTGACAGTGCAGCACTCCCTCAGTACTGACCCTCTGACAGTGCGGCACTCCCTCAGTCCTGTCCCTCTGACAGTGCAGCACTCCCTCAGTACTGACCCTCTGACAGTACAGCACTCCCTCAGTACTGACCCTCTGACAGTGCAGCACTCCCTCAGCACTGAACCTCTGACAGTGCAGTACTCCCTCAGCACTGACCCTCTGACAGTGCGGCACTCCCTCAGTCCTGACCCTCTGACAGTGCAGCACTCCCTCAGTACTGACCCTCTGACAGTGCAGCCCTACCTCAGAACTGACCCTCTGACAGTGAGGCACTCCCTCAGTACTGACCATCTGACAGTGCCGTACTCCCTCAGAACTGACACTCTGGCAGTGCAGCGTTTCCTCGATCCTGACCCTCTGGCAGTGAGGCACTTCCTCAGTCCTGACCCTCTGGCAGTGCAGCGTTTCCTCGATCCTGGCCCTCTTGCAGTGAGGCACTCCCTCGGTACTGACCCTCTGACAGTGCAGCACTCCTTCAGTACTGACCCCCTCGCAGTGCGGCACTCCCTATGTACTGACCCTCTGACAGGGCAGCACTCCCTCAGTACTGACCCTCTGACAGTGCGGCGCTCCCTCAGTACTGACCTTCTGACAGTGCAGCACTCCCTCAGTGCTGCCCCTCTTACAGTGCAACACTTCCACAGAACTGACCCCCTGACAGTGCGGGACTCCCTCAGTACTGACCTCTGACAGTGCGGCACTCCTTCAATAATGACCCACTGACAGTGCAGCACTCCCTCAGTACTGACCCTCCGACAGTGCAGCGCTCCCTCAGTACTGACCCGCTGACAGTGCAGCACTCCCTCAGTACTGACCTCTGACAGTGCGGCACTCCATCAGTACTGACCCACTGTCAGTGAAGCACTCCCTCAGTACTGACCCTCTGACAGTGCAGTACTCCCTCAGAACTGACCCTCTGACAGTGCAGCACTCCCTCAGTACTGACCCTCTGACAGTGCAGAACTCCCTCACGACTGACCCTCTGACAGTGCAGCACTCCCTCAGTACTGACTCTCTGACAGTGCAGCACTCCCTCAGTACTGACCTCTGACAATGCAGCGCTCCCTCAATACTGAGCCACTGACAGTGCAGGACTCCCTCATTCCTGACCCTCTGACAGTGCAGCACTCCCTCAGTACTGACCCTCTGACAGTGCAGAACTCCCTCACGACTGACCCTCTGACAGTGCAGCACTCCCTCAGTACTGACCCTCTGACAGTGCAGCACTCCCTCAGTACTGACTCTCTGACAGTGCAGCACTCCCTCAGTACTGACCCTCTGACAGTGCGGCGCTCCCTCAGTACTGACCCTCTGACAGTGCCGCACTCCCTCAGTACTGACCATCAGAATGTGCTGCACTCCCTCAGTACTGACTCTCTGACAGTGTAGTGCTCCCTCAGTACTGACCCTCCGACAGTGCGGCAGTCCCTCAGTACTGTCCCTCTGACAGTCCAGCACTCCCTCAGTACTGATCCTCTGACAGTGCAGCACTCCCTCAGTACCGACCCTCTGACAGTGCGGCACTCCCTCAGTACTGACCCTCTGACAGTGCGGCACTCCCTCAGTACTGACCATTCAACAGTGCAGCACTGCCTCATTACTGACCCTCTGACAGTGCGGCACTCCCTCAGTACTGGCCCTCTGACAGTGCGGTACTCCCTCAGTACAGACCTTCTGACAATGCGGCACTCCCTCAGTACTGACCCACTGACAGTGAAGCACTCCCTCAGTACTGATCCACTGACAGTGAAGCACTCCCTCAGAACTGACCTCTGACAGAGCAGCGCTCCCTCAATACTGAGCCATTGACAGTGCAGGACTCCCTCATTCCTGACCCTCTGACAGTGCAGCACTCCCTCAGTAATGACCCTCTGACAGTGCAGCACTCCCTCAGTACTGACTCTTTGACAGTGCAGCACTCCCTCAGTACTGACCCTCTGACAGTGCGCACTCCCTCAATACTGACCCTCTGACAGTGCGGCACTCTCTCAGTACTGACCCTCTGACAGTGCGGCACTCCCTCAGTACTGACCCTCTGACAGTGCGGCACTCTCTCAGTATTGACCCTCTGACAGTGCAGCACTCCCTCAGAACTGACTCTCAGGCAGTTCAGCACTCCCTCAGTACTGACCCTCTGACAGTGCAGCACTCCCTCAGTACTGACCCCCTCGCAGTGCGGCACTCCCTCAGTACTGACCCTCTGACAGTGCGGCACTACCCTCAGTACTGACCCTCTGACAGTGCAGCGCTCCCTCAGTACTGACCCTCTGACAGTGCAGCACTCCCTCAGTACTGACACTCTGACAGTGCAGCACTCCCTCAGTACTGACCCTCAGTCAGTTCAGCACTCCCACAGTACTGACCCTGTGACAGTGCAGCACTCCCTCAGTACTGACCCACAGACAGTGCAGCACTCCCTCAGTACTGACCTCTGACAGTGCAGCACTCCCTCAGTACTGACCCTCTGACAGTGCAGCACTCCCTCAGTACTAACCCTCTGACAGTGCAGCACTCCCTAAGTACTGACCCTCTGACAGTGCGGCACTCCCTCAGTACTGACCCTCTGACAGTGCGGCGCTCCCTCAGTACTGACCCTCTGACAGTGCGGCACTCCCTCAGTACGGACCCTCTGACAGTGTGGCACTCCCTCAGTACTAACCCTCTGACAGTGCAGCACTCCCTCAGTACTGACCCTCTGACAATATGGCACTCCCTAAGTACTGACCCTCTGACAGTGCGGCACTCCCTCAGTACTGATCCTCTGACAGTGCAGCACTTCCTCAGTACTGACCTCTGACAGTGCGGCACTCCCTCAGTACTGACCCTCTGACAGTGCGGCACTCCCTCAGTACTGACCCTCTGACAGTGCGTCACGCCCTCAGTACTGACCTCTGACAGTGCGGCACTCCCTCAGTACTGACCCTCTGACAGTGCAGCACTCCCTCAGTACTGACCCTCTGTCAGTGCAGCACTCCCTCAGTACTGACCCTCTGACAGTGCGTCACGCCCTCAGTACTGACCTCTGACAGTGCGGCACTCCCTCAGTACTGACCCTCTGACAGTGCAGCACTCCCTCAGTACTGACCCTCTGACAGTGCAGCACTCCCTCAGTACTGACCCTCTGACAGTGCGGCACTCCCTCAGTACTAACCCTCTGACAGTGCAGCACTCCCTCAGTACTGACCCTCTGACAATATGGCACTCCCTAAGTACTGACCCTCTGACAGTGCGGCACTCCCTCAGTACTGACCCTCTGACAGTGCAGCACTCCCTCAGTACTGACCCTCTGACAGTGCAGCACTCCCTAAGTACTGACCCCCTGACAGTGTGGCACACCCTCAGTACTGACCCTCAGACAGTGCAGCACTTCCTCAGTACTGACCTCTGACAGTGCGGCACTCCCTCAGTACTGACCCTCAGACAGTGCAGCACTTCCTCAGTACTGACCTCTGACAGTGCAGCACTCCCGCAGTACTGACCCTCAGACAGTGCAGCACTCCCTCAGTCCTGACCCTCAGACAGTGCAGCACTCCCACAGTACTGACCTCTGACAGTGCAGCACTCCCGCAGTACTGACCCTCTGACAGCGCAGCACTCCCTCAGTCCTGACCCTCAGACAGTGCAGCACTTCCTCAGTACTGACCTCTGACAGTGCAGCACTCCCGCAGTACTGACCCTCTGACAGCGCAGCACTCCCTCAGTACTGACCCTCAGACAGTGCAGCACTCCCTAAGTACTGACCCTCTGACAGTGCAGCACTCCCTAAGTACTGACCCTCTGACAGTGCGGCACTCCCTCAGTACTGACCCTCTGACAGTGCGGCGCTCCCTCAGTACTGACCCTCTGACAGTGCGGCACTCCCTCAGTACTGACCCTCTGACAGTGTGGCACTCCCTCAGTACTAACCCTCTGACAGTGCAGCACTCCCTCAGTACTGACCCTCTGACAGTGCGGCACGCCCTCAGTACTGACCTCTGACAGTGCGGCACTCCCTCAGTACTGACCCTCTGACAGTGCAGCACTCCCTCAGTACTGACCCTCTGACAGTGCAGCACTCCCTCAGTACTGACCCTCTGACAGTGCGGCACTCCCTCAGTACTAACCCTCTGACAGTGCAGCACTCCCTCAGTACTGACCCTCTGACAATATGGCACTCCTTAAGTACTGACCCTCTTGCAGTGAGGCACTCCCTCGGTACTGAGCCTCTGACAGTGCAGCGCTCCCTCAGTCCTGACCCTCTGATAGTGCAGCGCTCCCTCAGTCCTGACCTCCAACTGTGCGGCAGTCCCTCGGTACCGACCCTCTGACAGTGCGGCACATCCTCAGTACAGACCCTCTGACAGTGCAGCACTCTCTCAGTACTGACCCTCTGACAGTGCGGCGCTCCCACAGTACTGACACTCTGACAGTGCGGCACTCCCTCAGTGCTGGCCCTCTGACAGTGCAGCACTCCCTCAGCACTGAACCTCTGACAGTGCAGCACTCCCTCAGTACTGACCCTCTGACAGTGCGGCACTCCCTCAGTCCTGTCCCTCTGACAGTGCAGCACTCCCTCAGTACTGACCCTCTGACAGTGCAGCACTCCCTCAGTACTGACCCTCTGACAGTGCAGCACTCCCTCAGCACTGAACCTCTGACAGTGCAGTACTCCCTCAGCACTGACCCTCTGACAGTGCGGCACTCCCTCAGTCCTGACCCTCTGACAGTGCAGCACTCCCTCAGTACTGACCCTCTGACAGTGCAGCCCTACCTCAGAACTGACCCTCTGACAGTGAGGCACTCCCTCAGTACTGACCATCTGACAGTGCCGTACTCCCTCAGAACTGACACTCTGGCAGTGCAGCGTTTCCTCGATCCTGACCCTCTGGCAGTGAGGCACTTCCTCAGTACTGACCCTCTGGCAGTGCAGCGTTTCCTCGATCCTGGCCCTCTTGCAGTGAGGCACTCCCTCGGTACTGACCCTCTGACAGTGCAGCACTCCTTCAGTACTGACCCCCTCGCAGTGCGGCACTCCCTATGTACTGACCCTCTGACAGGGCAGCACTCCCTCAGTACTGACCCTCTGACAGTGCGGCGCTCCCTCAGTACTGACCTTCTGACAGTGCAGCACTCCCTCAGTGCTGCCCCTCTTACAGTGCAACACTTCCACAGAACTGACCCCCTGACAGTGCGGGACTCCCTCAGTACTGACCTCTGACAGTGCGGCACTCCTTCAATAATGACCCACTGACAGTGCAGCACTCCCTCAGTACTGACCCTCCGACAGTGCAGCGCTCCCTCAGTACTGACCCGCTGACAGTGCAGCACTCCCTCAGTACTGACCTCTGACAGTGCGGCACTCCATCAGTACTGACCCACTGTCAGTGAAGCACTCCCTCAGTACTGACCCTCTGACAGTGCAGTACTCCCTCAGAACTGACCCTCTGACAGTGCAGCACTCCCTCAGTACTGACCCTCTGACAGTGCAGAACTCCCTCACGACTGACCCTCTGACAGTGCAGCACTCCCTCAGTACTGACTCTCTGACAGTGCAGCACTCCCTCAGTACTGACCTCTGACAATGCAGCGCTCCCTCAATACTGAGCCACTGACAGTGCAGGACTCCCTCATTCCTGACCCTCTGACAGTGCAGCACTCCCTCAGTACTGACCCTCTGACAGTGCAGAACTCCCTCACGACTGACCCTCTGACAGTGCAGCACTCCCTCAGTACTGACCCTCTGACAGTGCAGCACTCCCTCAGTACTGACTCTCTGACAGTGCAGCACTCCCTCAGTACTGACCCTCTGACAGTGCGGCGCTCCCTCAGTACTGACCCTCTGACAGTGCCGCACTCCCTCAGTACTGACCATCAGAATGTGCTGCACTCCCTCAGTACTGACTCTCTGACAGTGTAGTGCTCCCTCAGTACTGACCCTCCGACAGTGCGGCAGTCCCTCAGTACTGTCCCTCTGACAGTCCAGCACTCCCTCAGTACTGATCCTCTGACAGTGCAGCACTCCCTCAGTACCGACCCTCTGACAGTGCGGCACTCCCTCAGTACTGACCCTCTGACAGTGCGGCTCTCCCTCAGTACTGACCATTCAACAGTGCAGCACTGCCTCATTACTGACCCTCTGACAGTGCGGCACTCCCTCAGTACTGGCCCTCTGACAGTGCGGTACTCCCGCAGTACAGACCTTCTGACAATGCGGCACTCCCTCAGTACTGACCCACTGACAGTGAAGCACTCCCTCAGTACTGATCCACTGACAGTGAAGCACTCCCTCAGAACTGACCTCTGACAGAGCAGCGCTCCCTCAATACTGAGCCATTGACAGTGCAGGACTCCCTCAGTAATGACCCTCTGACAGTGCAGCACTCCCTCAGTAATGACCCTCTGACAGTGCAGCACTCCCTCAGTACTGACTCTCTGACAGTGCAGCACTCCCTCAGTACTGACCCTCTGACAGTGCAGCGCTCCCTCAGTACTGACACTCTGACAGTGCCGCACTCCCTCAGTACTGACCATCAGAATGTGCTGCACTCCCTCAGTACTGACTCTCTGACAGTGTAGTGCTCCCTCAGTACTGACCCTCTGACAGTGCGGCAGTCCCTCAGTACTGACCCTCTGACAGTGCAGCACTCCCTCAGTACTGACCCTCTGACAGTGCAGCACTCCCTCAGTACCGACCCTCTGACAGTGCGGCACTCCCTCAGTACTGACCCTCTGACAGTGCGGCACTCCCTCAGTACTGACCATTCAACAGTGCGACACTCCCTCAGTACTGACCCTCTGACAGTGCGGCACTCCCTCAGTACTGACCCTTTGACAGTGCAGCACTGCCTCATTACTGACCCTCTGTCAGTGCGGCAATCCCTCAGTACTCACCCTCTGACAGTGCAGCACTCACTCAGTACTGACCCTCTGACAGTGCGGCACCCTCTCTGTCCTGACCCTCTGACAGTGCCGCACTCCCCCAGTACTGACCTTTTGACAGTGCAGTGCTCCCTCAGCCCTGATGCTCTGACAGTACGGCACTCCCTCAGTACTGACCCTCTGACAGTGCGGCACTCCCTCAGTACTGACCTTTTGACAGTGCGGTACTCCCTCAGTACAGACCCTCTGACAATGCGGCACTCCCTCAGTACTCACCCTCTGACAGGGCGGCGCTCCCTCAGTACTGACCCTCTGACAGTGCGGCACTCCCTCAGGACTGACCCTCTGACAGTGCAGCACTCCCTCAGTACTGGCCCTCTGACAGTGCGGCACTGCCTCAGCACTGAACCTCTGACAGTGCAGCACTCCCTCAGCACTGAACCCCTGACAGTGCGGCACTCCCTCAGTACTGACCCTCTGACAGTGCAGCACTCCCTCACTACTGACCCTCTGACAGTGCAGCACTGCCTCAGTACTGACTCTCTGACAGTGCAGCACTCCCTCAGCACTGAACCTCTGACAGTGCCGCACTCCCTCAGTACTGGCCCTCTGACAGTGCGGCACTGCCTCAGCACTGAACCTCTGACAGTGCAGCACTCCCTCAGCACTGAACCCCTGACAGTGCGGCACTCCCTCAGTACTGACCCTCTGACAGTGCAGCACTCCCTCACTACTGACCCTCCGACAGTGCGGCAGTCCCTCAGTACTGTCCCTCTGACAGTGCAGCACTCCCTCAGTACTGACCCTCTGACAGTGCAGCACTCCCTCAGTACCGACCCTCTGACAGTGCGGCACTCCCTCAGTACTGACCCACTGACAGTGCGGCACTCCCTCAGTACTGACCATTCAACAGTGCAGCACTGCCTCTTTTCTGACCCTCTGACAGTGCGGCACTCCCTCAGTACTGGCCCTCTGACAGTGCGGTACTCCCTCAGTACAGACCCTCTGACAATGCGGCACTCCCTCAGTACTCACCCTCTGACAGGGCGGCGCTCCCTCAGTACTGACCCTCTGACAGTGCGGCACCCTCTCTGTACTGACCCTCTGACAGTGCCGCACTCCCCCAGTACTGACCTTTTGACAGTGCAGTGCTCCCTCAGCCCTGATGCTCTGACAGTACGGCACTCCCTCAGTACGGACCCTCTGACAGTGCAGCACTCCCTCAGTACTGGCCCTCTGACAGTGCGGCACTCCCTCAGTTCTGCTTCTCAGATAGTGCAACACTCCCTCAGTACTGAACCTCTGACAGTGCGGCACTCACTCAGTACCGACCCTCTGACAGTGCGGCACCCTCTCAGTACTGACCCTCTGACAGTGCCGCACTCCCTCAGTACTGACCCTCTGACAGTGCAGCACTCCCTCAGTACTGACCCTCTGACAGTTCAGCACTCCCTCAGTACTGCTTCTCAGACAGTGCGGCACTCCCTCAGTACAGACCCTCTGACAATGCGGCACTCCCTCAGTACTCACCCTCTGACAGGGCGGCGCTCCCTCAGTACTGACCCTCTGACAGTGCGGCGCTCCCTCAGTACTGACCCTCTGACAGTGCAGCACTCCCTCAGTACTGACCCTCTGACAGTGCAGCACTCCCTCAGTACTGCTTCTCAGACAGTGCGGCACTCCCTCAGTACTGACCCTCTGACAGTGCAGCACTCCCTCAGTACTGCTTCTCAGACAGTGCGGCACTCCCTCAGTACTGACCCTCTGACAGTGCCGCACTCCCCCAGTACTGGCCCTCTGAAAGTGCGGCACTGCCTCAGCACTGAACCTCTGACAGTGCAGCACTCCCTCAGCACTGAACCCCTGACAGTGCGGCACTCCCTTAGTACTGACCCTCTGACAGTGCAGCACTCCCTCACTACTGACCCTCTGACAGTGCAGCGCTCCCTCAGCACTGAACCTCTGACAGTGCAGCACTCCCTCAGCACTGAACCTCTGACAGTGCGGCACTCCCTCTGTACTGACCCTCTGACAGTGCGGCACCCTCTCAGTACTGACCCTCTGACAGTGCCGCACTCCCCCAGTACTGACCTATTGACAGTGCAGTGCTCCCTCAGCCCTGATGCTCTGACAGTGCGGCACTCCCTCAGTACTGACCTTCTGACAGTGCAGCACTCCCTGAGAACTGAGCCTCTGACAGTGCGGCACTCCCTTAGTACTGACCTTCTGACAGTGCAGCAATCCCTGAGAACTGAGCCTCTGACAGTGCGGCACTCCCTCAGTACTGATCCTCAGACAGTGCAACACTCCCTCAGTACTGAACCTTTGACATTGCGGCACTCCCTCAGTACTGACCCTCTGACAGTGCGGCACCCTCTCAGTACTGACCCTCTGAAAGT
This sequence comes from Scyliorhinus torazame, assembly GCF_047496885.1. Lineage (NCBI taxonomy): Eukaryota > Metazoa > Chordata > Chondrichthyes > Carcharhiniformes > Scyliorhinidae > Scyliorhinus > Scyliorhinus torazame. The sequence continues at coordinate 22,895,599 of NC_092737.1, forward strand.
GCGGCACTCCCTCAGTACTCACCCTCCAACAGTGTTTCACTCCCCCAGCACTGACCCACTGACAGTGCAGCACTCCCTCAGTACTGACCCTCTGACAGTGCAGCGCTCCCTCAGTACTGACCCTCAGAGTGCAGCGCACCCTCAGTACTGAACCTCAGACATTGTGGCACTCCCTCAGTACTGACCATCTGACAGTGCGGCACTCCCTCAGTACTGACCCTCTGACAGTGCGGCACTCCCTCAGTACTGATCCTCTGACAGTGCGGCGCTCCCTCAGTACTGACCTCTGACAGTGCAGCTCTCCCTAAGTATTGATCCTCTGACAGTGCAACACTCCCTCAGTACTGACCCTCTGACAGTGCGGCACACCCTCAGTACCTACCCTCTGACAGTGCAGAATTCCCTCAGTACTGACCCACTGACAGTGCGGCACTCCCTGAGTACTGACCCTCTGACAGTGCAGCACTCCCTCAGCACTGAACCTCTGTCAGTGCGGCACTCCGACATTACTGACCCTCTGACAGTGCGGCAGTCCCTCAGTACTGACCCTCTGACAGTGCAGCACTCCCTCAGTACTGACCCTCTGACAGTGCAGCACTCCCTCAGTACCGACCCTCTGTCTGTGCGGCACTCCCTCAGTACTGACCCTCTGACAGTGCGGCACTCCCTCAGTACTGACCCTCTGACAGTGCAGCACTCCCTCAGTACTGGCCCTCTGACAGTGCGGCACTGCCTCAGCACTGAACCTTTGACAGTGCAGCACTGCCTCAGCACTGAACCCCTGACAGTGCGGCACTCCCTCAGTCCTGGCCCTCTGACAGTGCAGCACTCCCTCACTACTGACCCTCTGACAGTGCAGCACTGCCTCAGTACTGACTCTCTGACAGTGCAGCACTCCCTCAGCACTGAACCTCTGACAGTGCGGCACTCCCTCTGTACTGACCCTCTGACAGTGCGGCACCCTCTCAGTACTGACCCTCTGACAGTGCCGCACTCCCCCAGTACTGACCTTTTGACAGTGCAGTGCTCCCTCAGCCCTGATGCTCTGACAGTGCGGCACTCCCTCAGTACTGACCTTCTGACAGTGCAGCACTCCCTGAGAACTGAGCCTCTGACAGTGCGGCACTCCCTCAGTACTGATCCTCAGACAGTGCAACACTCCCTCAGTACTGAACCTTTGACAGTGCGGCACTCCCTCAGTACTGACCCTCTGACAGTGCGGCACCCTCTCAGTACTGACCCTCTGAAAGTGCGGCACTCCCTCAGTACTCACCCTCCAACAGTGTTTCACTCCCCCAGCACTGACCCACTGACAGTGCAGCACTCCCTCAGTACTCACCCTCTGACAGGGCGGCGCTCCCTCAGTACTGACCCTCTGACAGTGCGGCACTCCCTCAGGACTGACCATCTGACAGTGCAGCACTCCCTCAGTACTGGCCCTCTGACAGTGCGGCACTGCCTCAGCACTGAACCTCTGACAGTGCAGCACTCCCTCAGCACTGAACCCCTGACAGTGCGGCACTCCCTCAGTACTGACCCTCTGACAGTGCAGCACTCCCTCACTACTGACCCTCTGACAGTGCAGCACTGCCTCAGTACTGACTCTCTGACAGTGCGGCACTCCCTCAGCACTGAACCTCTGACAGTGCAGCACTCCCTCAGCACTGAACCTCTGACAGTGCGGCACTCGCTCAGTACTGGCCCTCTGACAGTGCGGCACTGCCTCAGCACTGAACCTCTGACAGTGCAGCACTCCCTCAGCACTGAACCCCTGACAGTGCGGCACTCCCTCAGTACTGACCCTCTGACAGTGCAGCACTCCCTCACTACTGACCCTCCGACAGTGCGGCAGTCCCTCAGTACTGTCCCTCTGACAGTGCAGCACTCACTCAGTACTGACCCTCTGACAGTGCCGCACTCCCCCAGTACTGACGTTTTGACAGTGCGGTACTCCCTCAGTACTCACCCTCTGACAGGGCGGCGCTCCTTCAGTACTGACCCTCTGACAGTGCGGCACTCCCTCAGTACTGACCCTCTGACAGTGCAGCACTCCCTCAGTACTGCTTCTCAGACAGTGCAACACTCCCTCAGTACTGAACCTCTGACAGTGCAGCACTCCCTCAGTACTGCTTCTCAGACAGTGCGGCACTCCCTCAGTACTGACCCTCTGACAGTGCCGCACTCCCCCAGTACTGACCTTTTGACAGTGCGGTACTCCCTCAGTACAGACCCTCTGACAATGCTGCACTACCTCAGTACTCACCCTCTGACAGGGCGGCGCTCCATCAGTACTGACCCTCTGACAGTGCGGCACTCCCTCAGTACTGACCCTCTGACAGTGCAGCACTCCCTCAGTACTGACCCTCTGACAGTGCGGCACTCGCTCAGTACTGACCCTCTGACAGTGCGGCACTGCCTCAGCACTGAACCTCTGACAGTGCAGCACTCCCTCAGCACTGAACCCCTGACAGTGCGGCACTCCCTCAGTACTGACCCTCTGACAGTGCAGCACTCCCTCACTACTGACCCTCTGACAGTGCAGCACTGCCTCAGTACTGACTCTCTGACAGTGCAGCACTCCCTCAGCACTGAACCTCTGACAGTGCAGCACTCCCTCAGCACTGAACCTCTGACAGTGCGGCACTCCCTCTGTACTGACCCTCTGACAGTGCGGCACCCTCTCAGTACTGACCCTCTGACAGTGCCGCACTCCCCCAGTACTGAACTTTTGACAGTGCAGTGCTCCCTCAGCCCTGATGCTCTGACAGTGCGGCACTCCCTCAGTACTGACCTTCTGACAGTGCAGCACTCCCTGAGAACTGAGCCTCTGACAGTGCGGCACTCCCTCAGTACTGATCCTCAGACAGTGCAACACTCCCTCAGTACTGAACCTTTGACAGTGCGGCACCCTCTCAGTACTGACCCTCTGAAAGTGCGGCACTCCCTCAGTACTCACCCTCCAACAGTGTTTCACTCCCCCAGCACTGACCCACTGACAGTGCAGCACTCCCTCAGTACTGACCCTCTGACAGTGCAGCGCTCCCTCAGTACTGATCCTCTGACAGTGCGGCGCTCCCTCAGTACTGACCTCTGACAGTGCATCGCTCCCTCAGTACTGACCCTCTGACAGTGCGGAACGCCCTCAGCACTGACCCTCTGACAGTGCAGCTCTCCCTAAGTATTGATCCTCTGACAGTGCAGCTCTCCCTAAGTACTGACCCTCTGACAGTGCAACACTCCCTCAGTACCTACCCTCTGACAGTGCAGAATTCCCTCAGTACTGACCCAATTACAGTGCGGCACTCCCTCAGTACTGACCCTCTGACAGTGCAACACTCCCTCAGTACCTACCCTCTGACAGTGCAGAATTCCCTCAGTACTGACCCACTGACAGTGCGGCACTCCCTCAGTACTGACCCTCTGACAGTGCAGCACTCCCTCAGTACTGACCCTCTGACAGTGCAGAATTCCCTCAGTACTGACCCACTGACAGTGCGGCACTCCCTGAGTACTGACCCTCTGACAGTGCAGCACTCCCTCAATACTGACTCTCTGACAGTGCAGCACTCCCTCAGCACTGAACCTCTGTCAGTGCGGCACTCCGACATTACTGACCCTCTGACAGTGCGGCAGTCCCTCAGGACTGACCCTCTGACAGTGCAGCACTCCCTCAGTCCTGACCCTCTGACAGTGCAGCACTCCCTCAGTACTGACCCTCTGACAGTGCGGCACTCCCTCAGTACTGACCCTCTGACAGTGCAGCACTCCCTCAGTGCTGGCCCTCTGACAGTGCGGCACTGCCTCAGCACTGAACCTCTGACAGTGCAGCACTGCCTCAGCACTGAACCCCTGACAGTGCGGCACTCCCTCAGTACTGACCCTCTGACAGTGCAGCACTCCCTCACTACTGACCCTCTGACAGTGCAGCACTGCCTCAGTACTGACTCTCTGACAGTGCAGCACTCCCTCACTACTGACCCTCTGACAGTGCGGCACTCCCTCAGTACTGATCCTCAGACAGTGCAACACTCCCTCAGTACTGAACCTTTGACAGTGCGGCACTCCCTCAGTACTGACCCTCTGACAGTGCGGCACCCTCTCAGTACTGACCCTCTGAAAGTGCGGCACTCCCTCAGTACTCACCCTCCAACAGTGTTTCACTCCCCCAGCACTGACCCACTGACAGTGCAGTACTCCCTCAGTACTGACCCTCTGACAGTGCAGCGCTCCCTCAGTACTGACCCTCAGAGTGCAGCGCACCCTCAGTACTGAACCTCAGACATTGTGGCACTCCCTCAGTACTGACCATCTGACAGTGCGGCACTCCCTCAGTACTGACCCTCTGACAGTGCGGCACTCCCTCAGTACTGACCCTCTGACAGTGCGGCGCTCCCTCAGTACTGACCTCTGACAGTGCATCGCACCCTCAGTACTGACCCTCTGACAGTGCAGCACTCCCTCAGTACTGACCCTCTGACAGTGCAGCACTCCCTCAGTACTGACCCTCTGACAGTGCAGCACACCCTCAGTACCTACCCTCTGACAGTGCAGAATTCCCTCAGTACTGACCCACTGACAGTGCGGCACTCCCTGAGTACTGACCCTCTGACAGTGCAGCACTCCCTCAGCACTGAACCTCTGACAGTGCAGCACTCCCTCAGCACTGAACCTCTGTCAGTGCGGCACTCCGACATTACTGACCCTCTGACAGTGCGGCAGTCCCTCAGTACTGACCCTCTGACAGTGCAGCACTCCCTCAGTACTGACCCTCTGACAGTGCAGCACTCCCTCAGTACTGGCCCTCTGACAGTGCGGCACTGCCTCAGCACTGAACCTCTGACAGTGCAGCACTGCCTCAGCACTGAACCCCTGACAGTGCGGCACTCCCTCAGTACTGACCCTCTGACAGTGCAGCACTCCCTCACTACTGACCCTCTGACAGTGCAGCACTGCCTCAGTACTGACTCTCTGACAGTGCAGCACTCCCTCAGCACTGAACCTCTGACAGTGCAGGACTCCCTCAGCACTGAACCTCTGACAGTGCGGCACTCCCTCAGTACTGACCCTCTGACAGTGCGGCACCCTCTCAGTACTGACCCTCTGAAAGTGCGGCACTCCCTCAGTACTCACCCTCCAACAGTGTTTCACTCCCCCAGCACTGACCCACTGACAGTGCAGCACTCCCTCAGTACTGACCGTCTGACAGTGCAGCGCTCCCTCAGTACTGACCCTCAGAGTGCAGCGCACCCTCAGTACTGAACCTCAGACATTGTGGCACTCCCTCAGTACTGACCATCTGACAGTGCGGCACTCACTCAGTACTGACCCTCTGACAGTGCGGCGCTCCCTCAGTACTGACCTCTGACAGTGCATCGCTCCCTCAGTACTGATCCTCTGACAGTGCAACACTCCCTCAGTACTGACCCTCTGACAGTGCGGCACACCCTCAGTACCTACCCTCTGACAGTGCAGAATTCCCTCAGTACTGACCCACTGACAGTGCGGCACTCCCTGAGTACTGACCCTCTGACAGTGCAGCACTCCCTCAGCACTGAACCTCTGACAGTGCAGCACTCCCTCAGCACTGAACCTCTGTCAGTGCGGCACTCCGACATTACTGACCCTCTGACAGTGCGGCAGTCCCTCAGTACTGACCCTCTGACAGTGCAGCACTCCCTCAGTACCGACCCTCTGTCAGTGCGGCACTCCCTCAGTACTGACCCTCTGACAGTGCGGCACTCTCTCAGTACTGACCATTCAACAGTGCAGCACTGCCTCATTACTGACCCTCTGACAGTGCGGCACTCCCTCAGTACTGGCTCTCTGACAGTGCGGTACTCCCTCAGTACAGACCCTCTGACAATGCGGCACTCCCTCAGTACTCACCCTCTGACAGGGCGGCGCTCCCTCAGTACTGATCCTCTGACAGTGCGGCACCCTCTCTGTCCTGACCCTCTGACAGTGCCGCACTCCCCCAGTACTGACCTTTTGACAGTGCAGTGCTCCCTCAGCCCTGATGCTCTGACAGTACGGCACTCCCTCAGTACTGACCCTCTGACAGTGCAGCACTCCCTCAGTACTGCTTCTCAGATAGTGCAACACTCCCTCAGTACTGAACCTCTGACAGTGCGGCACTCCCTCAGTACTGACCCTCTGACAGTGCGGCACTCCCTCAGTACCGACCTTCTGACAGTGCCGCACTCCCCCAGTACTGACCTTTTGACAGTGCGGTACTCCCTCAGTACAGACCCTCTGACAATGCGGCACTCCCTCAGTACTCACCCTCTGACAGGGCGGCGCTCCCTCAGCACTGACCCTCTGACAGTGCGGCACTCCCTCAGTACTGACCCTCTGACAGTGCAGCACTCCCTCAGTACTGGCCCTCTGACAGTGCGGCACTGCCTCAGCACTGAACCTCTGACAGTGCAGCACTCCCTCAGCACTGAACCCCTGACAGTGCGGCACTCCCTCAGTACTGACCCTCTGACAGTGCAGCACTCCCTCACTACTGACCCTCTGACAGTGCAGCACTGCCTCAGTACTGACTCTCTGACAGTGCAGCACTCCCTCAGCACTGAACCTCTGACAGTGCAGCACTCCCTCAGCACTGAACCTCTGACAGTGCGGCACTCCCTCAGCACTGAACCCCTGACAGTGCGGCACTCCCTCAGTACTGACCCTCTGACAGTGCTGCACTCCCTCACTACTGACCCTCCGACAGTGCGGCAGTCCCTCAGTACTGTCCCTCTGACAGTGCAGCACTCCCTCAGTACTGACCCTCTGACAGTGCAGCACTCCCTCAGTACCGACCCTCTGACAGTGCGGCACTCCCTCAGTACTGACCCACTGACAGTGCGGCACTCCCTCAGTACTGACCATTCAACAGTGCAGCACTCCCTCAGTACTGACCCACTGACAGTGCGGCACTCCCTCAGTACTGGCCCTCTGACAGTGCGGTACTCCCTCAGTACAGACCCTCTGACAATGCGGCACTCCCTCAGTACTCACCCTCTGACAGGGCGGCGCTCCCTCAGTACTGACCCTCTGACAGTGCGGCACTCCCTCTGCCCTGACCCTCTGACAGTGTAGCACTCCCTCAGCCCTGACCCTCCGAATGTGCAGCACTCCCTCAGTATTGACCCTCTGACAGTGCTGCACTCCCACAGTACTGACCCTCAGAGTGCAGCACTCCCTCAGTACTGACCCTCTTACAGTGCAGTGCTCCCTCAGTGCTGACCCTCAGACAGTGCAGCACTCCCTCAATACTGACCCTCTGACAGAGCAGCACTCCCTCAGTACTGACCCTCTGACAGTGCGGCACTCCCTCAGTACTGACCCTCTGACCGTGCAGCACTCCCTCAATACTGACCCTCTGACAGAGCAGCACTCCCTCAGTACTGACCCTCTGACAGTGCGGCACTCCCTCAGTACTGACCCTCAGACAGTGCAGCACTCCCTCAGTACTGACCCTCAGACAGTGCAGCGCTCCCTCAGTACTGACCTTCTGACAGTGCAGCACTCCCTCAGTACTGACCCTCTGACAGAGCAGCACTCCCTCAGTACTGACCCTCTGACAGTTCGGCACTCCCTCAGTACTGACCCTCTATCAGTGTGGCACTCCCTCAGTACTTACCCTCTGACAGAGCAGCACTCCCTGAGTGCTGACCCTCTGACAGTGCGGCACTCCCTCAGTACTGACCCTCTGACAGTGCAGCACTCCCTCAGTACTGACCCTCCGACAGTGCGGCAGTCCCTCAGTACTGTCCCTCTGACAGTGCAGCACTCCCTCAGTACTGACCCTCTGACAGTGCAGCACTCCCTCAGTACCGACCCTCTGACAGTGCGGCACTCCCTCAGTACTGACCCTCTGACAGTGCGGCACTCCCTCAGTGCTGACCATTCAACAGTGCAGCACTGCCTCATTACTGACCCTCTGACAGTGCAGCACTCCCTCAGTACCGACCCTCTGACAGTGCGGCACTCCCTCAATACTGACCCTCTGACAGTGCGGCACTCCCTCAGTGCTGACCATTCAACAGTGCAGCACTGCCTCATTACTGACCCTCTGACAGTGCAGCACTCCCTCAGTACTGACCCTCTGACAGTACCGCACTCCCCCAGTACTGACCTTTTCACAGTGCAGTGCTCCCTCAGCCCTGATGCTCTGACAGTACGGCATTCCCTCAGTACTGACCCTCTGACAGTGCAGCACTCCCTCAGTACTGCTTCTCAGATAGTGCAACACTCCCTCAGTACTGACCCTCTGACAGTGCCGCACTCCCCCCAGTACTGACCTTTTGACAGTGCGGTACTCCCTCAGTACTCACCCTCTGACAGGGCGGCGCTCCCTCAGTACTGACCCTCTGACAGTGCGGCACTCCCTCAGTACTGACCCTCCGACAGTGCAGCACTCCCTCAGTACTGGCCCTCTGACAGTGCGGCACTGCCTCAGCACTGAACCTCTCACAGTGCAGCACTCCCTCAGCACTGAACCCCTGACAGTGCGGCACTCCCTCAGTACTGACCCTCTGACAGTGCAGCACTCCCTCACTACTGACCCTCTGACAGTGCAGCACTGCCTCAGTACTGACTCTCTGACAGTGCAGCACTCCCTCAGCACTGAACCTCTGACAGTGCAGGACTCCCTCAGCACTGAACCTCTGACAGTGCGGCACTCCCTCTGTACTGACCCTCTGACAGTGCGGCACCCTCTCAGTGCTGACCCTCTGACAGTGCCGCACTCCCCCAGTACTGACCTTTTGACCGTGCAGTGCTCCCTCAGCCCTGATGCTCTGACAGTGCGGCACTCCCTCAGTACTGACCTTCTGACAGTGCAGCACTCCCTCAGAACTGACCCTCTGACAGTGCGGCACTCCCTCAGTACTGATCCTCAGACATTGTGGCACTCCCTCAGTACTGACCATCTGACAGTGCGGCACTCACTCAGTACTGACCCTCTGACAGTGCGGCACTCCCTCAGTACTGACCCTCTGACAGTGCGGCGCTCCCTCAGTACTGACCTCTGACAGTGCATCGCTCCCTCAGTACTGACCCTCTGACAGTGCAGCACTCCCTCAGTACTGACCCTCTCACAGTGCAGCACTCACTCAGTACTGACCCTCTGACAGTGCAGCACTCCCTCAGTACTGACCCTCTGACAGTGCGGCACACCCTCAGTACTGACCCTCTGACAGTGCGGCACACCCTCAGTACTGACCCTCTGACAGTGCAGAATTCCCTCAGTACTGACTCACTGACAGTGCGGCACTCCCTGAGTACTGACCCTCTGACAGTGCAGCACTCCCTCAGCACTGAACCTCTGACAGTGCAGCACTCCCTCAGCACTGAACCTCTGACTGTGCGGCAATTCCTCAGTGCTGACCCTCTGACAGTGCCGCACTCCCTCAGTACTGACTCGCTGACAGTGCAGTGCTCCCTCAGTACTGACCATCCGACAGTGCGGCACTCCCTCAGTACTGACCTTTTGACAGTGCTGCACTCCCTCAGTACTGACTCTCTGACAGTGCAGTGCTCCCTCAGCCCTGATGCTCTGACAGTACGGCACTCCCTCAGTACTGACCCTCTGACAGTGCAGCACTCCCTCAGTACTGACCCTCTGACAGTGCAGCACTCCCTCAGTACTGCTTCTCAGACAGTGCAACACTCCCTCAGTACTGAACCTCTGACAGTGCGGCACTCCCTCAGTACTGACCCTCTGACAGTGCAACACTCCCTCAGTACTGAACCTCTGACAGTGCGGCACTCCCTCAGTACTGACCCTCTGACAGTGCGGCACCCTCTCAGTACTGACCCTCTGACAGTGCCGCACTCCCCCAGTACTGACCTTTTGACAGTGCGGTACTCCCTCAGTACAGACCCTCTGACAATGCGGCACTCCCTCCGTACTGACCCTCTGACAGTGCAGCACTCCCTCAGTACTGACCCTCTGACAGTGCGGCACTCCCTCAGTACTGACCCTCTGACAGTGCGGCACTCCCTCAGTACTGACCATTCAACAGTGCAGCACTGCCTCATTACTGACCCTCTGACAGTGCGGCACTCCCTCAGTACTGACCCTCTGACAGTGCGGCACTCCCTCAGTACTGACCCTCTGACAGTGCAGCGCTCCCTCAGTACTGACCTCTGACAGTGCATCGCTCCCTCAGTACTGACCCTCTGACAGTGCAGATCTCCCTAAGTATTGATCCTCTGATAGTGCAACACTCCCTCAGTACTGACCCTCTGACAGTGCGGCACACCCTCAGTACCTACCCTCTGACAGTGCAGCACTCCCTCAGCACTGAACCTCTGACAGTGCAGCACTCCCTCAGCACTGAACCTCTGACAGTGCGGCACTCCGACATTACTGACCCTCTGACAGTACGGCACTCCCTCAGTACTGACCATCAGAATGTGCTGCACTCCCTCAGTACTGACTCTCTGACAGTGCCGTGCTCCCTCAGTACTGTCCCTCTGACAGTGCAGCACTCCCCCAGTACTGACCTTTTGACAGTGCAGTGCTCCCTCAGCCCTGATGCTCTGACCGTACGGCACTCCCTCAGTACTGACCCTCTGACAGTGCAGCACTCCCTCAGTACTGCTTCTCAGACAGTGCAACACTCCCTCAGTACTGAACCTCTGACAGTGCGGCACTCCCTCAGTACTGACCCTCTGACAGTGCCGCACTCCCCCAGTACTGACCTTTTGACAGTGCAGTGCTCCCTCAGCCCTGATGCTCTGACCGTACGGCACTCCTTCAGTACTGACGCTCTGACAGTGCAGCACTCCCTCAGTACTGCTTCTCAGATAGTGCAACACTCCCTCAGTACTGAACCTCTGACAGTGCGGCACTCCCTCAGTACTGACCCTCTGACAGTGCGGCACCCTCTCAGTACTGACCCTCTGACAGTGCCGCACTCCCCCAGTACTGACCTTTTGACAGTGCGGTACTCCCTCAGTACAGACCCTCTGACAATGCGGCACTCCCTCAATACTGACCCTCTGAGAGTGCAGCACTCCCTCAGTACTGACCCTCTGACAGTGCGGCACTCCCTCAGTACTGACCCTCTGACAGTGCGGCACTCCATCAGTACTGACCATTCAACAGTGCAGCACTGCCTCATTACTGACCCTCTGACAGTGCGGCACTCCCTCAGTACTGGCCCTCTGACAGTGCGGCACTCCCTCAGTACTGACCCTCTGACAGTGCAGCATTCCCTCAGTACTGACCCTCTGACAGTGCAGCACTCCCTCTGCCCTGACCCTCTGACAGTGTAGCACTCCCTCAGCCCTGACCCTCAGAATGTGCAGCACTCCCTCAGTATTGACCCTCTGACAGTGCTGCACTCCCACAGTACTGACCCTCAGAGTGCAGCACTCCCTCAGTACTGACCCTCTGACAGTGCAGTGCTCCCTCAGTGCTGACCCTCAGACAGTGCAGCACTCCCTCAATACTGACCCTCTGACAGAGCAGCACTCCCTCAGTACTGACCCTCTGACAGTGCGGCACTCCCTCAGTACTGACCCTCTGACCGTGCAGCACTCCCTCAGTACTGACAGTCTGACAGTGCGGCACTCACTCAGTACTGACCCTCTGACAGTGCGGCACTCCCTCAGTACTGACCCTCAGACAGTGCAGCACTCCCTCAGTACTGACCCTCTGACAGTGCGGCACTCCCTCAGTACTGACCCTCTGACAGTGCAGCACTCCCTCAGTACTGACCCTCCGACAGTGCGGCAGTCCCTCAGTACTGTCCCTCTGACAGTGCAGCACTCCCTCAGTACTGACCCTCTGACAGTGCAGCACTCCCTCAGTACCGACCCTCTGACAGTGCGGCACTCCCTCAGTACTGACCCTCTGACAGTGCGGCACTCCCTCAGTGCTGACCATTCAACAGTGCAGCACTGCCTCATTACTGACCCTCTGACAGTGCAGCACTCCCTCAGTACCGACCCTCTGACAGTGCGGCACTCCCTCAATACTGACCCTCTGACAGTGCGGCACTCCCTCAGTGCTGACCATTCAACAGTGCAGCACTGCCTCATTACTGACCCTCTGACAGTGCAGCACTCCCTCAGTACTGACCCTCTGACAGTACCGCACTCCCCCAGTACTGACCTTTTCACAGTGCAGTGCTCCCTCAGCCCTGATGCTCTGACAGTACGGCATTCCCTCAGTACTGACCCTCTGACAGTGCAGCACTCCCTCAGTACTGCTTCTCAGATAGTGCAACACTCCCTCAGTACTGAACCTCTGACAGTGCGGCACTCACTCAGTACTGACCCTCTGACAGTGCCGCACTCCCCCCAGTACTGACCTTTTGACAGTGCGGTACTCCCTCAGTACTCACCCTCTGACAGGGCGGCGCTCCCTCAGTACTGACCCTCTGACAGTGCGGCACTCCCTCAGTACTGACCCTCCGACAGTGCAGCACTCCCTCAGTACTGGCCCTCTGACAGTGCGGCACTGCCTCAGCACTGAACCTCTCACAGTGCAGCACTCCCTCAGCACTGAACCCCTGACAGTGCGGCACTCCCTCAGTACTGACCCTCTGACAGTGCAGCACTCCCTCACTACTGACCCTCTGACAGTGCAGCACTGCCTCAGTACTGACTCTCTGACAGTGCAGCACTCCCTCAGCACTGAACCTCTGACAGTGCAGGACTCCCTCAGCACTGAACCTCTGACAGTGCGGCACTCCCTCTGTACTGACCCTCTGACAGTGCGGCACCCTCTCAGTGCTGACCCTCTGACAGTGCCGCACTCCCCCAGTACTGACCTTTTGACCGTGCAGTGCTCCCTCAGCCCTGATGCTCTGACAGTGCGGCACTCCCTCAGTACTGACCTTCTGACAGTGCAGCACTCCCTCAGAACTGACCCTCTGACAGTGCGGCACTCCCTCAGTACTGATCCTCAGACATTGTGGCACTCCCTCAGTACTGACCATCTGACAGTGCGGCACTCACTCAGTACTGACCCTCTGACAGTGCGGCACTCCCTCAGTACTGACCCTCTGACAGTGCGGCGCTCCCTCAGTACTGACCTCTGACAGTGCATCGCTCCCTCAGTACTGACCCTCTGACAGTGCAGCACTCCCTCAGTACTGACCCTCTCACAGTGCAGCACTCACTCAGTACTGACCCTCTGACAGTGCAGCACTCCCTCAGTACTGACCCTCTGACAGTGCGGCACACCCTCAGTACTGACCCTCTGACAGTGCGGCACACCCTCAGTACTGACCCTCTGACAGTGCAGAATTCCCTCAGTACTGACTCACTGACAGTGCGGCACTCCCTGAGTACTGACCCTCTGACAGTGCAGCACTCCCTCAGCACTGAACCTCTGACAGTGCAGCACTCCCTCAGCACTGAACCTCTGACTGTGCGGCAATCCCTCAGTGCTGACCCTCTGACAGTGCCGCACTCCCTCAGTACTGACTCGCTGACAGTGCAGTGCTCCCTCAGTACTGACCATCCGACAGTGCGGCACTCCCTCAGTACTGACCTTTTGACAGTGCTGCACTCCCTCAGTACTGACTCTCTGACAGTGCAGTGCTCCCTCAGCCCTGATGCTCTGACAGTACGGCACTCCCTCAGTACTGACCCTCTGACAGTGCAGCACTCCCTCAGTACTGACCCTCTGACAGTGCAGCACTCCCTCAGTACTGCTTCTCAGACAGTGCAACACTCCCTCAGTACTGAACCTCTGACAGTGCGGCACTCCCTCAGTACTGACCCTCTGACAGTGCAACACTCCCTCAGTACTGAACCTCTGACAGTGCGGCACTCCCTCAGTACTGACCCTCTGACAGTGCGGCACCCTCTCAGTACTGACCCTCTGACAGTGCCGCACTCCCCCAGTACTGACCTTTTGACAGTGCGGTACTCCCTCAGTACAGACCCTCTGACAATGCGGCAGTCCCTCAATACTGACCCTCTGAGAGTGCAGCACTCCCTCAGTACTGACCCTCTGACAGTGCGGCACTCCCTCAGTACTGACCCTCTGACAGTGCGGCACTCCATCAGTACTGACCATTCAACAGTGCAGCACTGCCTCATTACTGACCCTCTGACAGTGCGGCACTCCCTCAGTACTGGCCCTCTGACAGTGCGGTACTCCCTCAGTACAGACCCTCTGACAATGCGTCACTCCCTCAGTACTCACCCTCTGACAGGGCGGCGCTCCCTCAGTACTGACCCTCTGACAGTGCGGCACTCCCTCAGTACTGACCCTCTGACAGTGCAGCATTCCCTCAGTACTGACCCTCTGACAGTGCAGCACGCCCTCTGCCCTGACCCTCTGACAGTGTAGCACTCCCTCAGCCCTGACCCTCAGAATGTGCAGCACTCCCTCAGTATTGACCCTCTGACAGTGCTGCACTCCCACAGTACTGACCCTCAGAGTGCAGCACTCCCTCAGTACTGACCCTCTGACAGTGCAGTGCTCCCTCAGTGCTGACCCTCAGACAGTGCAGCACTCCCTCAATACTGACCCTCTGACAGAGCAGCACTCCCTCAGTACTGACCCTCTGACAGTGCGGCACTCCCTCAGTACTGACCCTCTGACCGTGCAGCACTCCCTCAGTACTGACAGTCTGACAGTGCGGCACTCACTCAGTACTGACCCTCTGACAGTGCGGCACTCCCTCAGTACTGACCCTCAGACAGTGCAGCACTCCCTCAGTACTGACCCTCTGACAGTGCGGCACTCCCTCAGTACTGACCCTCTGACAGTGCAGCACTCCCTCAGTACTGACCCTCCGACAGTGCGGCAGTCCCTCAGTACTGTCCCTCTGACAGTGCAGCACTCCCTCAGTACTGACCCTCTGACAGTGCAGCACTCCCTCAGTACCGACCCTCTGACAGTGCGGCACTCCCTCAGTACTGACCCTCTGACAGTGCGGCACTCCCTCAGTGCTGACCATTCAACAGTGCAGCACTGCCTCATTACTGACCCTCTGACAGTGCAGCACTCCCTCAGTACCGACCCTCTGACAGTGCGGCACTCCCTCAATACTGACCCTCTGACAGTGCGGCACTCCCTCAGTGCTGACCATTCAACAGTGCAGCACTGCCTCATTACTGACCCTCTGACAGTGCAGCACTCCCTCAGTACTGACCCTCTGACAGTACCGCACTCCCCCAGTACTGACCTTTTCACAGTGCAGTGCTCCCTCAGCCCTGATGCTCTGACAGTACGGCATTCCCTCAGTACTGACCCTCTGACAGTGCAGCACTCCCTCAGTACTGCTTCTCAGATAGTGCAACACTCCCTCAGTACTGAACCTCTGACAGTGCGGCACTCACTCAGTACTGACCCTCTGACAGTGCCGCACTCCCCCCAGTACTGACCTTTTGACAGTGCGGTACTCCCTCAGTACTCACCCTCTGACAGGGCGGCGCTCCCTCAGTACTGACCCTCTGACAGTGCGGCACTCCCTCAGTACTGACCCTCCGACAGTGCAGCACTCCCTCAGTACTGGCCCTCTGACAGTGCGGCACTGCCTCAGCACTGAACCTCTCACAGTGCAGCACTCCCTCAGCACTGAACCCCTGACAGTGCGGCACTCCCTCAGTACTGACCCTCTGACAGTGCAGCACTCCCTCACTACTGACCCTCTGACAGTGCAGCACTGCCTCAGTACTGACTCTCTGACAGTGCAGCACTCCCTCAGCACTGAACCTCTGACAGTGCAGGACTCCCTCAGCACTGAACCTCTGACAGTGCGGCACTCCCTCTGTACTGACCCTCTGACAGTGCGGCACCCTCTCAGTGCTGACCCTCTGACAGTGCCGCACTCCCCCAGTACTGACCTTTTGACCGTGCAGTGCTCCCTCAGCCCTGATGCTCTGACAGTGCGGCACTCCCTCAGTACTGACCTTCTGACAGTGCAGCACTCCCTCAGAACTGACCCTCTGACAGTGCGGCACTCCCTCAGTACTGATCCTCAGACATTGTGGCACTCCCTCAGTACTGACCATCTGACAGTGCGGCACTCACTCAGTACTGACCCTCTGACAGTGCGGCACTCCCTCAGTACTGACCCTCTGACAGTGCGGCGCTCCCTCAGTACTGACCTCTGACAGTGCATCGCTCCCTCAGTACTGACCCTCTGACAGTGCAGCACTCCCTCAGTACTGACCCTCTCACAGTGCAGCACTCACTCAGTACTGACCCTCTGACAGTGCAGCACTCCCTCAGTACTGACCCTCTGACAGTGCGGCACACCCTCAGTACTGACCCTCTGACAGTGCGGCACACCCTCAGTACTGACCCTCTGACAGTGCAGAATTCCCTCAGTACTGACTCACTGACAGTGCGGCACTCCCTGAGTACTGACCCTCTGACAGTGCAGCACTCCCTCAGCACTGAACCTCTGACAGTGCAGCACTCCCTCAGCACTGAACCTCTGACTGTGCGGCAATCCCTCAGTGCTGACCCTCTGACAGTGCCGCACTCCCTCAGTACTGACTCGCTGACAGTGCAGTGCTCCCTCAGTACTGACCATCCGACAGTGCGGCACTCCCTCAGTACTGACCTTTTGACAGTGCTGCACTCCCTCAGTACTGACTCTCTGACAGTGCAGTGCTCCCTCAGCCCTGATGCTCTGACAGTACGGCACTCCCTCAGTACTGACCCTCTGACAGTGCAGCACTCCCTCAGTACTGACCCTCTGACAGTGCAGCACTCCCTCAGTACTGCTTCTCAGACAGTGCAACACTCCCTCAGTACTGAACCTCTGACAGTGCGGCACTCCCTCAGTACTGACCCTCTGACAGTGCAACACTCCCTCAGTACTGAACCTCTGACAGTGCGGCACTCCCTCAGTACTGACCCTCTGACAGTGCGGCACCCTCTCAGTACTGACCCTCTGACAGTGCCGCACTCACCCAGTACTGACCTTTTGACAGTGCGGTACTCCCTCAGTACAGACCCTCTGACAATGCGGCACTCCCTCCGTACTGACCCTCTGACAGTGCAGCACTCCCTCAGTACTGACCCTCTGACAGTGCGGCACTCCCTCAGTACTGACCCTCTGACAGTGCGGCACTCCCTCAGTACTGACCATTCAACAGTGCAGCACTGCCTCATTACTGACCCTCTGACAGTGCGGCACTCCCTCAGTGCTGACCCTCTGACAGTGCGGCACTCCCTCAGTACTGACCTCTGACAGTGCATCGCTCCCTCAGTACTGACCCTCTGACAGTGCAGATCTCCCTAAGTATTGATCCTCTGATAGTGCAACACTCCCTCAGTACTGACCCTCTGACAGTGCGGCACACCCTCAGTACCTACCCTCTGACAGTGCAGCACTCCCTCAGCACTGAACCTCTGACAGTGCAGCACTCCCTCAGCACTGAACCTCTGACAGTGCGGCACTCCGACATTACTGACCCTCTGACAGTACGGCACTCCCTCAGTACTGACCATCAGAATGTGCTGCACTCCCTCAGTACTGACTCTCTGACAGTGCAGTGCTCCCTCAGTACTGTCCCTCTGACAGTGCAGCACTCCCCCAGTACTGACCTTTTGACAGTGCAGTGCTCCCTCAGCCCTGATGCTCTGACCGTACGGCACTCCCTCAGTACTGACCCTCTGACAGTGCAGCACTCCCTCAGTACTGCTTCTCAGACAGTGCAACACTCCCTCAGTACTGAACCTCTGACAGTGCGGCACTCCCTCAGTACTGACCCTCTGACAGTGCCGCACTCCCCCAGTACTGACCTTTTGACAGTGCAGTGCTCCCTCAGCCCTGATGCTCTGACCGTACGGCACTCCCTCAGTACTGACGCTCTGACAGTGCAGCACTCCCTCAGTACTGCTTCTCAGATAGTGCAACACTCCCTCAGTACTGAACCTCTGACAGTGCGGCACTCCCTCAGTACTGACCCTCTGACAGTGCGGCACCCTCTCAGTACTGACCCTCTGACAGTGCCGCACTCCCCCAGTACTGACCTTTTGACAGTGCGGTACTCCCTCAGTACAGACCCTCTGACAATGCGGCACTCCCTCAGTACTGACCCTCTGAGAGTGCAGCACTCCCTCAGTACTGACCCTCTGACAGTGCGGCACTCCCTCAGTACTGACCCTCTGACAGTGCGGCACTCCATCAGTACTGACCATTCAACAGTGCAGCACTGCCTCATTACTGACCCTCTGACAGTGCGGCACTCCCTCAGTACTGGCCCTCTGACAGTGCGGTACTCCCTCAGTACAGACCCTCTGACAATGCGTCACTCCCTCAGTACTCACCCTCTGACAGGGCGGCGCTCCCTCAGTACTGACCCTCTGACAGTGCGACACTCCCTCAGTACTGACCCTCTGACAGTGCAGCATTCCCTCAGTACTGACCCTCTGACAGTGCAGCACTCCCTCTGCCCTGACCCTCTGACAGTGTAGCACTCCCTCAGCCCTGACCCTCAGAATGTGCAGCACTCCTTCAGTATTGACCCTCTGACAGTGCTGCACTCCCACAGTACTGACCCTCAGAGTGCAGCACTCCCTCAGTACTGACCCTCTGACAGTGCAGTGCTCCCTCAGTGCTGACCCTCAGACAGTGCAGCACTCCCTCAATACTGACCCTCTGACAGAGCAGCACTCCCTCAGTACTGACCCTCTGACCGTGCAGCACTCCCTCAGTACTGACAGTCTGACAGTGCGGCACTCACTCAGTACTGACCCTCTGACAGTGCGGCACTCCCTCAGTACTGACCCTCAGACAGTGCAGCACTCCCTCAGTACTGACCCTCAGACAGTGCAGCGCTCCCTCAGTACTGACCTTCTGACAGTGCAGCACTCCCTCAGTACTGACCCTCTGACAGAGCAGCACTCCCTCAGTACTGACCCTCTGACAGTTCGGCACTCCCTGAGTGCTGACCCTCTGACAGTGCGGCACTCCCTCAGTACTGACCATCTGACAGTGCGGCAGTCCCTCTGTACTGACCCTCTGACAGTGCGGCACCCTCTCAGTGCTGACCCTCTGACAGTGCCGCACTCCCCCAGTACTGACCTTTTGACCGTGCAGTGCTCCCTCAGCCCTGATGCTCTGACAGTGCGGCACTCCCTCAGTACTGACCTTCTGACAGTGCAGCACTCCCTCAGAACTGACCCTCTGACAGTGCGGCACTCCCTCAGTACTGATCTTCAGACATTGTGGCACTCCCTCAGTACTGACCATCTGACAGTGCGGCACTCACTCAGTACTGACCCTCTGACAGTGCGGCACTCCCTCAGTACTGACCCTCTGACAGTGCGGCGCTCCCTCAGTACTGACCTCTGACAGTGCATCGCTCCCTCAGTACTGACCCTCTGACAGTGCAGCACTCCCTCAGTACTGACCCTCTCACAGTGCAGCACTCACTCAGTACTGACCCTCTGACAGTGCGGCACACCCTCAGTACTGACCCTCTGACAGTGCGGCACACCCTCAGTACTGACCCTCTGACAGTGCAGAATTCCCTCAGTACTGACTCACTGACAGTGCGGCACTCCCTGAGTACTGACCCTCTGACAGTGCAGCACTCCCTCAGCACTGAACCTCTGACAGTGCAGCACTCCCTCAGCACTGAACCTCTGACTGTGCGGCAATCCCTCAGTGCTGACCCTCTGACAGTGCCGCACTCCCTCAGTACTGACTCGCTGACAGTGCAGTGCTCCCTCAGTACTGACCATCCGACAGTGCGGCACTCCCTCAGTACTGACCTTTTGACAGTGCTGCACTCCCTCAGTACTGACTCTCTGACAGTGCAGTGCTCCCTCAGCCCTGATGCTCTGACAGTACGGCACTCCCTCAGTACTGACCCTCTGACAGTGCAGCACTCCCTCAGTACTGACCCTCTGACAGTGCAGCACTCCCTCAGTACTGCTTCTCAGACAGTGCAACACTCCCTCAGTACTGAACCTCTGACAGTGCGGCACTCCCTCAGTACTGACCCTCTGACAGTGCAACACTCCCTCAGTACTGAACCTCTGACAGTGCGGCACTCCCTCAGTACTGACCCTCTGACAGTGCGGCACCCTCTCAGTACTGACCCTCTGACAGTGCCGCACTCCCCCAGTACTGACCTTTTGACAGTGCGGCGCTCCCTCAGTACTGACCTTCTGACAGTGCAACACTCCCTCAGTACAGACCCTCTGACAATGCGGCACTCCCTCCGTACTGACCCTCTGACAGTGCAACACTCCCTCAGTACAGACCCTCTGACAATGCGGCACTCCCTCCGTACTGACCCTCTGACAGTGCAGCACTCCCTCAGTACTGACCCTCTGACAGTGCGGCACTCCCTCAGTACTGACCCTCTGACAGTGCGGCACTCCCTCAGTACTGACCATTCAACAGTGCAGCACTGCCTCATTACTGACCCTCTGACAGTGCGGCACTCCCTCAGTACTGACCCTCTGACAGTGCGGCACTCCCTCAGTACTGACCCTCTGACAGTGCAGCGCTCCCTCAGTACTGACCTCTGACAGTGCATCGCTCCCTCAGTACTGACCCTCTGACAGTGCAGATCTCCCTAAGTATTGATCCTCTGATAGTGCAACACTCCCTCAGTACTGACCCTCTGACAGTGCGGCACACCCTCAGTACCTACCCTCTGACAGTGCAGCACTCCCTCAGCACTGAACCTCTGACAGTGCAGCACTCCCTCAGCACTGAACCTCTGACAGTGCGGCACTCCGACATTACTGACCCTCTGACAGTACGGCACTCCCTCAGTACTGACCATCAGAATGTGCTGCACTCCCTCAGTACTGACTCTCTGACAGTGCAGTGCTCCCTCAGTACTGTCCCTCTGACAGTGCAGCACTCCCCCAGTACTGACCTTTTGACAGTGCAGTGCTCCCTCAGCCCTGATGCTCTGACCGTACGGCACTCCCTCAGTACTGACCCTCTGACAGTGCAGCACTCCCTCAGTACTGCTTCTCAGACAGTGCAACACTCCCTCAGTACTGAACCTCTGACAGTGCGGCACTCCCTCAGTACTGACCCTCTGACAGTGCCGCACTCCCCCAGTACTGACCTTTTGACAGTGCAGTGCTCCCTCAGCCCTGATGCTCTGACCGTACGGCACTCCCTCAGTACTGACGCTCTGACAGTGCAGCACTCCCTCAGTACTGCTTCTCAGATAGTGCAACACTCCCTCAGTACTGAACCTCTGACAGTGCGGCACTCCCTCAGTACTGACCCTCTGACAGTGCGGCACCCTCTCAGTACTGACCCTCTGACAGTGCCGCACTCCCCCAGTACTGACCTTTTGACAGTGCGGTACTCCCTCAGTACAGACCCTCTGACAATGCGGCACTCCCTCAATACTGACCCTCTGAGAGTGCAGCACTCCCTCAGTACTGACCCTCTGACAGTGCGGCACTCCCTCAGTACTGACCCTCTGACAGTGCGGCACTCCATCAGTACTGACCATTCAACAGTGCAGCACTGCCTCATTACTGACCCTCTGACAGTGCGGCACTCCCTCAGTACTGGCCCTCTGACAGTGCGGTACTCCCTCAGTACAGACCCTCTGACAATGCGTCACTCCCTCAGTACTCACCCTCTGACAGGGCGGCGCTCCCTCAGTACTGACCCTCTGACAGTGCGGCACTCCCTCAGTACTGACCCTCTGACAGTGCAGCATTCCCTCAGTACTGACCCTCTGACAGTGCAACACTCCCTCTGCCCTGACCCTCTGACAGTGTAGCACTCCCTCAGCCCTGACCCTCAGAATGTGCAGCACTCCCTCAGTATTGACCCTCTGACAGTGCTGCACTCCCACAGTACTGACCCTCAGAGTGCAGCACTCCCTCAGTACTGACCCTCTGACAGTGCAGTGCTCCCTCAGTGCTGACCCTCAGACAGTGCAGCACTCCCTCAATACTGACCCTCTGACAGAGCAGCACTCCCTCAGTACTGACCCTCTGACAGTGCGGCACTCCCTCAGTACTGACCCTCTGACCGTGCAGCACTCCCTCAGTACTGACAGTCTGACAGTGCGGCACTCACTCAGTACTGACCCTCTGACAGTGCGGCACTCCCTCAGTACTGACCCTCAGACAGTGCAGCACTCCCTCAGTACTGACCCTCTGACAGTGCGGCACTCCCTCAGTACTGACCCTCCGACAGTGCGGCAGTCCCTCAGTACTGTCCCTCTGACAGTGCAGCACTCCCTCAGTACTGACCCTCTGACAGTGCAGCACTCCCTCAGTACCGACCCTCTGACAGTGCGGCACTCCCTCAGTACTGACCCTCTGACAGTGCGGCACTCCCTCAGTGCTGACCATTCAACAGTGCAGCACTGCCTCATTACTGACCCTCTGACAGTGCAGCACTCCCTCAGTACCGACCCTCTGACAGTGCGGCACTCCCTCAATACTGACCCTCTGACAGTGCGGCACTCCCTCAGTGCTGACCATTCAACAGTGCAGCACTGCCTCATTACTGACCCTCTGACAGTGCAGCACTCCCTCAGTACTGACCCTCTGACAGTACCGCACTCCCCCAGTACTGACCTTTTCACAGTGCAGTGCTCCCTCAGCCCTGATGCTCTGACAGTACGGCATTCCCTCAGTACTGACCCTCTGACAGTGCAGCACTCCCTCAGTACTGCTTCTCAGATAGTGCAACACTCCCTCAGTACTGAACCTCTGACAGTGCGGCACTCACTCAGTACTGACCCTCTGACAGTGCCGCACTCCCCCCAGTACTGACCTTTTGACAGTGCGGTACTCCCTCAGTACTCACCCTCTGACAGGGCGGCGCTCCCTCAGTACTGACCCTCTGACAGTGCGGCACTCCCTCAGTACTGACCCTCCGACAGTGCAGCACTCCCTCAGTACTGGCCCTCTGACAGTGCGGCACTGCCTCAGCACTGAACCTCTCACAGTGCAGCACTCCCTCAGCACTGAACCCCTGACAGTGCGGCACTCCCTCAGTACTGACCCTCTGACAGTGCAGCACTCCCTCACTACTGACCCTCTGACAGTGCAGCACTGCCTCAGTACTGACTCTCTGACAGTGCAGCACTCCCTCAGCACTGAACCTCTGACAGTGCAGGACTCCCTCAGCACTGAACCTCTGACAGTGCGGCACTCCCTCTGTACTGACCCTCTGACAGTGCGGCACCCTCTCAGTGCTGACCCTCTGACAGTGCCGCACTCCCCCAGTACTGACCTTTTGACCGTGCAGTGCTCCCTCAGCCCTGATGCTCTGACAGTGCGGCACTCCCTCAGTACTGACCTTCTGACAGTGCAGCACTCCCTCAGAACTGACCCTCTGACAGTGCGGCACTCCCTCAGTACTGATCCTCAGACATTGTGGCACTCCCTCAGTACTGACCATCTGACAGTGCGGCACTCACTCAGTACTGACCCTCTGACAGTGCGGCACTCCCTCAGTACTGACCCTCTGACAGTGCGGCGCTCCCTCAGTACTGACCTCTGACAGTGCATCGCTCCCTCAGTACTGACCCTCTGACAGTGCAGCACTCCCTCAGTACTGACCCTCTCACAGTGCAGCACTCACTCAGTACTGACCCTCTGACAGTGCAGCACTCCCTCAGTACTGACCCTCTGACAGTGCGGCACACCCTCAGTACTGACCCTCTGACAGTGCGGCACACCCTCAGTACTGACCCTCTGACAGTGCAGAATTCCCTCAGTACTGACTCACTGACAGTGCGGCACTCCCTGAGTACTGACCCTCTGACAGTGCAGCGCTCCCTCAGCACTGAACCTCTGACAGTGCAGCACTCCCTCAGCACTGAACCTCTGACTGTGCGGCAATCCCTCAGTGCTGACCCTCTGACAGTGCCGCACTCCCTCAGTACTGACTCGCTGACAGTGCAGTGCTCCCTCAGTACTGACCATCCGACAGTGCGGCACTCCCTCAGTACTGACCTTTTGACAGTGCTGCACTCCCTCAGTACTGACTCTCTGACAGTGCAGTGCTCCCTCAGCCCTGATGCTCTGACAGTACGGCACTCCCTCAGTACTGACCCTCTGACAGTGCAGCACTCCCTCAGTACTGACCCTCTGACAGTGCAGCACTCCCTCAGTACTGCTTCTCAGACAGTGCAACACTCCCTCAGTACTGAACCTCTGACAGTGCGGCACTCCCTCAGTACTGACCCTCTGACAGTGCAACACTCCCTCAGTACTGAACCTCTGACAGTGCGGCACTCCCTCAGTACTGACCCTCTGACAGTGCGGCACCCTCTCAGTACTGACCCTCTGACAGTGCCGCACTCCCCCAGTACTGACCTTTTGACAGTGCGGTACTCCCTCAGTACAGACCCTCTGACAATGCGGCACTCCCTCCGTACTGACCCTCTGACAGTGCAGCACTCCCTCAGTACTGACCCTCTGACAGTGCGGCACTCCCTCAGTACTGACCCTCTGACAGTGCGGCACTCCCTCAGTACTGACCATTCAACAGTGCAGCACTGCCTCATTACTGACCCTCTGACAGTGCGGCACTCCCTCAGTACTGACCCTCTGACAGTGCGGCACTCCCTCAGTACTGACCCTCTGACAGTGCAGCGCTCCCTCAGTACTGACCTCTGACAGTGCATCGCTCCCTCAGTACTGACCCTCTGACAGTGCAGATCTCCCTAAGTATTGATCCTCTGATAGTGCAACACTCCCTCAGTACTGACCCTCTGACAGTGCGGCACACCCTCAGTACCTACCCTCTGACAGTGCAGCACTCCCTCAGCACTGAACCTCTGACAGTGCAGCACTCCCTCAGCACTGAACCTCTGACAGTGCGGCACTCCGACATTACTGACCCTCTGACAGTACGGCACTCCCTCAGTACTGACCATCAGAATGTGCTGCACTCCCTCAGTACTGACTCTCTGACAGTGCAGTGCTCCCTCAGTACTGTCCCTCTGACAGTGCAGCACTCCCCCAGTACTGACCTTTTGACAGTGCAGTGCTCCCTCAGCCCTGATGCTCTGACCGTACGGCACTCCCTCAGTACTGACCCTCTGACAGTGCAGCACTCCCTCAGTACTGCTTCTCAGACAGTGCAACACTCCCTCAGTACTGAACCTCTGACAGTGCGGCACTCCCTCAGTACTGACCCTCTGACAGTGCCGCACTCCCCCAGTACTGACCTTTTGACAGTGCAGTGCTCCCTCAGCCCTGATGCTCTGACCGTACGGCACTCCCTCAGTACTGACGCTCTGACAGTGCAGCACTCCCTCAGTACTGCTTCTCAGATAGTGCAACACTCCCTCAGTACTGAACCTCTGACAGTGCGGCACTCCCTCAGTACTGACCCTCTGACAGTGCGGCACCCTCTCAGTACTGACCCTCTGACAGTGCCGCACTCCCCCAGTACTGACCTTTTGACAGTGCGGTACTCCCTCAGTACAGACCCTCTGACAATGCGGCACTCCCTCAGTACTGACCCTCTGAGAGTGCAGCACTCCCTCAGTACTGACCCTCTGACAGTGCGGCACTCCCTCAGTACTGACCCTCTGACAGTGCGGCACTCCATCAGTACTGACCATTCAACAGTGCAGCACTGCCTCATTACTGACCCTCTGACAGTGCGGCACTCCCTCAGTACTGGCCCTCTGACAGTGCGGTACTCCCTCAGTACAGACCCTCTGACAATGCGTCACTCCCTCAGTACTCACCCTCTGACAGGGCGGCGCTCCCTCAGTACTGACCCTCTGACAGTGCGGCACTCCCTCAGTACTGACCCTCTGACAGTGCAGCATTCCCTCAGTACTGTCCCTCTGACAGTGCAGCACTCCCTCTGCCCTGACCCTCTGACAGTGTAGCACTCCCTCAGCCCTGACCCTCAGAATGTGCAGCACTCCTTCAGTATTGACCCTCTGACAGTGCTGCACTCCCACAGTACTGACCCTCAGAGTGCAGCACTCCCTCAGTACTGACCCTCTGACAGTGCAGTGCTCCCTCAGTGCTGACCCTCAGACAGTGCAGCACTCCCTCAATACTGACCCTCTGACAGAGCAGCACTCCCTCAGTACTGACCCTCTGACCGTGCAGCACTCCCTCAGTACTGACAGTCTGACAGTGCGGCACTCACTCAGTACTGACCCTCTGACAGTGCGGCACTCCCTCAGTACTGACCCTCAGACAGTGCAGCACTCCCTCAGTACTGACCCTCAGACAGTGCAGCGCTCCCTCAGTACTGACCTTCTGACAGTGCAGCACTCCCTCAGTACTGACCCTCTGACAGAGCAGCACTCCCTCAGTACTGACCCTCTGACAGTTCGGCACTCCCTCAGTACTGACCCTCTGTCAGTGTGGCACTCCCTCAGTACTGACCCTCTGACAGAGCAGCACTCCCTGAGTGCTGACCCTCTGACAGTGCGGCACTCCCTCAGTACTGACCATCTGACAGTGCGGCAGTCCCTCAGTACTGACCCTCTGACAGTGCAGCACTCCCTCAGTACCGACCCTCTGACAGTGCGGCACTCCCTCAGTACTGACCCTTTGACAGTGCGGCACTCCCTCAGTACTGACCATTCAACAGTGCAGCACTGCCTCATTACTGACCCTCTGACAGTGCGGTACTCCCTCAGTACAGACCCTCTGACAATGCGGCACTCCCTCAGTACTCACCCTCTGACAGGGCGGCGCTCCCTCAGTACTGACCCTCTGACAGTGCGGCACCCTCTCTGTACTGACCCTCTGACAGTGCCGCACTCCCCCAGTACTGACCTTTTGACAGTGCAGTGCTCCCTCAGCCCTGATGCTCTGACAGTACGGCATTCCCTCAGTACTGACCCTCTGACAGTGCAGCACTCCCTCAGTACTGACCCTCTGACAGTGCGGCACTCCCTCAGTACTGCTTCTCAGATAGTGCAACACTCCCTCAGTACTGAACCTCTGACAGTGCGGCACTCCCTCAGTACCGACCCTCTGACAGTGTTGCACCCTCTCAGTACTGACCCTCTGACAGTGCCGCAATCCCCCAGTACTGACCTTTTGACAGTGCGGTACTCCCTCAGTACTGACCCTCTGACAGTGCGGCACTCCCTCAGTACTGACCCTCTGACAGTGCAGCACTCCCTCAGTACTGGCCCTCTGACAGTGCGGCACTGCCTCAGCACTGAACCTCTGACAGTGCAGCACTCCCTCAGCACTGAACCCCTGACAGTGCGGCACTCCCTGAGTGCTGACCCTCTGACAGTGCGGCACTCCCTCAGTACTGACCCTCTGACAGTGCAGCACTCCCTCAGTACTGACCCTCCGACAGTGCGGCAGTCCCTCAGTACTGTCCCTCTGACAGTGCAGCACTCCCTCAGTACTGACCCTCTGACAGTGCAGCACTCCCTCAGTACCGACCCTCTGACAGTGCGGCACTCCCTCAGTACTGACCCTCTGACAGTGCGGCACTCCCTCAGTGCTGACCATTCAACAGTGCAGCACTGCCTCATTACTGACCCTCTGACAGTGCAGCGCTCCCTCAGTAATGACTCTCTGACAGTGCGGAGCTCCCTCAGTACTGACCCTCTGACAGTGCAGCACTCCCTCAGTACTGCTTCTCAGATAGTGCAACACTCCCTCAGTACTGACCCTCTGACAGTGCCGCACTCCCCCCAGTACTGACCTTTTGACAGTGCGGTACTCCCTCAGTACAGACCCTCTGACAATGCGGCACTCCCTCAGTACTCACCCTCTGACAGGGCGGCGCTCCCTCAGTACTGACCCTCTGACAGTGCGGCACTCCCTCAGTACTGACCCTCCGACAGTGCAGCACTCCCTCAGTACTGGCCCTCTGACAGTGCGGCACTGCCTCAGCACTGAACCTCTCACAGTGCAGCACTCCCTCAGCACTGAACCCCTGACAGTGCGGCAATCCCTCAGTACTGACCCTCTGACAGTGCAGCACTCCCTCACTACTGACCCTCTGACAGTGCAGCACTGCCTCAGTACTGACTCTCTGACAGTGCAGCACTCCCTCAGCACTGAACCTCTGACAGTGCAGGACTCCCTCAGCACTGAACCTCTGACAGTGCGGCACTCCCTCTGTACTGACCCTCTGACAGTGCGGCACCCTCTCAGTGCTGACCCTCTGACAGTGCCGCACTCCCCCAGTACTGACCTTTTGACAGTGCAGTGCTCCCTCAGCCCTGATGCTCTGACAGTGCGGCACTCCCTCAGTACTGACCTTCTGACAGTGCGGCACTCCCTCAGTACTGATCCTCAGACAGTGCAACACTCCCTCAGTACTGAACCTTTGACAGTGCGGCACTCCCTCAGTACTGACCCTCTGACAGTGCGGCACCCTCTCAGTACTGACCCTCTGCAAGTGCGGCACTCCCTCAGTACTCACCCTCCAACAGTGTTTCACTCCCCCAGCACTGACCCACTGACAGTGCAGCACTCCCTCAGTACTGACCGTCTGACAGTGCAGCGCTCCCTAAGTACTGACCCTCAGAGTGCAGCGCACCCTCAGTACTGAACCTCAGACATTGTGGCACTCCCTCAGTACTGACCACCTGACAGTGCGGCACTCCCTCAGTACTGACCCTCTGACAGTGCGGCACTCCCTCAGTACTGACCCTCTGACAGTGCAGCACTCCCTCAGTACTGACCCTCTGACAGTGCGGCACCCTCTCAGTACTGACCCTCTGACAGTGCCGCACTCCCCCAGTACTGACCTTTTGACAGTGCGGTACTCCCTCAGTACAGACCCTCTGACAATGCGGCACTCCCTCCGTACTGAACTTCTGACAGTGCAGCACTCCCTCAGTACTGACCCTCTGACAGTGCGGCACTCCCTCAGTACTGACCCTCTGACAGTGCGGCACTCCCTCAGTACTGACCATTCAACAGTGCAGCACTGCCTCATTACTGACCCTCTGACAGTGCGGCACTCCCTCAGTACTGACCCTCTGACAGTGCGGCACTCCCTCAGTACTGACCCTCTGACAGTGCAGATCTCCCTAAGTATTGATCCTCTGACAGTGCGGCACTCCGACATTACTGACCTTCTGACAGTGCGGCAATCCCTCAGTCCTGACCCTCTGACAGTGCAGCACTCCCTCAGCACTGAACCTCTGACAGTGCGGCACTCCGACATTACTGACCCTCTGACAGTGCGGCAATCCCTCAGTCCTGACCCTCTGACAGTGCCGCACTCCCTCAGTACTGACCATCAGAATGTGCTGCACTCCCTCAGTACTGACTCTCTGACAGTGCAGTGCTCCCTCAGCCCTGATGCTCTGACCGTACGGCACTCCCTCAGTACTGACCCTCTGACAGTGCAGCACTCCCTCAGTACTGCTTCTCAGACAGTGCAACACTCCCTCAGTACTGAACCTCTGACAGTGCGGCACTCCCTCAGTACTGACCCTCTGACAGTGCCGCACTCCCCCAGTACTGACCTTTTGACAGTGCAGTGCTCCCTCAGCCCTGATGCTCTGACCGTACGGCACTCCCTCAGTACTGACGCTCTGACAGTGCAGCACTCCCTCAGTACTGCTTCTCAGATAGTGCAACACTCCCTCAGTACTGAACCTCTGACAGTGCGGCACTCCCTCAGTACTGACCCTCTGACAGTGCGGCACCCTCTCAGTACTGACCCTCTGACAGTGCCGCACTCCCCCAGTACTGACCTTTTGACAGTGCGGTACTCCCTCAGTACAGACCCTCTGACAATGCGGCACTCCCTCAGCACTGACCCTCTGAGAGTGCAGCACTCCCTCAGTACTGACCCTCTGACAGTGCGGCACTCCCTCAGTACTGACCCTCTGACAGTGCGGCACTCCCTCAGTACTGACCATTCAACAGTGCAGCACTGCCTCATTACTGACCCTCTGACAGTGCGGCACTCCCTCAGTACTGGCCCTCTGACAGTGCGGTACTCCCTCAGTACAGATCCTCTGACAATGCGTCACTCCCTCAGTACTCACCCTCTGACAGGGCGGCGCTCCCTCAGTACTGACCCTCTGACAGTGCGGCACTCCCTCAGTACTGACCCTCTGACAGTGCAGCATTCCCTCAGTACTGACCCTCTGACAGTGCAGCACTCCCTCTGCCCTGACCCTCTGACAGTGTAGCACTCCCTCAGCCCTGACCCTCAGAATGTGCAGCACTCCTTCAGTATTGACCCTCTGACAGTGCTGCACTCCCACAGTACTGACCCTCAGAGTGCAGCACTCCCTCAGTACTGACCCTCTGACAGTGCAGTGCTCCCTCAGTGCTGACCCTCAGACAGTGCAGCACTCCCTCAATACTGACCCTCTGACAGAGCAGCACTCCCTCAGTACTGACCCTCTGACCGTGCAGCACTCCCTCAGTACTGACAGTCTGACAGTGCGGCACTCACTCAGTACTGACCCTCTGACAGTGCGGCACTCCCTCAGTACTGACCCTCAGACAGAGCAGCACTCCCTCAGTACTGACCCTCAGACAGTGCAGCGCTCCCTCAGTACTGACCTTCTGACAGTGCAGCACTCCCTCAGTACTGACCCTCTGACAGAGCAGCACTCCCTCAGTACTGACCCTCTGACAGTTCGGCACTCCCTCAGTACTGACCCTCTGTCAGTGTGGCACTCCCTCAGTACTGACCCTCTGACAGAGCAGCACTCCCTGAGTGCTGACCCTCTGACAGTGCGGCACTCCCTCAGTACTGACCCTCTGACAGTGCGGCAGTCCCTCAGTACTGACCCTCTGACAGTGCAGCACTCCCTCAGTACCGACCCTCTGACAGTGCGGCACTCCCTCAGTACTGACCCTTTGACAGTGCGGCACTCCCTCAGTACTGACCATTCAACAGTGCAGCACTGCCTCATTACTGACCCTCTGACAGTGCGGTACTCCCTCAGTACAGACCCTCTGACAATGCGGCACTCCCTCAGTACTCACCCTCTGACAGGGCGGCGCTCCCTCAGTACTGACCCTCTGACAGTGCGGCACCCTCTCTGTACTGACCCTCTGACAGTGCCGCACTCCCCCAGTACTGACCTTTTGACAGTGCAGTGCTCCCTCAGCCCTGATGCTCTGACAGTACGGCATTCCCTCAGTACTGACCCTCTGACAGTGCGGCACTCCCTCAGTACTGCTTCTCAGATAGTGCAACACTCCCTCAGTACTGAACCTCTGACAGTGCGGCACTCACTCAGTTCCGACCCTCTGACAGTGTTGCACCCTCTCAGTACTGACCCTCTGACAGTGCCGCAATCCCCCAGTACTGACCTTTTGACAGTGCGGTACTCCCTCAGTACAGACCCTCTGACAATGCGGCACTCCCTCAGTACTCACCCTCTGACAGGGCGGCGCTCCCTCAGTACTGACCCTCTGACAGTGCGGCACTCCCTCAGTACTGACCCTCTGACAGTGCAGCACTCCCTCAGTACTGGCCCTCTGACAGTGCGGCACTGCCTCAGCACTGAACCTCTGACAGTGCAGCACTCCCTCAGCACTGAACCCCTGACAGTGCGGCACTCCCTCAGTACTGACCCTCTGACAGTGCAGCACTCCCTCACTACTGACCCTCTGACAGTGCAGCACTGCCTCAGTACTGACTCTCTGACAGTGCAGCACACCCTCAGCACTGAACCTCTGACAGTGCAGCACTCCCTCAGCACTGAACCTCTGACAGTGCGACACTCCCTCTGTACTGACCCTCTGACAGTGCGGCACCCTCTCAGTACTGACCCTCTGACAGTGCCGCACTCCCCCAGTACTGACCGTTTGACAGTGCAGTGCTCCCTCAGTACTGATGCTCTGACAGTGCGGCACTCCCTCAGTACTGACCTTCTGACAGTGCAGCACTCCCTCAGAACTGACCCTCTGACAGTGCGGCACACCCTCAGTACTGACCCTCTGACAGTGCGGCACTCCCTCAGTACTGACCCTCTGACAGTGCAGCGCTCCCTCAGTACTGAACTTCAGACATTGTGGCACTCCCTCAGTACTGACCATCTGACAGTGCGGCACTCCCTCAGTACTCACCCTCTGACAGTGCGGCACTCCCTCAGTACTGACCCTCTGACAGTGCGGCACTCCCTCAGTACTCACCCTCCAACAGTGCGGCACTCCCTCAGTACTGACCCTCTGACAGTGCGGCACTCCCTCAGTACTGACCCTCTGACAGTGCGGCGCTCCCTCAGTACTGACCTCTGACAGTGCGGCACTCCTTCAGTACTGACCCTCTGACAGTGCAGATCTCCCTAAGTATTGATCCTCTGACAGTGCAACACTCCCTCAGTACTGACCCTCTGACAGTGCGGCACACCCTCAGTACCTACCCTCTGACAGTGCAGAATTCCCTGAGTACTGACCCTCTGACAGTGCGGCACTCCCTCAGTACTGACCCTCTGACAGTGCAGCACTCCCTCAGTACTGACCCTCTGTCAGTGCGGCACTCCGACATTACTGACCCTCTGACAGTGCGGCGCTCCCTCACTACTGACCCTCTGACAGTGCGGCAATCCCTCAGTACTGACCATCAGAATGTGCTGCACTCCCTCAGTACTAACTCTCTGACAGTGCAGCCCTCCCTCAGTACTGTCCCTCTGACAGTGCAGCACTCCCCCAGTACTGACATTTTGACAGTGCAGTGCTCCCTCAGCCCTGATGCTCTGACCGTACGGCACTCCCTCAGTACTGACCCTCTGACAGTGCAGCACTCCCTCAGTACTGCTTCTCAGACAGTGCAACACTCCCTCAGTACTGACCCTCTGACAGTGCGGTACTCCCTCAGTACAGACCCTCTGACAATGCGGCACTCCCTCAGTACTGACCCTCTGACAGTGCAGCACTCCCTCAGTACTGACCCTCTGACAGTGCAGCACTCCCTCAGTAAAGACCCTCTGACAATGCGGCACTCCCTCAGTACTGACCATTCAACAGTGCAGCACTGCCTCATTACTGACCCTCTGACAGTGCGGCACTCCCTCAGTACTGGCCCTCTGACAGTGCGGTACTCCCTCAGTACAGACCCTCTGACAATGCGGCACTCCCTCAGTACTCACCCTCTGACAGGGCGGCGTTCCCTCAGTACTGACCCTCTGACAGTGCGGCACTCCCTAAGTACTGACCCTCTGACAGTGCAGCATTCCCTCAGTACTGACCCTCTGACAGTGCAGCACTCCCTCTGCCCTGACCCTCTGACAGTGTAGCACTCCCTCAGCCCTGACCCTCAGAATGTGCAGCACTCCCTCAGTATTGACCCTCTGACAGTGCTGCACTCCCACAGTACTGACCCTCAGAGTGCAGCACTCCCTCAGTACTGACCCTCTGAAAGTGCAGTGCTCCCTCAGTGCTGACCCACAGACAGTGCAGCGCTCCCTCAGTACTGACCTTCTGACAGTGCGGCACTCCCTCAGTACTGACCCTCTGACAGTGCAGCACTCCCTTACTACTGACCCTCTGACAGTGCAGCACTGCCTCAGTACTGACCCTCTGACAGTGCAGCACTCCCTCAGCCCTGATTCTCTGACAGTACGGCACTCCCTCAGTACTGACCCTCTGACAGTGCAACACTCCCTCAGTACTGAACCTCTGACAGTGCGGCACTCCCTCAGTACTGACCCTCTGACAGTGCGGCACCCTCTCAGTACTGACCCTCTGACAGTGCCGCACTCCCCCAGTACTGACCTTTTGACAGTGCGGTACTCCCTCAGTACAGACCCTCTGACAATGCGGCACTCCCTCAGTACTGACCCTCTGACAGTGCAGCACTCCCTCAGCACTGACCCTCTGACAGTGCGGCACTCCCTCAGTACTGACCCTCTGACAGTGCGGCACTCCCTCAGTACTGACCCTCTAACAGTGCGGCACTCCCTCAGTACTGACCCTCTGACAGTGCAGCATTCCCTCAGTACTGACCCTCTGACAGTGCAGCACTCCCTCTGCCCTGACCCTCTGACAGTGTAGCACTCCCTCAGCCCTGACCCTCAGAATGTGCAGCACTCCCTCAGTATTGACCCTCTGACAGTGCTGCACTCCCACAGTACTGACCCTCAGAGTGCAGCACTCCCTCAGTACTGACCCTCTGACAGTGCAGTGCTCCCTCAGTGCTGACCCTCAGACAGTGCAGCGCTCCCTCAGTATTGACCCTCTGACAGTGCTGCAATCCCACAGTACTGACCCTCAGAGTGCAGCACTCCCTCAGTACTGACCCTCTGACAGTGCAGTGCTCCCTCAGTACTGACCTTCTGACAGTGCAGCACTCCCTCAGTACTGACCCTCTGACAGTGCGGCACTCCCTCAGTTCTGACCCTCTGACCGTGCAGCACTCCCTCAGTACTGACAGTCTGACAGTGCGGCACTCACTCAGTACTGACCCTCTGACAGTGCGGCACTCCCTCAGTACTGACCCTCAGACAGTGCAGCTCTCCCTCAGTACTGACCCTCTGACAGTGCGGCACTCCCTCAGTTCTGACCCTCTGACCGTGCAGCACTCCCTCAGTACTGACAGTCTGACAGTGCGGCACTCACTCAGTACTGACCCTCTGACAGTGTAGCACTCCCTCAGTACTGACCCTCTGACAGTGCAGCACTCCCTCAGTACTGACCCTCTGACAGTGCGGCACTCCCTCAGTACTGACCCTCTGTCAGTGCGGCACTCCCTCAGTACTGACCCTCTGAGAGAGCAGCACTCCCTGAGTGCTGACCCTCTGACAGTGCAGCACTCCCTGAGTGCTGACCCTCTGACAGTGCAGCACTGCCTCAGTACTGACCCTCTGACAGAGCAGCACTCCCTGAGTACTGACCCTCTGACAGTGCAGCACTCCCTCAGTACTGGCCCTCTGACAGTGCGGCACTGCCTCAGCACTGAACCTCTGACAGTGCAGCACTCCCTCAGCACTGAACCTGTGACAGTGCGGCACTCCCTCAGTACTGACCTTCTGACAGTGCGGCACTGCATCAGTACTGACAGTCTGACAGTGCAGCACTCCCTCAGTACTGACCATCTGACAGTGCGGCACTCCCTCAGTACTGACCCTCTGATAGTGCGGCGCTCCCTCAGTACTGACCTCTGACAGTGCAGCTCTCCCTAAGTATTGATCCTCTGACAGTGCAGCACTCCCTCAGCACTGACCCTCTGACAGTGCGGCACTCCCTCAGTACTGAACCTCTGTCAGTGCAGCACTTCGACATTACAGACCCTCTGACAGTGCAGCACTCCCTCACTACTGACCCTCTGACAGTGCAGCACTCCCTCAGCACTGAACCTCTGTCAGTGCGGCACTTCGACATTACAGACCCTCTGACAGTGCAGCACTCCCTCACTACTGACCCTCTGACAGTGCGGCAATCCCTCAGTCCTGACCCTCTGACAGTGCAGCACTCCCTCAGTACTGACCCCCTGACAGTGCGGCACTCCCTCAGTACTGATCCTCAGTCAGTGCAACACTCCCTCAGTACTGACCTTCTGACAGTGCGGCACTCCCACAGGACTGACTCCCTGACAGTGCTGCACTCCCACAGTACTGACCCTCTGACAGTGCGGCACTCCCTCAGTGCTGACCCCCTGACAGTGCGGCACTCCCTCAGTACTGACCCCATGACAGTGCAGGACTCCCTCAATACTGACCCTCTGACAGTGCGGCACTCCCTCAGTACTGATCCTCAGACAGTGCAACACTCCCTCAGCACTGACCCTCTGACAGTGCAGCACTCCCTCAGTACTGACCCTCTGACAGTGCGGCACTCCCTAAGTACTGACGCTCTGACAGTGCGGCAATCCCTCAGTACTGACCCCCTGACAGTGCGGCACTCCCTCAGTACTGACCCTCTGACAGTGCAGCACTCCCACAGTACTGACCCTCTGACAGTGCGGCACGCCCTCAGTACTGACCCCCTGACAGTGCGGCACTCCCTCAGTGCTGATCCTCAGACAGTGCAACACTCCCTCAGTACTGACCTTCTGACAGTTCGGCACTCCTTCAGTACTAACCTTCTGACAGTGCGGCACTCCCACAGGACTGACCCCCTGACAGTGCGGCACTCCCTCAGTACTGACCCCCTGACAGTGCTGCACTCCCACAGTGCTGACCCTCTGACAGTGCGGCACTCCCTCTGTGCTGACCCCCTGACAGTGCGGCACTCCCTCAGTACTGACCCCATGACAATGCAACACTCCCTCAGTACTGACCCTGTGACAGTGCAGCACTCCCTCAGTACTGACCCTCTGACAGTCCGGCACTCCCTCAGTACTGAACCTCTGTCTCTCCAGCACTCCCTCAGTACTGACCCTCTGTCTGTCCAGCATTCCCTCAGTACTGACCCTCTGACAGTGCAGCACTCCCACAGTACTGACCCTCTGACTGTGCAGCACTCCCTCAGTACTGACCCTCTGTCTCTCCAGCACTCCCTCAGTACTGACCCTCTGTCTGTCCAGCATTCCCTCAGTACTGACCCTCTGACAGTGCGGCACTGTCTCAGTACTGACCCTCTGACAGTGCAGCACTCCCTCAGTACTGACCCTCTGTCTCTCCAGCACTCCCTCAGTACTGACCCTCTGTCTGTCCAGCATTCCCTCAGTACTGACCCTCTGACAGTGCGGCACTGTCTCAGTACTGACCCTCTGACAGTGCAACACTCCCTCAGTACTGACCTTCTGACAGTGCAGCACTCCCTCAGCACTGAATCTCTGACAGTGCGGCACTCCCTCAGTACTGACCCTCTGACAGTGCAGCACTCCCTCCCTACTGACCCTCTGACAGTGCAGCACTGCCTCAGTACTGACCCTCTGACAGTGCAGCACTCCCTCAGCACTGAACCTCTGACAGTGCAGCACTCCCTCAGCACTGAACCTCTGACAGTGCGGCACTCCCTCTCTACTGACCCTCTGACAGTGCGGCACCCTCTCAGTACTGACCCTCTGACAGTGCCGCACTCCCCCAGTACTGACCTTTTTACAGTGCAGTGCTCCCTCAGCCCTGATGCTCTGACAGTGCGGCACTCCCTCAGTACTGACCCTCTGACAGTGCAGCACTCCCTCAGAACTGACCCTCTGACAGTGCGGCACTCCCTCAGTACTGACCCTCCGACAGTGCTTCACTCCCCCAGCACTGACCCACTGACAGTGCAGCACTCCCTCAGTACTGACCCTCTGACAGTGCAGCGCTCCCTCAGTACTGACCCTCAGAGTGCAGCGCACCCTCAGTACTGAACCTCAGACATTGTGGCACTCCCTCAGTACTGACCTTCTGACAGTGCGGCACTGCATCAGTACTGACAGTCTGACAGTGCAGCACTCCCTCAGTACTGACCATCTGACAGTGCGGCACTCCCTCAGTACTGACCCTCTGACAGTGCGGCACTCCCTCAGTACTGACCCTCTGACAGTGCGGCACTCCCTCAGTACTGACCCTCTGACAGTGCGGCACTCCCTCAGTACTGACCCTCTGACAGTGCGGCACTCCCTCAGTACTGGCTCTCTGACAGTGCAGCACTCCCTTAGTACTGACCATCTGACAGTGCGGCGCTCCCTCAGTACTGACCCTCTGACAGTGCAGCTCTCCCTAAGTATTGATCCTCTGACAGTGCAGCACTCCCTCAGTATTGACCCACTGACAGTGCGGCACTCCCTGAGTACTGACCCTCTGACAGTGCAGCACTCCCTCAGCACTGAACCTCTGACAGTGCAGCACTCCCTCAGCACTGAACCTCTGTCAGTGCGGCACTCCGACATTACAGACCCTCTGACAGTGCAGCACTCCCTCACTACTGACCCTCTGACAGTGCGGCAATCCCTCAGTCCTGACCCTCTGACAGTGCAACACTCCCTCAGTACTGACAGTCTGACAGTGCGGCACTCACTCAGTACTGACCCTCTGACAGTGTAGCACTCCCTCAGTACTGACCCTCTGACAGTGCAGCACTCCCTCAGTACTGACCCTCTGACAGTGCGGCACTCCCTCAGTACTGACCCTCTGTCAGTGCGGCACTCCCTCAGTACTGACCCTCTGAGAGAGCAGCACTCCCTGAGTGCTGACCCTCTGACAGTGCAGCACTGCCTCAGTACTGACCCTCTGACAGAGCAGCACTCCCTGAGTACTGACCCTCTGACAGTGCAGCACTCCCTCAGTACTGGCCCTCTGACAGTGCGGCACTGCCTCAGCACTGAACCTCTGACAGTGCAGCACTCCCTCAGCACTGAACCTCTGACAGTGCGGCACTCCCTCAGTACTGACCCTGTGACAGTGCGGCACTCCCTCAGTACTGACCTTCTGACAGTGCGGCACTGCATCAGTACTGACAGTCTGACAGTGCAGCACTCCCTCAGTACTGACCATCTGACAGTGCGGCACTCCCTCAGTACTGACCCTCTGACAGTGCGGCACTCCCTCAGTACTGACCCTCTGACAGTGCGGCGCTCCCTCAGTACTGAACTCTGACAGTGCGCACTCCCTAAGTATTGATCCTCTGACAGTGCGGCACTCCCTCAGTGCTGACCCTCTGACAGTGCGGCACTCCCTCAGTACTGAACCTCTGACAGTGCAGCACTCCCTCAGTGCTGACCCCCTGACAGTGCGGCACTCCCTCAGTACTGACCCCATGACAGTGCAGGACTCCCTCAGCACTGAACCTCTGACAGTGCAGCACTCCCTCAGCACTGAACCTCTGTCAGTGCGGCACTCCGACATTACAGAACGTCTGATAGTGCAGCACTCCCTCACTACTGACCCTCTGACAGTGCGGCAATCCCTCAGTCCTGACCCTCTGACAGTGCAGCACTCCCTCAGTACTGACCCCCTGACAGTGCGGCACTCCCTCAGTACTGATCCTCAGTCAGTGCAACACTCCCTCAGTACTGACCTTCTGACAGTGCGGCACTCCCACAGGACTGACTCCCTGACAGTGCTGCACTCCCACAGTACTGACCCTCTGACAGTGCGGCACTGCCTCAGTGCTGACCCCCTGACAGTGCGGCACTCCCTCAGTACTGACCCCATGACAGTGCAGGACTCCCTCAATACTGACCCTCTGACAGTGCGGCACTCCCTCAGTACTGATCCTCAGACAGTGCAACACTCCCTCAGCACTGACCCTCTGACAGTGCAGCACTCCCTCAGTACTGACCCTCTGACAGTGCGGCACTCCCTCAGTACTGACCCTCTGACAGTGCGGCATTCCCTCAGTACTGACCCTCTGACAGTGCGGCAATCCCTCAGTACTGACCCCCTGACAGTGCGGCACTCCCTAAGTACTGACGCTCTGACAGTGCGGCAATCCCTCAGTACTGACCCCCTGACAGTGCGGCACTCCCTCAGTACTGACCCTCTGACAGTGCAGCACTCCCACAGTACTGACCCTCTGACAGTGCGGCACGCCCTCAGTACTGACCCTCTGACAGTGCGGCACTCCCTCAGTACTGACCCTCTGACAGTGCGGCATTCCCTCAGTACTGACCCTCTGACAGTGCGGCAATCCCTCAGTACTGACCCCCTGACAGTGCGGCACTCCCTAAGTACTGACGCTCTGACAGTGCGGCAATCCCTCAGTACTGACCCCCTGACAGTGCGGCACTCCCTCAGTACTGACCCTCTGACAGTGCAGCACTCCCACAGTACTGACCCTCTGACATTGTGGCACTCCCTCAGTACTGACCTTCTGACAGTTCGGCACTCCCTCAGTACTGACCTTCTGACAGTGCGGCACTCCCACAGTACTGACCCTCTGACAGTGCGGCACTCCTTCAGTACTAACCTTCTGACAGTGCGGCACTGCCTCAGTACTGACCCCCTGACAGTGCTGCACTCCCACAGTGCTGACCCTCTGACAGTGCGGCACTCCCTCTGTGCTGACCCCCTGACAGTGCGGCACTCCCTCAGTACTGACCCCATGACAGTGCAGGACTCCCTCAATACTGACCCTCTGACATTGCGGCACTCCCTCAGTACTGATCCTCACACAGTGCAACACTCCCTCAGTACTGACCCTGTGACAGTGCAGCACTCCCTCAGTACTGACCCTCTGACAGTCCGGCACTCCCTCAGTACTGACCCTCTGACAGTGCAGCACTCCCACAGTACTGACCCTCTGACTGTGCAGCACTCCCTCAGTACTGACCCTCTGTCTCTCCAGCACTCCCTCAGTACTGACCCTCTGTCTGTCCAGCATTCCCTCAGTACTGACCCTCTGACAGTGCGGCACTGTCTCACTACTGACCCTCTGACAGTGCGGCACTCCCTCAGTACTGACCCTCTGACAGTGCAGCACTTGATTAGTACTGATCCTCAGACAGTGCAACACTCCCTCAGTACTGACCTTCTGACAGTGCAGCACTCCCTCAGCACTGAATCTCTGACAGTGCGGCACTCCCTCAGTACAGACCCTCTGACAGTGCAGCACTCCCTCCCTACTGACCCTCTGACAGTGCAGCACTGCCTCAGTACTGACCCTCTGACAGTGCAGCACTCCCTCAGCACTGAACCTCTGACAGTGCAGCACTCACTCAGCACTGAACCTCTGACAGTGCGGCACTCCCTCTCTACTGACCCTCTGACAGTGCGGCACCCTCTCAGTACTGACCCTCTGACAGTGCCGCACTCCCCCAGTACTGACCTTTTTACAGTGCAGTGCTCCCTCAGCCCTGATGCTCTGACAGTGCGGCACTCCCTCAGTACTGACCCTCTGACAGTGCAGCACTCCCTCAGAACTGACCCTCTGACAGTGCGGCACTCCCTCAGTACTGATCCTCAGACAGTGCAACACTCCCTCAGTACTGAACCTTTGACAGTGCGGCACTCCCTCAGTACTGACCCTCTGACAGTGCGGCACCCTCTCAGTACTGACCCTCTGAAAGTGCGGCACTCCCTCAGTACTGACCCTCTGACAGTGCAGCGCTCCCTCAGTACTGACCCTCAGAGTGCAGCGCACCCTCAGTACTGAACCTCAGACATTGTGGCACTCCCTCAGTACTGACCTTCTGACAGTGCGGCACTGCATCAATACTGACAGTCTGACAGTGCGGCACTCCCTCAGTACTGACCCTCTGACAGTGCGACACTCCCTCAGTACTGAC
Source organism: Scyliorhinus torazame (assembly GCF_047496885.1). NCBI lineage: Eukaryota > Metazoa > Chordata > Chondrichthyes > Carcharhiniformes > Scyliorhinidae > Scyliorhinus > Scyliorhinus torazame. The sequence continues at coordinate 22,936,563 of NC_092737.1, forward strand.
CCTCTGACAGTGTGGCACTCCCTCAGTACTGACCCTCTGACAGTGCGGCACTCCCTCAGTACTGACCCTCTGACAGTGCGGCACTCCCTCAGTACTGGCTCTCTGACAGTGCAGCACTCCCTTAGTACTGACCATCTGACAGTGCGGCGCTCCCTCAGTACTGACCTCTGACAGTGCATCGCTCCCTCAGTACTGACCCTCTGACAGTGCAGCTCTCCCTAAGTATTGATCCTCTGACAGTGCACCACCCTCTGTACCTACCCTCCGACAGTGCAGAATTCCCTCAGTATTGACCCACTGACAGTGCGGCACTCCCTGAGTACTGACCCTCTGACAGTGCAGCACTCCCTCAGCACTGAACCTCTGACAGTGCAGCACTCCCTCAGCACTGAACCTCTGTCAGTGCGGCACTCCGACATTACAGACCCTCTGACAGTGCAGCACTCCCTCACTACTGACCCTCTGACAGTGCGGCAATCCCTCAGTCCTGACCCTCTGACAGTGCAGCACTCCCTCAGTACTGACCCCCTGACAGTGCGGCACTCCCTCAGTACTGATCCTCAGTCAGTGCAACACTCACTCAGTACTGACCTTCTGACAGTGCGGCACTCCCACAGGACTGACCCCCTGACAGTGCGGCACTCCCTCAGTACTGATCCTCAGTCAGTGCAACACTCCCTCAGTACTGACCTTCTGACAGTTCGGCACTCCTTCAGTACTAACCTTCTGACAGTGCGGCACTCCCACAGGACTGACCCCCTGACAGTGCTGCACTCCCACAGTACTGACCCTCTGACAGTGCGGCACTCCCTCAGTGCTGACCCCCTGACAGTGCTGCACTCCCTCAGTACTGACCCCATGACAGTGCGGCACTCCCTCAGTACTGATCCTCAGACAGTGCAACACTCCCTCAGTACTGACCCTCTGACAGTGCAGCACTCCCTAAGTACTGACGCTCTGACAGTTCGGCAATCCCTCAGTACTGACCCCCTGACAGTGCGGCACTCCCTCAGTACTGACCCTCTGACAGTGCAGCACTCCCACAGTACTGACCCTCTGACAGTGCGGCACGCCCTCAGTACTGACCCCCTGACAGTGCGGCACTCCCTCAGTACTGACCTTCTGACAGTTCAGCACTCCTTCAGTACTAACCTTCTGACAGTGCGGCACTCCCACAGGACTGACCCCCTGACAGTGCGGCACTCCCTCAGTACTGACCCCCTGACAGTGCTGCACTCCCACAGTACTGACCCTCTGACAGAGCGGCACTCCCTCTGTGCTGACCCCCTGACAGTGAGGCACTCCATCAGTACTGACCCCATGACAGTGCAGGACTCCCTCAATACTGACCCTCTGACATTGCGGCACTCCCTCAGTACTGATCCTCAGACAGTGCAACACTCCCTCAGTACTGACCCTGTGACAGTGCAGCACTCCCTCAGTACTTACCCTCTGACAGTCCGGCACTCCCTCAGTACTGACCCTCTGACAGTGCAGCACTCCCTCAGTACTGACCATCTGACAGTGCAGCACTCCCACAGTACTGACCCTCTGACTGTGCAGCACTCCCTCAGTACTGACCCTCTGTCTCTCCAGCACTCCCTCAATACTGACCCTCTGTCTGTCCAGCATTCCCTCAGTACTGACCCTCTGACAGTGCGGCACTGTCTCAGTACTGACCCTCTGACAGTGCGGCACTCCCTCAGTACTGACCCTCTGACAGTGCAGCACTCGATTAGTACTGATCCTCAGACAGTGCAACACTCCCTCAGTACTGACCTTCTGACAGTGCAGCACTCCCTCAGCACTGAACCTCTGACAGTGCGGCACTCCCTCAGTACTGACCCTCTGACAGTGCAGCACTCCCTCACTACTGACCCTCTGACAGTGCAGCACTGCCTCAGTACTGACCCTCTGACAGTGCAGCACTCCCTCAGCACTGAACCTCTGACAGTGCTGCACTCCCTCAGCACTGAACCTCTGACAGTGCGGCACTCCCTCTCTACTGACCCTCTGACAGTGCGGCACCCTCTCAGTAATGAACCTCTGACAGTGCCGCACTCCCCCAGTACTGACCTTTTTACAGTGCAGTGCTCCCTCAGCCCTGATGCTCTGACAGTGCGGCACTCCCTCGGTACTGACCCTCTGACAGTGCAGCACTCCCTCAGAACTTACCCTCTGACAGTGCGGCACTCCCTCAGTACTGATCCTCAGACAGTGCAACACTCCTTCAGTACTGACCCTCTGAAAGTGCGGCACTCCCTCAGTACTCACCCTCCGACAGTGCTTCACTCCCCCAGCACTGACCCACTGACAGTGCAGCACTCCCTCAGTACTGACCCTCTGACAGTGCAGCGCTCCCTCAGTACTGACCCTCAGAGTGCAGCGCACCCTCAGTACTGACCCTCTGACAGTGCGGCACTGCCTCAGTACTGACCTTCTGACAGTGCGGCACTGCATCAGTACTGACAGTCTGACAGTGCAGCACTCCCTCAGTACTGACCATCTGACAGTGCGGCACTCCCTCAGTACTGACCCTCTGACAGTGCGGCACTCCCTTAGTACTGACCCTCTGACAGTGCGGCGCTCCCTCAGAACTGACCTCTGACAGTGCATCGCTCCCTCAGTACTGACCCTCTGACAGTGCGTCACTCCGACATTCCAGACCCTCTGACAGTGCGGCACTCCCTCAGTACTGATCCTCTGACAGTGCAGCACTCCCTCACTACTGACCCTCTGACAGTGCGGCAATCCCTCAGTCCTGACCCTCTGACAGTGCAGCACTCCCTCAGTACTGACCCCCTGACAGTGCGGCACTCCCTCAGTACTGACCCTCTGACAGTGCGGCACTCCCTCAGTACTGACCCTCTGACAGTGCGGCACGCCCTCAGTACTGACCCCCTGACAGTGCGGCACTCCCTCAGTACTGATCCTCAGACAGTGCAACACTCCCTCAGTACTGACCCTCTGACAGTGCGGCACTCCCTCAGTACTGATCCTCAGACAGTGCAACACTCCCTCAGTACTGACGCTCTGACAGTGCGGCAATCCCTCAGTACTGACCCCCTGACAGTGCGACACTCCCTCAGTACTGACCCTCTGACAGTGCAGCACTCCCACAGTACTGACCCTCTGACAGTGCGGCACGCCCTCAGTACTGACCCGCTGACAGTACGGCACTCCCTCAGTACTGATCCTCAGACAGTGCAACACTCCCTCAGTACTGACCTTCTGACAGTTCGGCACTCCTTCAGTACTAACCTTCTGACAATGCGGCACTCCCAAAGGACTGACCCCCTGACAGTGCTGCACTCCCACAGTACTGACCCTCTCACAGTGCGGCACTCCCTCTGTGCTGACCCCCTGACAGTGCGGCACTCCCTCAGTACTGACCCCATGACAGTGCAGGACTCCCTCAATACTGACCCTCTGACAGTCCGGCACTCCCTCAGTACTGACCCTCTGACAGTGCGGCACTCCCACAGGACTGACCCCCTGACAGTGCGGCACTCCCTCAGTACTGACCCCCTGACAGTGCTGCACTCCCACAGTACTGACCCTCTGACAGTGCGGCACTCCCTCTGTGCTGACCCCCTGACAGTGCGGCATTCCCTCAGTACTGACCCTTTGACAGTGCAGCACTCCCTCAGTACTGACCCTCTGACAGTCCGGCACTCCCTCAGTACTGACCCTCTGACAGTGCAGCACTCCCACAGTACTGACCCTCTGACTGTGCAACACTCCCTCAGTACTGACCCTCTGTCTCTCCAGCACTCCCTCAGTACTGACCCTCTGTCTGTCCAGCATTCCCTCAGTACTGACCCTCTGACAGTGCGGCACTGTCTCAGTACTGACCCTCTGACAGTGCGGCACTCCCTCAGTACTGACCTTCTGACAGTGCAGCACTCCCTCAGTACTGCCCCTCTGACAGTGCAGCACTCCCTCAGTATTGACCCTCTGACAGTGCGGCACTCCCTCAGTTCTAACCTTCTGACAGTGCGGCACTCCCTCAGTACTGACCCTCTGACAGTGCAGCATTCCCTCAGTACTGACCCCCTGACAGTGCGGCACTCCCACAGTGCTGATCCTCTGACAGTGTAAAACTCCCTCAGTACTGACCCTCTGACAGTGCGGCACTCCTTCAGTACTGACCCCCTGACAGTGCTGCACTCCCACAGTACTGACCCTCTGACAGTGCGGCACTCCCTCTGTGCTGACCCCCTGACAGTGCGGCACTCCCTCAGTACTGACCCTGTGACAGTGCGGCACTCCCTCTGTGCTGACCCCCTGACAGTGCGGCACTCCCTCAGTACTGACCCTCTGACAGTGCAGCACTCCCTCAGTACTGACCCTCTGACAGTCCGGCACTCCCTCAGTACTGACCCTCTGACAGTGCAGCACTCCCACAGTACTGACCCTCTGACTGTGCAGCACTCCCTCAGTACTGACCCTCTGTCTCTCCAGCACTCCCTCAGTACTGACCCTCTGTCTGTCCAGCATTCCCTCAGTACTGACCCTCTGACAGTGCGGCACTGTCTCAGTACTGACCCTCTGACAGTGCGGCACTCCCTCAGTACTGACCCTCTGACAGTGCGGCACTCCCTCAGTACTGACCCTCTGACAGTGCAGCACTCGATTAGTACTGATCCTCAGACAGTGCAACACTCCCTCAGTACTGAACTTCTAACAGTGCAGCACTCCCTCAGTACTGCCCCTCTGACAGTGCAGCACTCCCTCAGTATTGACCCTCTGACAGTGCGGCACTCCCTCAGTATTGACCCTCTGACAGTGCAGCACTCCCTCAGTTCTAACCTTCTGACAGTGCATCACTCCCTCAGTACTGACCCTCTGACAGTGCGGCACTCCCTCAGTACTGACCCTCTGACAGTGCGGCACTCCCTCAGTACTGACCCTCTGACAGTGCGGCACTCCCTCAGTACTAACCTTCTGACAGTGCAGCACTCCCTCAGTACTGACCCTCTGACAATGCGGCACTCCCTCAGTACTGACCCTCTGACTGTGCAGCACTCCCTGAGTACTGGCTCTCTGACAGTGCAGCACTCCCTCAGTACTGACCCTCTGACAGTGCGGCACTCCCTCAGTACTGATCCTCAGACAGTGCAACACTCCCTCAGTACTGACCCTCTGACAGTGCGGCACTCCCTCAGTCCTAACCTTATGACAGTGCGGCACTCCCTCAGTACTGACCCCCTGACAGTGCGGCACTCCCACATTACTGACCCTCTGACAGTGCGGCACTCCCTCAGTACTGACCCTCTGACAGTGCGGCACTCCCTCAGTGCTGACCCCCTGTCAGTGCGGCACTCCCTCAGTACTGACCCTCTGACAGTGCAGGACTCCCTCAATACTGACCGTCTGACAGTGCGGCACTCCCTCAGTGCTGACCCTCTGACAGTGCGGCACTCCCTCAGTACTGATCCTCCGACAGTGCAACACTCCCTCAGTACTGACCCTCTGACAGTGCAGCACTCCCTCAGTACTGACCCTCTGACAGTTCGGTACTCCCTCAGTACTGATTCTCTGACAGTGTGGCACTCCATCAGTACTGACCCTCTGTCAGTGCAGCACTCCCTCAGTACTGACCCTCTGACAGTGCAGCACTCCCACAGTACTGACCCTCTGACAGTGCAGCCCTCCCTCAGTACTGTCCCTCTGACAGTGCAGCCCTCCCTCAGTACTGACTCTCTGACTGTGCAGCACTCCCTCATTACTGATCCTCAGACAGTGCAACTCTCCCTCACTACTGACCCTCTGCCTGTCCAGCATTCCCTCAGTACTGACCCTCTGACTGTGCGGCACTCCCTCAGTACTGACCGGCTGACAGTGCGGCACTCCCTCAGTACTGCCCCTCTGACAGTGCAGCACTCCCTCAGTTCTAACCTTCTGACAGTGCAACACTCCCTCAGCACTGACCCTCTGACAGTGCAGCACTCCCTCAGTACTGACCCTCTGACAGTGCGGCACTCCCTCAGTACTGACCTTCTCACAGAGCAGCACTCCCTGAGTGCTGACCCTCTGACAGTGCTGCACTGCCTCAGTACTGACCCTCTGACAGTGCAGCACTCCCTCAGTACTGACCCTCTAACAGTGCGGCACTCCCTCAATACTGACCCTCTGACAGTGCGGCACTCCCTCAGTACTGACCTTCTGACAGTGCAGCATTTCCTCAATACTGATCCTCAGACAGTGCGGGACTCCGTCAGTACTGATCCTCAGACAGTGCGGCACTCCCTCAGTACTGACCCTCTGACAGTGCGTCACGCCCTCAGTACTGACCCCCTGACAGTGCGGCACTCCCACAGTGCTGATCCTCTGACAGTGTAACACTCCCTCAGTACTGACCTTCTGACAGTGCGGCACTCCCTCTGTACTAACCTTCTGACAGTGCACCACTCCCTCAGTACTGACCCTCTGACAGTGCAGCACTCCTTCAGTACTGACCCTCTGACAGTGCGGCACTCCCTCAGTACTGACCCTCTGACAGTGCAGCGCTCCCTCAGTACTGACCCTCTGACAGTGCGGCACTCCCACAGTACTGACCCTCTGACAGTGCGGCACTCCCTCAGTACTGACCCTCAGACAGTGCAACACTCCCTCAGTACATTCCCTCTGACAGTGCGGCACTCCCTCAGGACTAACCTTATGACAGTGCGGCACTCCCACAGTACTGACCCCCTGACAGTGCAGCACTCCTTCAGTACTGACCCTCTGACAGTGCGGCACTCCCTCAGTACTGACCCTCTGACAGTGCAGCGCTCCCTCAGTACTGACCCTCTGACAGTGCGGCACTCCCACAGTACTGACCCTCTGACAGTGCGGCACTCCCTCAGTACTGACCCTCAGACAGTGCAACACTCCCTCAGTACTTTCCCTCTGACAGTGCGGCACTCCCTCAGGACTAACCTTATGACAGTGCGGCACTCCCACATTACTGACCCTCTGAACGTGCGGCACTCGCTCAGTGCTGACCCCCTGTCAGTGCGGCACTCCCTCAGTACTGACCCCTTGACAGTGCAGCACACCCTCAGTACTGACCCTCTGACAGTGCAACACTCCCTCAGTACTGACCCTCTGACAGTGCAGGACTCCCTCAATACTGACCCTCTGACAGTGCAACACTCCCTCAGTACTGACCCTCTGACAGTGCAGCACTCCCTCAGTACTGACTCTCTGACAGTGTGGCACACCATCAGTACTGACCCTCTGTCAGTGCAGCACTCCCTCAGTACTGACCCTCTGACAGTGCAGCACTCCCACAGTACTGACCCTCTGACAGTGCAGCACTCCCTCAGTACTGACCCTCTGACAGTGCAGCCCTCCCTCAGTACTGACCTTCTGACAGTGCAGCCCTCCCTCAGTACTGACTCTCTGACTGTGCAGCACTCCCTCAGTACTGACCCTCTGTCTGTCCAGCACTCCCTCAGTACTGACCCTCTGACAGTGCGGCACTCCCTCAGTACTGACCCACTGACAGTGCGGCACTCTGCCAGTACTGATCCTCAGACAGTGCAACACTCCCTCAGTACTGACCCTCTGTCTGTCCAGCATTCCCTCAGTACTGACCCTCTGACTGTGCGGCACTCCCTCAGTCCTGACACGCTGACAGTGCAGCACTCCCTCAGTACTGATCCTCAGACAGTGCTACACTTCCTCAGTACTGACCTTCTGACAGTGCGGCACTCCCTCAGTACTGCCCCTCTGACAGTGCAGCACTCCCTCAGTTCTAACCTTCTGACAGTGCAGCACTCCCTCAGTACTGACCCTCTGACAGTGCAGCACTCCCTCAGTACTGACCCTCTGACAGTGCGGCACTCCCTCAGTACTGACCTTCTGACAGTGCAGCATTCCCTCAGTACTGATCCTCTGACAGAGCAGCACTCCCTCAGTACTGACCCTCTGACAGTGCGGCACTCCCTCAGTACTGACCCTCTGTCAGTGCGGCACTCCCTCAGTACTGACCCTCTGACAGAGTAGCACTCCCTGAGTGCTGACCCTCTGACAGTGCAGCACTGCCTCAGTACTGACCCTCTGACAGAGCAGCACTCCCTGAGTACTGACCCTCTGACAGTGCAGCACTCCCTCAGTACTGACCCTCTGACAGTGCGGCACTCCCTCAGGACTGAACCTCTGACAGTGCAGCATTCCCTCAGCACTGAACCTCTGACAGTGCGGCACTCCCTCAGTACTGACCCTCTGACAGTGCAGCACTCCCTCAGCACTGAACCTCTGACAGTGCAGCACTCCCTCAGTACTCACCCTCTGACAGTGCGGCACTCCCTCAGTACTGACCCTCTGCCAGTGCGGCACTCCCTCAATACTGATCCTCTGACAGAGCAGCACTCCCTCAATACTGACCTTCTGACAGTGCGGCACTCCCTCAGTACTGATCCTCTGACAGAGCAGCACTCCCTCAATACTGACCTTCTGACAGTGCGGCACTCCCTCAGTACTGACCCTCTGTCAGTGCGGCACTCCCTCAGTACTGATCCTCAGACAGTGCTACACTTCCTCAGTACTGCCCCTCTGACAGTGCAGCACTCCCTCAGTTCTAACCTTCTGACAGTTCAGCACTCCCTCAGTACTGACCCTCTGACAGTGCAGCACTCCCTCAGTACTGACCCTCTGACAGTGCGGCACTCCCTCAGTACTGACCCTCTGCCAGTGCGGCACTCCCAAATACTGATCCTCTGACAGAGCAGCACTCCCTCAATACTGACCTTCTGACAGTGCGGCACTCCCTCAGTACTGATCCTCTGACAGAGCAGCACTCCCTCAATACTGACCTTCTGACAGTGCGGCACTCCCTCAGTACTGACCCTCTGTCAGTGTGGCACTCCCTCAGTACTGACCCTCTGACAGTGCGGCACTCCCTGAGTACTGACCCTCTGACAGTGCGGCGCTCCCTCAGTATTGACCCTCTGACAGTGCGGCGCTCCCTCAGTATTGACCCTCTGACAGTGCAGCACTCCCTCAGTACTGACCCTCTGACAGAGCGGCACTCCCTCAGTACTGACCCTCTGACAGTGCGGCACTCCCTCAGTACTGACCCTCTGACAGTGCGGCACTCCCTCAGCACTGAACCTCTGACAGTGCGGCACTCCCTCAGTACTGACCCTCTGACAGTGCAGCACTCCCTCAGCACTGAACCTCTGACAGTGCAGCACTCCCTCAGTACTCACCCTCTGACAGTGCGGCACTCCCTCAGTACTGACCCTCTGACAGTGCAGCACTCCCTCAGCACTGAACCTCTGACAGTGCAGCACTCCCTCAGTACTCACCCTCTGACAGTGCGGCACTCCCTCAGTACTGACCCTCTGACAGTGCAGCACTCCCTCAGTACTGACCCTCTGACAGTGCGGCACTCCCTCAGTACTAACCTTATGACAGTGCGGCACTCCCACAGTACTGACCCCCTGACAGTGCGGCACTCCCTCAGTACTGACCCTCTGACAGTGCAACACTCCCTCAGTACTTTCCCTCTGACAGAGCGGCACTCCCTCAGTACTAACCTTATGACAGTGCGGCACTCCCACAGTACTGACCCCCTGACAGTGCGGCACTCCCTCAGTACTGACCCTCTGACAGTGCAGCACTCCCTCAGTACTCACCCTCTGACAGTGCAACACTCCCTCAGTACTTTCCCTCTGACAGTGCGGCACTCCCTCAGTACTAACCTTATGACATGCGGCACTCCCACAGTACTGACCCCCTGACAGTGCGGCACTCCCTCAGTACTGACCCTCTGACAGTGCGGCACTCCCTCAGCACTGAACCTCTGACAGTGCAGCAATCCCTCAGCACTGAACCTCTGACAGTGCGGCACTCCCTCAATACTGACCCTCTGACCGTGCGGCACTCGCTCAGTGCTGACCCCCTGTCAGTGCGGCACTCCCTCAGTACTGACCCCTTGACAGTGCAGGACTCCCTCAATACTGACCCTCTGACAGTGCTGCACTCCCTCAGTACTGATCCTCAGACAGTGCAACACTCCCTCAGTACTGACCCTCTGACAGTGCAGCACACCATCAGTACTGACCCTCTGTCAGTGCAGCACTCCCTCAGTACTGACCCTCTGACAGTGCAGCACTCCCACAGTACTGACCCTCTGACAGTGCAGCACTCCCTAAGTACTGACCCTCTGACAGCGCAGCCCTCCCTCAGTACTGACCCTCTGACAGTGCAGCCCTCCCTCAGTACTGACTCTCTGACTGTGCAGCACTCCCTCAGTACTGACCCTCTGTCTGTCCAGCACTCCCTCAGTACTGACCCTCTGACAGTGCGGCACTCCCTCAGTACTGACCCAATGACAGTGCGGCACTCCCTCAGTACTGATCCTCAGACAGTGCAGCACTCCCTCAATACTGACCCTCTGCCTGTCCAGCATTCCCTCAGTTCTGACACTCTGACAGTGCAGCACTCCCACAGTACTGACCCTCTGACAATGCAGCACTCCCTCAGTACTGACCCTCTGACAGTGCAGCCCTCCCTCAGTACTGACTCTCTGACTGTACAGCACTCCCTCAGTACTGATCCTCAGACAGTGCAACACTCCCTCAGTACTGACCCTCTGTCTGTCCAGCATTCCCTCAGTACTGACCCTCTGACTGTGCGGCACTCCCTCAGTACTGACCCGCTGACAGTGCAGCACTCCCTCAGTACTGATCCTCAGACAGTGCAACACTTCCTCAGTACTGACCCTCTGACAGTGCAGCACTCCCTCAGTTCTAACCTTCTGACAGTGCAGCACTCCCTCAGTACTGCCCCTCCGGCAGTGCAGCACTCTCTCAGTACTGAACCTCTGACAGGGCAGCACTCCCTCAGTTCTAACCTTCTGACAGTGCAGCACTCCCTCAGTACTGACCCTCTGACAGTGCAGCACTCCCTCAGTACTGACCATCTGACAGTGCGGCACTCCCTCAGTACTGACCTTCTGACAGTGCAGCATTCCCTCAGTACTGATCCTCTGACAGAGCAGCACTCCCTCAGTACTGACCCTCTGACAGTGCAGCACTCCCTCAGTACTGATCCTCTGACAGTGCGGCACTCCCTCAGAACTAACCTTATGACAGTGCGGCACTCCCACAGTACTGACCCCCTGACAGTGCGGCACTCCCTCAGTACTGACCCCCTGACAGTGTGGCACTCCCACATTACTGACCCTCTGACCGTGCGGCACTCGCTCAGTGCTGACCCCCTGTCAGTGCGGCACTCCCTCAGTACTGACCCCCTGACAGTGCGGCACTCCCTCAGTACTGATCCTCAGACAGTGCAACACTCCCTCAATACTGACCCTCTGACAGTGCGGCACTCCCTCAGTACTGATCCTCAGACAGTGCAACACTCCCTCAGTACTGACCCTCTGACAGTGCAGCACTCCCTCAGTACTGACTCTCTGACAGTGTGGCACACCATCAGTACTGACCCTCTGTCAGTGCAGCACTCCCTCAGTACTGACCCTCTGACAGTGCAGCACTCCCACAGTACTGACCCTCTGACAGTGCAGCACTCCCTCAGTACTGACCCTCTGACAGTGCAGCCCTCCCTCAGTACTGACCTTCTGACAGTGCAGCCCTCCCTCAGTACTGACTCTCTGACTGTGCAGCACTCCCTCAGTACTGACCCTCTGTCTGTCCAGCACTCCCTCAGTACTGACCCTCTGACAGTGCGGCACTCCCTCAGTACTGACCCACTGACAGTGCGGCACTCTGTCAGTACTGATCCTCAGACAGAGCAACACTCCCTCAGTACTGACCCTCTGTCTGTCCAGCATTCCCTCAGTACTGACCCTCTGACTGTGCGGCGCTCCCTCAGTACTGACCCGCTGACAGTGCAGCACTCCCTCAGTACTGATCCTCAGACAGTGCTACACTTCCTCAGTACTGCCCCTCTGACAGTGCAGCACTCCCTCAGTTCTAACCTTCTGACAGTGCAGCACTCCCTCAGTACTGACCCTCTGACAGTGCAGCACTCCCTCAGTACTGACCCTCTGACAGTGCGGCACTCCCTCAGTACTGACCTTCTGACAGTGCAGCATTCCCTCAGTACTGATCCTCTGACAGAGCAGCACTCCCTCAATACTGACCCTCTGACAGTGCGGCACTCCCTCAGTACTGACCCTCTGTCAGTGTGGCACTCCCTCAGTACTGACCCTCTGACAGAGCAGCACTCCCTGAGTGCTGACCCTCTGACAGTGCAGCACTGCCTCAGTACTGACCCTCTGACAGAGCAGCACTCCCTGCGTACTGACCCTCTGACAGTGCAGCACTCCCTCAGTACTGACCCTCTGACAGTGCGGCACTCCCTCAGGACTGAACCTCTGACAGTGCAGCACTCCCTCAGCACTGAACCTCTGACAGTGCGGCACTCCCTCAGTACTGACCCTCTGACAGTGCAGCACTCCCTCAGCACTGAACCTCTGACAGTGCAGCACTCCCTCAGTACTCACCCTCTGACAGTGCGGCACTCCCTCAGTACTGACCCTCTGACAGTGCGGCACTCCCTCAGTACCGATCGTCAGACAGTGCAATACTCCCTCAGTACTTTCCCTCTGACAGTGCGGCACTCCCTCAGTACTAACCTTATGACAGTGCGGCACTCCCACAGTACTGACCCCCTGACAGTGCGGCACTCCCTCAGTACTGACCCTCTGACAGTGCGGCACTCCCTCAGTACTGACCCTCTGACAGAGCGGCACTCCCTCAGTACTGACCCTCTGACAGTGCAGCACTCCCTCAGTACTGACCCTCTGACAGTGCAGCACTCCCTCAGTACTCACCCTCTGACAGTGCGGCACTCCCTCAGTACTGATCCTCAGACAGTGCAACACTCCCTCAGTACTTTCCCTCTGACAGTGCGGCACTCCCTCAGCACTGAACCTCTGACAGTGCGGCACTCCCTCAATACTGACCCTCTGACAGTGCAGCACTCCCTCAGTACTGACCCTCTGACAGTGCAGCACTCCCTCAGTACTCACCCTCTGACAGTGCGGCACTCCCTCAGTACTGACCCTCTGACAGTGCGGCACTCCCTCAGTACTGATCCTCAGACAGTGCAACACTCCCTCAGTACTTTCCCTCTGACAGTGCGGCACTCCCTCAGTACTAACCTTATGACAGTGCGGCACTCCCACAGTACTGACCCCCTGACAGTGCGGCACTCCCTCAGTACTGACCCCCTGACAGTGTGGCACTCCCACATTACTGACCCTCTGACCGTGCGGCACTCGCTCAGTGCTGACCCCCTGTCAGTGCGGCACTCCCTCAGTACTGACCCCTTGACAGTGCAGGACTCCCTCAATACTGACCATCTGACAGTGCTGCACTCCCTCAGTACTGATCCTCAGACAGTGCAACACTCCCTCAGTACTGACCCTCTGACAGTGCAGCACTCCCTCAGTACTGACTCTCTGACAGTGTGGCACACCATCAGTACTGACCCTCTGTCAGTGCAGCACTCCCTCAGTAATGACCCTCTGACAGTGCAGCACTCCCACAGTACTGACCCTCTGACAGTGCAGCACTCCCTAAGTACTGACCCTCTGACAGCGCAGCCCTCCCTCAGTACTGACCCTCTGACAGTGCAGCCCTCCCTCAGTACTGACTCTCTGACTGTGCAGCACTCCCTCAGTACTGACCCTCTGTCTGTCCAGCACTCCCTCAGTACTGACCCTCTGACATTGCGGCACTCCCTCAGTACTGACCCACTGACAGTGCGGCACTCCCTCAGTACTGATCCTCAGACAGTGCAGCACTCCCTCAGTACTGACCCTCTGTCTGTCCAGCATTCCCTCAGTACTGACCCTCTGACAGTGCAGCACTCCCACAGTACTGACCCTTTGACAGTGCAGCACTCCCTAAGTACTGACCCTCTGACAGTGCAGCACTCCCTCAGTACTGCCCTTCTGACAGTGCAGCCCTCCCTCAGTACTGACTCTCTGACTGTGCAGCACTCCCTCAGTACTGATCCTCAGACAGTGCAACACTCCCTCAGTACTGACCCTCTGTCTGTCCAGCATTCCCTCAGTACTGACCCTCTGACTGTGCGGCACTCCCTCAGTACTGACCCGCTGACAGTGCAGCACTCCCTCAGTACTGATCCTCAGACAGTGCAACACTTCCTCAGTACTGACCTTCTGACAGTGCGGCACTCCCTCAGTACTGCCCCTCTGACAGTGCAGCACTCCCTCAGTTCTAACCTTCTGACAGTGCAGCACTCCCTCAGTACTGACCCTCTGACAGTGCAGCACTCCCTCAGTACTGACCCTCTGACAGTGCGGCACTCCCTCAGTACTGACCTTCTGACAGTGCAGCATTCCCTCAGTACTGATCCTCTGACAGAGCAGCACTCCCTCAGTACTGACCCTCTGACAGTGCGGCACTCCCTCAGTACTGACCCTCTGTCAGTGCAACACTCCCTCAGTACTGACGTCTGTCTGTCCAGCATTCCCTCAGTACTGACCCTCTGACTGTGCGGCACTCCCTCAGTACTGACCCGTTGACAGTGCAGCACTCCCTCAGTACCGATCCTCAGACAGTGCAACACTTCCTCAGTACTGACCTTCTGACAGTGCGGCACTCCCTCAGTACTGCCACTCTGACAGTGCAGCACTCCCTCAGTTCTAACCTTCTGACAGTGCAGCACTCCCTCAGTACTGACCCTCTGACAGTGCAGCACTCCCTCAGTACTGACCCTCTGACAGTGCGGCACTCCCTCAGTACTGACCTTCTGACAGTGCAGCATTCCCTCAGTACTGATCCTCTGACAGAGCAGCACTCCCTCAGTACTGACCCTCTGACAGTGCGGCACTCCCTCAGTACTGACCCTCTGTCAGTGCGGCACTCCCTCAGTACTGACCCTCTGACAGAGCAGCACTCCCTGAGTGCTGACCCTCTGACAGTGCAGCACTGCCTCAGTACTGACCCTCTGACAGAGCAGCACTCCCTGAGTACTGACCCTCTGACAGTGCAGCACTCCCTCAGTACTGACCCTCTGACAGTGCGGCACTCCCTCAGCACTGAACCTCTGACAGTGCAGCACTCCCTCAGCACTGAACCTCTGACAGTGCGGCACTCCCTCAGTACTGACCCTCTGACAGTGCAGCACTCCCTCAGCACTGAACCTCTGACAGTGCAGCACTCCCTCAGTACTCACCCTCTGACAGTGCGGCACTCCCTGAGTACTGACCCTCTGACAGTGCAGCACTCCCTCAGCACGGAACCTCTGACAGTGCAGCACTCCCTCCGCACTGACCCTCTGTCAGTGCGGCACTCCGACATTACTGACCCTCTGACAGTGCAGCACTCCCTCACTACTGACCCTCTGACAGTGCGGCAATCCCTCAGTACTGATCCTCAGACAGTGCGGCATGCCCTCAGTACTGACCCCCTGAAAGTGCGGCACTCCCTCAGTACTGACCCTCTGACAGTGCAGCACTCCCACAGTACTGACCCTCTGACAGTGCGGCACACCCTCAGTACTGACCCCCTGACAGTGCGGCACTCCCTCAGTACTGATCCTCAGACAGTGCAACACTCCGTCAGTACTGACCTTCTGACAGTTCGGCACTCCTTCAGTACTGACCTTCTGACAGTGCGGCACTCCCACAGGACTGATCCCCTGACAGTGCGGCACTCCCTCAGTACTGACCCCCTGACAATGCTGCACTCCCACAGTACTGACCCTCTGACAGTGCAGCACTCCCTCAGTGCTGACCCCCTGACAGTGCGGCACTCCCTCAGTACTGACCCCATGACAGTGCAACACTCCCACAGTACTGACCCTCTGACAGTGCCGTAGTCCCTCAGTACTGATCCTCAGACAGTGCAACACTCCCTCAGTACTGACCCTCTGACAGTGCAGCACTCCCACATTACTGACCCTCTGACAGTGCAGCACTCCCTCAGTACTGACCCTCTGACAGTGCGGCACTCCCTCAGGACTGAACCTCTGACAGTGCAGCACTCCCTCAGCACTGAACCTCTGACAGTGCGGCACTCCCTCAGTACTGACCCTCTGACAGTGCAGCACTCCCTCAGCACTGAACCTCTGACAGTGCAGCACTCCCTCAGTACTCACCCTCTGACAGTGCGGCACTCCCTCAGTACTGACCCTCTGACAGTGCGGCACTCCCTCAGTACCGATCGTCAGACAGTGCAATACTCCCTCAGTACTTTCCCTCTGACAGTGCGGCACTCCCTCAGTACTAACCTTATGACAGTGCGGCACTCCCACAGTACTGACCCCCTGACAGTGCGGCACTCCCTCAGTACTGACCCTCTGACAGTGCGGCACTCCCTCAGTACTGACCCTCTGACAGAGCGGCACTCCCTCAGTACTGACCCTCTGACAGTGCAGCACTCCCTCAGTACTGACCCTCTGACAGTGCAGCACTCCCTCAGTACTCACCCTCTGACAGTGCGGCACTCCCTCAGTACTGATCCTCAGACAGTGCAACACTCCCTCAGTACTTTCCCTCTGACAGTGCGGCACTCCCTCAGCACTGAACCTCTGACAGTGCGGCACTCCCTCAATACTGACCCTCTGACAGTGCAGCACTCCCTCAGTACTGACCCTCTGACAGTGCAGCACTCCCTCAGTACTCACCCTCTGACAGTGCGGCACTCCCTCAGTACTGACCCTCTGACAGTGCGGCACTCCCTCAGTACTGATCCTCAGACAGTGCAACACTCCCTCAGTACTTTCCCTCTGACAGTGCGGCACTCCCTCAGTACTAACCTTATGACAGTGCGGCACTCCCACAGTACTGACCCCCTGACAGTGCGGCACTCCCTCAGTACTGACCCCCTGACAGTGTGGCACTCCCACATTACTGACCCTCTGACCGTGCGGCACTCGCTCAGTGCTGACCCCCTGTCAGTGCGGCACTCCCTCAGTACTGACCCCTTGACAGTGCAGGACTCCCTCAATACTGACCATCTGACAGTGCTGCACTCCCTCAGTACTGATCCTCAGACAGTGCAACACTCCCTCAGTACTGACCCTCTGACAGTGCAGCACTCCCTCAGTACTGACTCTCTGACAGTGTGGCACACCATCAGTACTGACCCTCTGTCAGTGCAGCACTCCCTCAGTAATGACCCTCTGACAGTGCAGCACTCCCACAGTACTGACCCTCTGACAGTGCAGCACTCCCTAAGTACTGACCCTCTGACAGCGCAGCCCTCCCTCAGTACTGACCCTCTGACAGTGCAGCCCTCCCTCAGTACTGACTCTCTGACTGTGCAGCACTCCCTCAGTACTGACCCTCTGTCTGTCCAGCACTCCCTCAGTACTGACCCTCTGACATTGCGGCACTCCCTCAGTACTGACCCACTGACAGTGCGGCACTCCCTCAGTACTGATCCTCAGACAGTGCAGCACTCCCTCAGTACTGACCCTCTGTCTGTCCAGCATTCCCTCAGTACTGACCCTCTGACAGTGCAGCACTCCCACAGTACTGACCCTTTGACAGTGCAGCACTCCCTAAGTACTGACCCTCTGACAGTGCAGCACTCCCTCAGTACTGCCCTTCTGACAGTGCAGCCCTCCCTCAGTACTGACTCTCTGACTGTGCAGCACTCCCTCAGTACTGATCCTCAGACAGTGCAACACTCCCTCAGTACTGACCCTCTGTCTGTCCAGCATTCCCTCAGTACTGACCCTCTGACTGTGCGGCACTCCCTCAGTACTGACCCGCTGACAGTGCAGCACTCCCTCAGTACTGATCCTCAGACAGTGCAACACTTCCTCAGTACTGACCTTCTGACAGTGCGGCACTCCCTCAGTACTGCCCCTCTGACAGTGCAGCACTCCCTCAGTTCTAACCTTCTGACAGTGCAGCACTCCCTCAGTACTGACCCTCTGACAGTGCAGCACTCCCTCAGTACTGACCCTCTGACAGTGCGGCACTCCCTCAGTACTGACCTTCTGACAGTGCAGCATTCCCTCAGTACTGATCCTCTGACAGAGCAGCACTCCCTCAGTACTGACCCTCTGACAGTGCGGCACTCCCTCAGTACTGACCCTCTGTCAGTGCAACACTCCCTCAGTACTGACGTCTGTCTGTCCAGCATTCCCTCAGTACTGACCCTCTGACTGTGCGGCACTCCCTCAGTACTGACCCGTTGACAGTGCAGCACTCCCTCAGTACCGATCCTCAGACAGTGCAACACTTCCTCAGTACTGACCTTCTGACAGTGCGGCACTCCCTCAGTACTGCCACTCTGACAGTGCAGCACTCCCTCAGTTCTAACCTTCTGACAGTGCAGCACTCCCTCAGTACTGACCCTCTGACAGTGCAGCACTCCCTCAGTACTGACCCTCTGACAGTGCGGCACTCCCTCAGTACTGACCTTCTGACAGTGCAGCATTCCCTCAGTACTGATCCTCTGACAGAGCAGCACTCCCTCAGTACTGACCCTCTGACAGTGCGGCACTCCCTCAGTACTGACCCTCTGTCAGTGCGGCACTCCCTCAGTACTGACCCTCTGACAGAGCAGCACTCCCTGAGTGCTGACCCTCTGACAGTGCAGCACTGCCTCAGTACTGACCCTCTGACAGAGCAGCACTCCCTGAGTACTGACCCTCTGACAGTGCAGCACTCCCTCAGTACTGACCCTCTGACAGTGCGGCACTCCCTCAGCACTGAACCTCTGACAGTGCAGCACTCCCTCAGCACTGAACCTCTGACAGTGCGGCACTCCCTCAGTACTGACCCTCTGACAGTGCAGCACTCCCTCAGCACTGAACCTCTGACAGTGCAGCACTCCCTCAGTACTCACCCTCTGACAGTGCGGCACTCCCTGAGTACTGACCCTCTGACAGTGCAGCACTCCCTCAGCACGGAACCTCTGACAGTGCAGCACTCCCTCCGCACTGACCCTCTGTCAGTGCGGCACTCCGACATTACTGACCCTCTGACAGTGCAGCACTCCCTCACTACTGACCCTCTGACAGTGCGGCAATCCCTCAGTACTGATCCTCAGACAGTGCGGCATGCCCTCAGTACTGACCCCCTGAAAGTGCGGCACTCCCTCAGTACTGACCCTCTGACAGTGCAGCACTCCCACAGTACTGACCCTCTGACAGTGCGGCACACCCTCAGTACTGACCCCCTGACAGTGCGGCACTCCCTCAGTACTGATCCTCAGACAGTGCAACACTCCGTCAGTACTGACCTTCTGACAGTTCGGCACTCCTTCAGTACTGACCTTCTGACAGTGCGGCACTCCCACAGGACTGATCCCCTGACAGTGCGGCACTCCCTCAGTACTGACCCCCTGACAATGCTGCACTCCCACAGTACTGACCCTCTGACAGTGCAGCACTCCCTCAGTGCTGACCCCCTGACAGTGCGGCACTCCCTCAGTACTGACCCCATGACAGTGCAACACTCCCACAGTACTGACCCTCTGACAGTGCCGTAGTCCCTCAGTACTGATCCTCAGACAGTGCAACACTCCCTCAGTACTGACCCTCTGACAGTGCAGCACTCCCACATTACTGACCCTCTGACCGTGCGGCACTCGCTCAGTGCTGACCCCCTGTCAGTGCGGCACTCCCTCAGTACTGACCCCTTGACAGTGCAGGACTCCCTCAATACTGACCCTCTGACAGTGCGGCACTCCCTCAGAACTAACCTTATGACAGTGCGGCACTCCCACAGTACTGACCCCCTGACAGTGCGGCACTCCCTCAGTACTGACCCCCTGACAGTGTGGCACTCCCACATTACTGACCCTCTGACCGTGCGGCACTCGCTCAGTGCTGACCCCCTGTCAGTGCGGCACTCCCTCAGTACTGACCCCCTGACAGTGCAACACTCCCTCAATACTGACCCTCTGACAGTGCAACACTCCCTCAATACTGACCCTCTGACAGTGCGGCACTCCCTCAGTACTGATCCTCAGACAGTGCAACACTCCCTCAGTACTGACCCTCTGACAGTGCAGCACTCCCTCAGTACTGACTCTCTGACAGTGTGGCACACCATCAGTACTGACCCTCTGTCAGTGCAGCACTCCCTCAGTACTGACCCTCTGACAGTGCAGCACTCCCACAGTACTGACCCTCTGACAGTGCAGCACTCCCTCAGTACTGACCCTCTGACAGTGCAGCCCTCCCTCAGTACTGACCTTCTGACAGTGCAGCCCTCCCTCAGTACTGACTCTCTGACTGTGCAGCACTCCCTCAGTACTGACCCTCTGTCTGTCCAGCACTCCCTCAGTACTGACCCACTGACAGTGCGGCACTCTGTCAGTACTGATCCTCAGACAGAGCAACACTCCCTCAGTACTGACCCTCTGTCTGTCCAGCATTCCCTCAGTACTGACCCTCTGACTGTGCGGCGCTCCCTCAGTACTGACCCGCTGACAGTGCAGCACTCCCTCAGTACTGATCCTCAGACAGTGCTACACTTCCTCAGTACTGCCCCTCTGACAGTGCAGCACTCCCTCAGTTCTAACCTTCTGACAGTGCAGCACTCCCTCAGTACTGACCCTCTGACAGTGCAGCACTCCCTCAGTACTGACCCTCTGACAGTGCGGCACTCCCTCAGTACTGACCTTCTGACAGTGCAGCATTCCCTCAGTACTGATCCTCTGACAGAGCAGCACTCCCTCAATACTGACCCTCTGACAGTGCGGCACTCCCTCAGTACTGACCCTCTGTCAGTGTGGCACTCCCTCAGTACTGACCCTCTGACAGAGCAGCACTCCCTGAGTGCTGACCCTCTGACAGTGCAGCACTGCCTCAGTACTGACCCTCTGACAGAGCAGCACTCCCTGAGTACTGACCCTCTGACAGTGCAGCACTCCCTCAGTACTGACCCTCTGACAGTGCGGCACTCCCTCAGGACTGAACCTCTGACAGTGCAGCACTCCCTCAGCACTGAACCTCTGACAGTGCGGCACTCCCTCAGTACTGACCCTCTGACAGTGCAGCACTCCCTCAGCACTGAACCTCTGACAGTGCAGCACTCCCTCAGTACTCACCCTCTGACAGTGCGGCACTCCCTCAGTACTGACCCTCTGACAGTGCGGCACTCCCTCAGTACCGATCGTCAGACAGTGCAATACTCCCTCAGTACTTTCCCTCTGACAGTGCGGCACTCCCTCAGTACTAACCTTATGACAGTGCGGCACTCCCACAGTACTGACCCCCTGACAGTGCGGCACTCCCTCAGTACTGACCCTCTGACAGTGCGGCACTCCCTCAGTACTGACCCTCTGACAGAGCGGCACTCCCTCAGTACTGACCCTCTGACAGTGCAGCACTCCCTCAGTACTGACCCTCTGACAGTGCAGCACTCCCTCAGTACTCCCCCTCTGACAGTGCGGCACTCCCTCAGTACTGATCCTCAGACAGTGCAACACTCCCTCAGTACTTTCCCTCTGACAGTGCGGCACTCCCTCAGCACTGAACCTCTGACAGTGCGGCACTCCCTCAATACTGACCCTCTGACAGTGCAGCACTCCCTCAGTACTGACCCTCTGACAGTGCAGCACTCCCTCAGTACTCACCCTCTGACAGTGCGGCACTCCCTCAGTACTGACCCCCTGACAGTGCGGCACTCCCTCAGTACTGATCCTCAGACAGTGCAACACTCCCTCAGTACTTTCCCTCTGACAGTGCGGCACTCCCTCAGTACTAACCTTATGACAGTGCGGCACTCCCACAGTACTGACCCCCTGACAGTGCGGCACTCCCTCAGTACTGACCCCCTGACAGTGTGGCACTCCCACATTACTGACCCTCTGACCGTGCGGCACTCGCTCAGTGCTGACCCCCTGTCAGTGCGGCACTCCCTCAGTACTGACCCCTTGACAGTGCAGGACTCCCTCAATACTGACCATCTGACAGTGCTGCACTCCCTCAGTACTGATCCTCAGACAGTGCAACACTCCCTCAGTACTGACCCTCTGACAGTGCAGCACTCCCTCAGTACTGACTCTCTGACAGTGTGGCACACCATCAGTACTGACCCTCTGTCAGTGCAGCACTCCCTCAGTAATGACCCTCTGACAGTGCAGCACTCCCACAGTACTGACCCTCTGACAGTGCAGCACTCCCTAAGTACTGACCCTCTGACAGCGCAGCCCTCCCTCAGTACTGACCCTCTGACAGTGCAGCCCTCCCTCAGTACTGACTCTCTGACTGTGCAGCACTCCCTCAGTACTGACCCTCTGTCTGTCCAGCACTCCCTCAGTACTGACCCTCTGACATTGCGGCACTCCCTCAGTACTGACCCACTGACAGTGCGGCACTCCCTCAGTACTGATCCTCAGACAGTGCAGCACTCCCTCAGTACTGACCCTCTGTCTGTCCAGCATTCCCTCAGTACTGACCCTCTGACAGTGCAGCACTCCCACAGTACTGACCCTTTGACAGTGCAGCACTCCCTAAGTACTGACCCTCTGACAGTGCAGCACTCCCTCAGTACTGCCCTTCTGACAGTGCAGCCCTCCCTCAGTACTGACTCTCTGACTGTGCAGCACTCCCTCAGTACTGATCCTCAGACAGTGCAACACTCCCTCAGTACTGACCCTCTGTCTGTCCAGCATTCCCTCAGTACTGACCCTCTGACTGTGCGGCACTCCCTCAGTACTGACCCGCTGACAGTGCAGCACTCCCTCAGTACTGATCCTCAGACAGTGCAACACTTCCTCAGTACTGACCTTCTGACAGTGCGGCACTCCCTCAGTACTGCCCCTCTGACAGTGCAGCACTCCCTCAGTTCTAACCTTCTGACAGTGCAGCACTCCCTCAGTACTGACCCTCTGACAGTGCAGCACTCCCTCAGTACTGACCCTCTGACAGTGCGGCACTCCCTCAGTACTGACCTTCTGACAGTGCAGCATTCCCTCAGTACTGATCCTCTGACAGAGCAGCACTCCCTCAGTACTGACCCTCTGACAGTGCGGCACTCCCTCAGTACTGACCCTCTGTCAGTGCAACACTCCCTCAGTACTGACCGTCTGTCTGTCCAGCATTCCCTCAGTACTGACCCTCTGACTGTGCGGCACTCCCTCAGTACTGACCCGTTGACAGTGCAGCACTCCCTCAGTACCGATCCTCAGACAGTGCAACACTTCCTCAGTACTGACCTTCTGACAGTGCGGCACTCCCTCAGTACTGCCACTCTGACAGTGCAGCACTCCCTCAGTTCTAACCTTCTGACAGTGCAGCACTCCCTCAGTACTGACCCTCTGACAGTGCAGCACTCCCTCAGTACTGACCCTCTGACAGTGCGGCACTCCCTCAGTACTGACCTTCTGACAGTGCAGCATTCCCTCAGTACTGATCCTCTGACAGAGCAGCACTCCCTCAGTACTGACCGTCTGACAGTGCTGCACTCCCTCAGTACTGACCCTCTGTCAGTGCGGCACTCCCTCAGTACTGACCCTCTGACAGAGCAGCACTCCCTGAGTGCTGACCCTCTGACAGTGCAGCACTGCCTCAGTACTGACCCTCTGACAGAGCAGCACTCCCTGAGTACTGACCCTCTGACAGTGCAGCACTCCCTCAGTACTGACCCTCTGACAGTGCGGCACTCCCTCAGCACTGAACCTCTGACAGTGCAGCACTCCCTCAGCACTGAACCTCTGACAGTGCGGCACTCCCTCAGTACTGACCCTCTGACAGTGCAGCACTCCCTCAGCACTGAACCTCTGACAGTGCAGCACTCCCTCAGTACTCACCCTCTGACAGTGCGGCACTCCCTGAGTACTGACCCTCTGACAGTGCAGCACTCCCTCAGCACTGAACCTCTGACAGTGCAGCACTCCCTCCGCACTGACCCTCTGTCAGTGCGGCACTCCGACATTACTGACCCTCTGACAGTGCAGCACTCCCTCACTACTGACCCTCTGACAGTGCGGCAATCCCTCAGTACTGATCCTCAGACAGTGCGGCATGCCCTCAGTACTGACCCCCTGAAAGTGCGGCACTCCCTCAGTACTGACCCTCTGACAGTGCAGCACTCCCACAGTACTGACCCTCTGACAGTGTGGCACACCCTCAGTACTGACCCCCTGACAGTGCGGCACTCCCTCAGTACTGATCCTCAGACAGTGCAACACTCCGTCAGTACTGACCTTCTGACAGTTCGGCACTCCTTCAGTACTGACCTTCTGACAGTGCGGCACTCCCACAGGACTGATCCCCTGACAGTGCGGCACTCCCTCAGTACTGACCCCCTGACAATGCTGCACTCCCACAGTACTGACCCTCTGACAGTGCAGCACTCCCTCAGTGCTGACCCACTGACAGTGCGGCACTCCCTCAGTACTGACCCCATGACAGTGCAACACTCCCACAGTACTGACCCTCTGACAGTGCCGTAGTCCCTCAGTACTGATCCTCAGACAGTGCAACACTCCCTCAGTACTGACCCTCTGACAGTGCAGCACTCCCACATTACTGACCCTCTGACCGTGCGGCACTCGCTCAGTGCTGACCCCCTGTCAGTGCGGCACTCCCTCAGTACTGACCCCTTGACAGTGCAGGACTCCCTCAATACTGACACTCTGACAGTGCGGCACTCCCTCAGTACTGATCCTCAGACAGTGCAGCACTCCCTCAGTACTGACCTTCTGACAGTGCAGCCCTCCCTCAGTACTGACCCTCTGTCAGTGCAGCACTCCCTCAGTACTGACCCTCTGACAGTGCAGCACTCCCTCAGTACTGACCTTCTGACAGTGCAGCCCTCCCTCAGTACTGTCTCTCTGACTGTGCAGCACTCCCACAGTACTGACCCTCTGACAGTGCAGCACTCCCTCAGTACTGACCTTCTGACAGTGCAGCCCTCCCTCAGTACTGTCTCTCTGACTGTGCAGCACTCCCTCAGTACTGACCCTCTGTCTGTCCAGCACTCCCTCAGTACTGACCCTCTGACAGTGCGGCACTCCCTCAGTACTGACCCACTGACAGTGCGGCACTCCCTCAGTACTGATCCTCTGACAGTGCAGCACTCCCTCAGTCCTAACCTTCTGACAGTGCAGCACTCCCTCAGTACTGACCCTCTGACAGTGCAGCACTCCCTCAGTACTGACCATCTGACAGTGCGGCACTCCCTCAGTACTGACCTTCTGACAGTGCAGCATTCCCTCAGTACTGATCCTCTGACAGAGCAGCACTCCCTCAGTACTGACCCTCTGACAGTGCAGCACTCCCTCAGTACTGATCCTCTGACAGTGCGGCACTCCCTCAGTACTGACCTTCTGACAGTGCAACACTCCCTCAGTACTTTCCCTCTGACAGTGCGGCACTCCCTCAGTACTAACCTTATGACAGTGCGGCACTACCACAGTACTGACCCCCTGACAGTGCGGCACTCCCTCAGTACTGACCCCCTGACAGTGCAGCACTCCCACAGTACTGACCCTCTGACAGTGCAGCACTCTCTCAGTACTGACCCTCTGACAGTGCAGCCCTCCCTCAGTACTGACCCTCTGACAGTGCGGCACTCCCTCAGTACTGACCCACTGACAGTGCGGCACTCTGTCAGTACTGATCCTCAGACAGAGCAACACTCCCTCAGTACTGACCCTCTGTCTGTCCAGCATTCCCTCAGTACTGACCCTCTGACTGTGCGGCACTCCCTCAGTACTGACCCGCTGACAGTGCAGCACTCCCTCAGTACTGATCCTCAGACAGTGCTACACTTCCTCAGTACTGCCCCTCTGACAGTGCAGCACTCCCTCAGTTCTAACCTTCTGACAGTGCAGCACTCCCTCAGTACTGACCCTCTGACAGTGCAGCACTCCCTCAGTACTGACCCTCTGACAGTGCGGCACTCCCTCAGTACTGACCTTCTGACAGTGCAGCATTCCCTCAGTACTGATCCTCTGACAGAGCAGCACTCCCTCAATACTGACCCTCTGACAGTGCGGCACTCCCTCAGTACTGACCCTCTGTCAGTGTGGCACTCCCTCAGTACTGACCCTCTGACAGAGCAGCACTCCCTGAGTGCTGACCCTCTGACAGTGCAGCACTGCCTCAGTACTGACCCTCTGACAGAGCAGCACTCCCTGAGTACTGACCTTCTGACAGTGCAGCACTCCCTCAGTACTGACCCTCTGACAGTGCGGCACTCCCTCAGGACTGAACCTCTGACAGTGCAGCACTCCCTCAGCACTGAACCTCTGACAGTGCAGCACTCCCTCAGTACTGACCCTCTGACAGTGCAGCACTCCCTCAGCACTGAACCTCTGACAGTGCAGCTCTCCCTCAGTACTCACCCTCTGACAGTGCGGCACTCCCTCAGTACTGACCCTCTGACAGTGCGGCACTCCCTCAGTACCGATCGTCAGACAGTGCAACACTCCCTCAGTACTTTCCCTCTGACAGTGCGGCACTCCCTCAGTACTAACCTTATGACAGTGCGGCACTCCCACAGTACTGACCCCCTGACAGTGCGGCACTCCCTCAGTACTGACCCTCTGACAGTGCGGCACTCCCTCAG
Organism: Scyliorhinus torazame; assembly: GCF_047496885.1. Taxonomy (NCBI): domain Eukaryota; kingdom Metazoa; phylum Chordata; class Chondrichthyes; order Carcharhiniformes; family Scyliorhinidae; genus Scyliorhinus; species Scyliorhinus torazame. The sequence goes on from NC_092737.1 coordinate 22,963,045, forward strand.
CACTGAACCTCTGACAGTGCAGCAATCCCTCAGCACTGAACCTCTGACAGTGCGGCACTCCCTCAATACTGACCCTCTGACAGTGCAGCACTCCCTCAGTACTGACCCTCTGACAGTGCAGCACTCCCTCAGTACTCACCCTCTGACAGTGCGGCACTCCCTCAGTACTGACCCTCTGACAGTGCGGCACTCCCTCAGTACTGATCCTCAGACAGTGCAACACTCCCTCAGTACTTTCCCTCTGACAGTGCGGCACTCCCTCAGTACTAACCTTATGACAGTGCGGCACTCCCACAGTACTGACCCCCTGACAGTGCGGCACTCCCTCAGTACTGACCCCCTGACAGTGTGGCACTCCCACATTACTGACCCTCTGACCGTGCGGCACTCGCTCAGTGCTGACCCCCTGTCAGTGCGGCACTCCCTCAGTACTGACCCCTTGACAGTGCAGGACTCCCTCAATACTGACCCTCTGACAGTGCTGCACTCCCTCAGTACTAATCCTCAGACAGTGCAACACTCCCTCAGTACTGACCCTCTGACAGTGCAGCACTCCCTCAGTACTGACTCTCTGACAGTGTGGCACACCATCAGTACTGACCCTCTGTCAGTGCAGCACTCCCTCAGTACTGACCCTCTGACAGTGCAGCACTCCCACAGTACTGACCCACTGACAGTGCAGCACTCCCTCAGTACTGACCCTCTGTCAGTGCAGCACTCCCTCAGTACTGACCCTCTGACAGTGCAGCCCTCCCTCAGTACTGACCCTCTGACAGTGCAGCCCTCCCTCAGTACTGACCCTCTGTCAGTGCAGCACTCCCTCAGAACTGACCCTCTGACAGTGCAGCACTACCTCAGTACTGACCCTCTGACAGCGCAGCACTCCCTCAGTACTGACCCTCTGACAGTGCAGCACTCCCTCAGTACTGACCCTCTGTCAGTGCAGCGCTCCCTCAGTACTGACCCTCTGACAGTGCTGCACTCCCTCAGTACTGACCCTCTGACAGTGCAGCACTCCCTCAGTACTGACCCTCTGTCAGTGCAGCACTCCCTCAGTACTGACCCTCTGTCAGTGCGGCACTCCCTCAGTACTGATCCTCAGACAGTGCAGCACTCCCTCAGTACTGACCCTCTGTCTGTCCAGCATTCCCTCAGTACTGACCCTCTGACAGTGCGGCACTCCCTCAGTACTGACCCTCTGACAGTGCGGCACTCCCTCAGTACTGACCTTCTGACAGTGCAGCCCTCCCTCAGTACTGACTCTCTGACTGTGCAGCACTCCCTCAGTACTGATCCTCAGACAGTGCAACACTCCCTCAGTACTGACCCTCTGTCTGTCCAGCATTCCCTCAGTACTGACCCTCTGACTGTGCGGCACTCCCTCAGTACTGACCCGCTGACAGTGCAGCACTCCCTCAGTACTGATCCTCAGACAGTGCAACACTTCCTCAGTACTGACCTTCTGACAGTGCGGCACTCCCTCAGTACTGCCCCTCTGACAGTGCAGCACTCCCTCAGTTCTAACCTTCTGACAGTGCAGCACTCCCTCAGTACTGACCCTCTGACAGTGCAGCACTCCCTCAGTACTGACCCTCTGACAGTACGGCACTCCCTCAGTACTGACCTTCTGACAGTGCAGCATTCCCTCAGTACTGATCCTCTGACAGAGCAGCACTCCCTCAGTACTGACCCTCTGACAGTGCGGCACTCCCTCAGTACTGACCCTCTGTCAGTGCAACACTCCCTCAGTACTGACCCTCTGTCTGTCCAGCATTCCCTCAGTACTGACCCTCTGACTGTGCGGCACTCCCTCAGTACTGACCCGTTGACAGTGCAGCACTCCCTCAGTACTGATCCTCAGACAGTGCAACACTTCCTCAGTACTGACCTTCTGACAGTGCGGCACTCCCTCAGTACTGCCCCTCTGACAGTGCAGCACTCCCTCAGTTCTAAACTTCTGACAGTGCAGCACTCCCTCAGTACTGACCCTCTGACAGTGCAGCACTCCCTCAGTACTGACCCTCTGACAGTGCGGCACTCCCTCAGTACTGACCTTCTGACAGTGCAGCATTCCCTCAGTACTGATCCTCTGACAGAGCAGCACTCCCTCAGTACTGACCCTCTGACAGTGCGGCACTCCCTCAGTACTGACCCTCTGTCAGTGCGGCACACCCTCAGTACTGACCCTCTGACAGAGCAGCACTCCCTGAGTGCTGACCCTCTGACAGTGCAGCACTGCCTCAGTACTGACCCTCTGACAGAGCAGCACTCCCTGAGTACTGACCCTCTGACAGTGCAGCACTCCCTCAGTACTGACCCTCTGACAGTGCGGCACTCCCTCAGCACTGAACCTCTGACAGTGCAGCACTCCCTCAGCACTGAACCTCTGACAGTGCAGCACTCCCTCAGTACTCACCCTCTGACAGTGCGGCACACCCTCAGCACTGAACCTCTGACAGTGCAGCACTCCCTCACTACTGACCCTCTGACAGTGCGGCAATCCCTCAGTACTGATCCTCAGACAGTGCGGCATGCCCTCAATACTGACCCCCTGAAAGTGCGGCACTCCCTCAGTACTGACCCTCTGACAGTGCAGCACTCCCACAGTAATGACCCTCTGACAGTGCGGCGCACCCTCAGTACTGACCCCCTGACAGTGCGGCACTCCCTCAGTACTGATCCTCAGACAGTGCAACACTCCGTCAGTACTGACCTTCTGACAGTTCGGCACTCCTTCAGTACTGACCTTCTGACAGTGCGGCACTCCCACAGGACTGTTCCTCTGACAGTGCGGCACTCCCTCAGTACTGACCCCCTGACAATGCTGCACTCCCACAGTACTGACCCTCTGACAGTGCGGCACTCCCTCAGTGCTGACCCCCTGACAGTGCGGCACTCCCTCAGTACTGACCCCATGACAGTGCAACACTCCCACAGTACTGACCCTCTGACAGTGCCGTAGTCCCTCAGTACTGATCCTCAGACAGTGCAACACTCCCTCAGTACTGACCCTCTGACAGTGCAGCACTCCCACAGTACTGACCCTCTGACAGTGCAGCACTCCCTCAGTACTGACCCCCTGACAGTGTGGCACTCCCACATTACTGACCCTCTGACCGTGCGGCACTCGCTCAGTGCTGACCCCCTGTCATTGCGGCACTCCCTCAGTACTGACCCCTTGACAGTGCAGGACTCCCTCAATACTGACCCTCTGACAGTGCGGCACTCCCTCAGTACTGATCCTCAGACAGTGCAACACTCCCTCAGTACTGACCCTCTGACAGTGCAGCACTCCCTCAGTACTGACTCTCTGACAGTGTGGCACACCATCAGTACTGACCCACTGTCAGTGCAGCACTCCCTCAGTACTGACCCTCTGACAGTGCAGCACTCCCACAGTACTGACCCTCTGACAGTGCAGCACTCCCTCAGTACTGACCTTCTGACAGTGCAGCCCTCCCTCAGTACTGTCTCTCTGACTGTGCAGCACTCCCTCAGTACTGACCCTCTGTCTGTCCAGCACTCCCTCAGTACTGACCCTCTGACAGTGCGGCACTCCCTCAGTACTGACCCACTGACAGTGCGGCACTCCCTCAGTACTGATCCTCAGACAGTGCAACACTCCCTCAGTACTGACCCTCTGTCTGTCCAACATTCCCTCAGTACTGACCCTCTGACAGTGCAGCCCTCCCTCAGTACTGACCTTCTGACAGTGCAGCCCTCCCTCAGTACTGACTCTCTGACTGTGCAGCACTCCCTCAGTACTGACCCTCTGTCTATCCAGCATTCCCTCAGTACTGACCCTCTGACTGTGCGGCACTGCCTCAGTACTGATCCTCAGACAGTGCAACACTCCCTCAGTACTGACCCTCTATCTGTCCAGCATTCCCTCAGTACTGACCCTCTGTCTGTCCAGCATTCCCTCAGTACTGACCCTCTGACAGTGCAGCACTCCCTCAGTACTGACCCTCTGACAGTGCGGCACTCCCTCAGCACTGAACCTCTGACAGTGCAGCACTCCCTCAGCACTGAACCTCTGACAGTGCAGCACTCCCTCAGTACTCACCCTCTGACAGTGCGGCACACCCTCAGCACTGAACCTCTGACAGTGCAGCACTCCCTCACTACTGACCCTCTGACAGTGCGGCAATCCCTCAGTACTGATCCTCAGACAGTGCGGCATGCCCTCAATACTGACCCCCTGAAAGTGCGGCACTCCCTCAGTACTGACCCTCTGACAGTGCAGCACTCCCACAGTAATGACCCTCTGACAGTGCGGCGCACCCTCAGTACTGACCCCCTGACAGTGCGGCACTCCCTCAGTACTGATCCTCAGACAGTGCAACACTCCGTCAGTACTGACCTTCTGACAGTTCGGCACTCCCACAGGACTGATCCCCTGACAGTGCGGCACTCCCTCAGTACTGACCCCCTGACAATGCTGCACTCCCACAGTACTGACCCTCTGACAGTGCGGCACTCCCTCAGTGCTGACCCCCTGACAGTGCGGCACTCCCTCAGTACTGACCCCATGACAGTGCAACACTCCCACAGTACTGACCCTCTGACAGTGCCGTAGTCCCTCAGTACTGATCCTCAGACAGTGCAACACTCCCTCAGTACTGACCCTCTGACAGTGCAGCACTCCCACAGTACTGACCCTCTGACAGTGCAGCACTCCCTCAGTACTGACCCCCTGACAGTGTGGCACTCCCACATTACTGACCCTCTGACCGTGCGGCACTCGCTCAGTGCTGACCCCCTGTCAGTGCGGCACTCCCTCAGTACTGACCCCTTGACAGTGCAGGACTCCCTCAATACTGACCCTCTGACAGTGCGGCACTCCCTCAGTACTGATCCTCAGACAGTGCAACACTCCCTCAGTACTGACCCTCTGACAGTGCAGCACTCCCTCAGTACTGACTCTCTGACAGTGTGGCACACCATCAGTACTGACCCACTGTCAGTGCAGCACTCCCTCAGTACTGACCCTCTGACAGTGCAGCACTCCCACAGTACTGACCCTCTGACAGTGCGGCACTCCCTCAGTACTGACTCTCTGACAGTGTGGCACACCATCAGTACTGACCCACTGTCAGTGCAGCACTCCCTAAGTACTGACCTTCTGACAGTGCAGCCCTCCCTCAGTACTGTCTCTCTGACTGTGCAGCACTCCCTCAGTACGGACCCTCTGTCTGTCCAGCACTCCCTCAGTACTGACCCTCTGACTGTGCAGCACTCCCTCAGTACTGACCCTCTGACTGTGCAGCACTCCCTCAGTACTGACCCTCTGTCTATCCAGCATTCCCTCAGTACTGACCCTCTGACTGTGCGGCACTGCCTCAGTAATGATCCTCAGACAGTGCAACACTCCCTCAGTACTGACCCTCTATCTGTCCAGCATTCCCTCAGTACTGACCCTCTGTCTGTCCAGCATTCCCTCAGTACTGACCCTCTGACAGTGCAGCACTCCCTCAGTACTGACCCGCAGACAGCGCAACACTTCCTCAGTACTGACCTTCTGACAGTGCGGCACTCCCTCAGTACTGCCCCTCTGACAGTGCAGCACACCCTCAGTACTCACCCTCTGACAGTGCGGCACTCCCTGAGTACTGACCCTCTGACAGTGCAGCACTCCCTCAGTACTGACCCTCTGACAGTGCGGCACTCCCTCAGTACTGACCCTCTGTCAGTGCAGCACTCCCTCCGCACTGACCCTCTGTCAGTGCGGCACTCCGACATTACTGACCCCCTGAAAGTGCGGCACTCCCTCAGTACTGACCCTCTGACAGTGCAGCACTCCCACAGTACTGACCCTCTGACAGTGCGGCCCGCCCTCAGTACTGACCCCCTGACAGTGCGGCGCTCCCTCAATTCTGATCCTCAGACAGTGCAACACTCCCTCAGTACTGACCCTCTGACAGTTCGGCACTCCTTCAGTACTGACCTTCTGACAGTGCGGCACTCCCACAGGACTGATCCCCTGACAGTGCGGCACTCCCTCAGTACTGACCCCCTGACAGTGCTGCACTCCCACAGTACTGACCCTCTGACAGTGCGGCACTCCCTCAGTGCTGACCCCCTGACAGTGCGGCACTCCCTCAGTACTGACCCCATGACAGTGCAACACTCCCACAGTACTGGCTCTCTGACAGTGCAACACTCCCTCAGTACTGACCCTCTGACAGTGCCGTAGTCCCTCAGTACTGATCCTCAGACAGTGCAACACTCCCTCAGTACTGATCCTCAGACAGTGCAACACTCCCACAGTACTGACCCTCTGACAGTGCAGCACTCCCTCAGTACTGACCCCCTGACAGTGTGGCACTCCCACATTACTGACCCTCTGACCGTGCGGCACTCGCTCAGTGCTGACCCCCTGTCAGTGCGGCACTCCCTCAGTACTGACCCCTTGACAGTGCAGGACTCCCTCAATACTGACCCTCTGACAGTGCGGCACTCCCTCAGTACTGATCCTCAGACAGTGCAACACTCCCTCAGTACTGACCCTCTGACAGTGCAGCACTCCCTCAGTACTGACTCTCTGACAGTGTGGCACACCATCAGTACTGACCCTCTGTCAGTGCCGCACTCCCTCAGTACTGACCCTCTGACAGTGCAGCACTCCCACAGTACTGACCCTCTGACAGTGCAGCACTCCCTCAGTACTGACCCTCTGACAGTGCAGCACTGCCTCAGTACTGTCTCTCTGACTGTGCAGCACTCCCTCAGTACTGACCCTCTGTCTGTCCAGCATTCCCTCAGTACTGACCCTCTGACAGTGCAGCACTCCCTCAGTACTGACCCTCTGACAGTGCAGCACTCCCTCAGTCCTGACCCTCTGACAGTGCAGCACTCCCACAGTACTGACCCTCTGACAGTGCGGCACTCCCTCAGTACTGACCTTCTGACAGTGCAGCCCTCCCTCAGTACTGACTCTCTGACTGTGCAGCACTCCCTCAGTACTGATCCTCAGACAGTGCAACACTCCCTCAGTACTGACCCTCTGTCTGTCCAGCATTCCCTCAGTACTGACCCTCTGACTGTGAGGCACTCCCTCAGTACTGACCCGCAGACAGTGCAACACTTCCTCAGTTTTGACCTTCTGACAGTGCGGCACTCCCTCAGTACTGCCCCTCTGACAGTGCAGCACTCCCTCAGTTCTAACCTTCTGACAGTGCAGCACTCCCTCAGTACTGACCCTCTGACAGTGCAGCACACCCTCAGTACTCACCCTCTGACAGTGCGGCACTCCCTGAGTACTGACCCTCTGACAGTGCAGCACTCCCTCAGCACCGAACCTCTGACAGTGCAGCACTCCCTCCGCACTGACCCTCTGTCAGTGCGGCACTCCGACATTACTGACCCTCTGACAGTGCAGCACTCCCTCACTACTGACCCTCTGACAGTGCGGCACTCCCTCAGTACTGATCCTCAGACAGTGCAACACTCCCTCAGTACTGACCTTCTGACAGTTCGGCACTCCTTCAGTACTGACCTTCTGACAGTGCGGCACTCCCACAGGACTGATCCCCTGACAGTGCGGCACTCCCTCAGTACTGACCCCCTGACAATGCTGCACTCCCACAGTACTGACCCTCTGACAGTGCGGCACTCCCTCAGTGCTGACCCCCTGACAGTGCGGCACTCCCTCAGTACTGACCCCATGACAGTGCAACACTCCCACAGTACTGGCTCTCTGACAGTGCAACACTCCCTCAGTACTGACCCTCTGACAGTGCCGTAGTCCCTCAGTACTGATCCTCAGACAGTGCAACACTCCCTCAGTACTGACGCTCTGACAGTGCAGCACTCCCACAGTACTGACCCTCTGACAGTGCAGCACTCCCTCAGTACTGACCCCCTGACAGTGTGGCACTCCCACATTACTGACCCTCTGACCGTGCGGCACTCGCTCAGTGCTGACCCCCTGTCAGTGCGGCACTCCCTCAGTACTGACCCCTTGACAGTGCAGGACTCCCTCAATACTGACCCTCTGACAGTGCGGCACTCCCTCAGTACTGATCCTCAGACAGTGCGGCACTCCCTCAGTACTGACCCTCTGACAGTGCAACACTCCCTCAGTACTGACCCTCTGACAGTGCAGCACTCCCTCAGTACTGACTCTCTGACAGTGTGGCACACCATCAGTACTGACCCACTGTCAGTGCAGCACTCCCTCAGTACTGACCCTCTGACAGTGCAGCACTCCCACAGTACTGACCCTCTGACAGTGCAGCACTCCCTAAGTACTGACCTTCTGACAGTGCGGCACTCCCACAGGACTGATCCCGTGACAGTGCGGCACTCCCTCAGTACTGACCCCCTGACAGTGCTGCACTCCCACAGTACTGACCCTCTGACAGTGCGGCACTCCCTCAGTGCTGACCCCCTGACAGTGCGGCACTCCCTCAGTACTGACCCCATGACAGTGCAACACTCCCACAGTACTGTCTCTCTGACAGTGCAACACTCCCTCAGTACTGACCCTCTGACAGTGCCGTAGTCCCTCAGTACTGATCCTCAGACAGTGCAACACTCCCTCAGTACTGACCCTCTGACAGTGCAGCACTCCCACAGTACTGACCCTCTGACAGTGCAGCACTCCCTCAGTACTGACCCCCTGACAGTGTGGCTCTCCCACATTACTGACCCTCTGACCGTGCGGCACTCGCTCAGTACTGACCCCTTGACAGTGCAAGACTCCCTCAATACTGACCCTCTGACAGTGCGGCACTCCCTCAGTACTGATCCTCAGACAGTGCAACACTCCCTCAGTACTGAACCTCTGACAGTGCAGCACTCCCTCAGTACTGACTCTCTGACAGTGTGGCACACGATCAGTACTGACCCTCTATCAGTACAGCACTCCCTCAGTACTGACCCTCTTACAGTGCAGCACTCCCACAATACTGACCCTCTGACAGTGCAGCACTCCCTAAGTACTGACCCTCTGACAGTGCAGACCTCTCTCAGTACTGACCCTCTGACAGTGCACCACTCCCACAGTACTGACCTTCTGACAGTGCAGCCCTCCCTCAGTACTGTCTCTCTGACAGTGCGGCACTCCCTCAGCACTGAACCTCTGACAGTGCAGCAATCCCTCAGCACTGAACCTCTGACAGTGCAGCACACCCTCAGTGCTGACCCCCTGACAGTGCGGCACTCCCTCAGTACTGACCCCATGACAGTGCAACACTCCCACAGTACTGGCTCTCTGACAGTGCAACACTCCCTCAGTACTGACCCTCTGACAGTGCCGTAGTCCCTCAGTACTGATCCTCAGACAGTGCAACACTCCCTCAGTACTGACGCTCTGACATTGCAGCACTCCCACAGTACTGACCCTCTGACAGTGCAGCACTCCCTCAGTACTGACCCCCTGACAGTGTGGCACTCCCACATTACTGACCCTCTGACGGTGCGGCACTCGCTCAGTGCTGACCCCCTGTCAGTGCGGCACTCCCTCAGTACTGACCCCTTGACAGTGCAGGACTCCCTCAATACTGACCCTCTGACAGTGCGGCACTCCCTCAGTACTGATCCTCAGACAGTGCAACACTCCCTCAGTACTGACCCTCTGACAGTGCAGCACTCCCTCAGTACTGACTCTCTGACAGTGTGGCACACCATCAGTACTGACCCACTGTCAGTGCAGCACTCCCTCAGTACTGACCCTCTGACAGTGCAGCACTCCCACAGTACTGACCCTCTGACAGTGCAGCACTCCCTAAGTACTGACCTTCTGACAGTGCGGCACTCCCACAGGACTGATCCCCTGACAGTGCGGCACTCCCTCAGTACTGACCCCCTGACAGTGCTGCACTCCCACAGTACTGACCCTCTGACAGTGCAAGACTCCCTCAATACTGACCCTCTGACAGTGCGGCACTCCCTCAGTACTGATCATCAGACAGTGCAACACTCCCTCAGTACTGAACCTCTGACAGTGCAGCACTCCCTCAGTACTGACTCTCTGACAGTGTGGCACACCATCAGTACTGGCCCTCTATCAGTACAGCACTCCCTCAGTACTGACCCTCTTACAGTGCAGCACTCCCACAATACTGACCCTCTGACAGTGCAGCACTCCCTAAGTACTGACCCTCTGACAGTGCAGCCCTCTCTCAGTACTGACCCTCTGACAGTGCACCACTCCCACAGTACTGACCTTCTGACAGTGCAGCCCTCCCTCAGTACTGTCTCTCTGACAGTGCGGCACTCCCTCAGCACTGAACCTCTGACAGTGCAGCAATCCCTCAGCACTGAACCTCTGACAGTGCAGCACACCCTCAGTACTGACCCTCTGTCTGTCCAGCATTCCCTCAGTACTGACCCTCTGACAGTGCAGCACTCCCTCAGTACTGACCCTCTGACAGTGCGGCACTCCCTCAGTACTGACCCTCTGTCTGTCCAGCATTCCCTCAGTACTGACCCTCTGACAGTGCAGCACTCCCTCAGTACTGACCCTCTGACAGTGCAGCACTCCCTCAGTACTGACCCTCTGACAGTGCAGCACTCCCACAGTACTGACCCTCTGACAGTGCGGCACTCCCTCAGTACTGACCTTCTGACAGTGCAGCCCTCCCTCAGTACTGACTCTCTGACTGTGCAGCACTCCCTCAGTACTGATCCTCAGACAGTGCAACACTCCCTCAGTACTGACCCTCTGTCTGTCCAGCATTCCCTCAGTACTGACCCTCTGACTGTGAGGCACTCCCTCAGTACTGACCCGCAGACAGTGCAACACTTCCTCAGTACTGACCTTCTGACAGTGCGGCACTCCCTCAGTACTCCCCTCTGACTGTGCAGCACTCCCTCAGTTCTAACCTTCTGACAGTGCAGCACTCCCTCAGTACTGACCCTCTGACAGTGCAGCACACCCTCAGTACTCACCCTCTGACAGTGCGGCACTCCCTGAGTACTGACCCTCTGACAGTGCAGCACTCCCTCAGCACTGAACCTCTGACAGTGCAGCACTCCCTCCGCACTGACCCTCTGTCAGTTCGGCACTCCCTCACTACTGACCCTCTGACAGTGCGGCAATCCCTCAGTACTGATCCTCAGACAGTGCGGCATGCCCTCAGTACTGACCCCCTGAAAGTGCGGCACTCCCTCAGTACTGACCCTCTGACAGTGCAGCACTCCCACAGTACTGACCCTCAGACAGTGCAACACTCCCTCAGTACTGACCTTCTGACAGTTCGGCACTCCTTCAGTACTGACCTTCTGACAGTGCGGCACTCCCACAGGACTGATCACCTGAGAGTGCGGCACTCCCTCAGTACTGACCCCCTGACAGTGCTGCACTCCCACAGTACTGACCCTCTGACAGTGCGGCACTCCCTCAGTGCTGACCCCCTGACAGTGCGGCACTCCCTCAGTACTGACCCCATGACAGTGCAACACTCCCACAGTACTGACCCTCTGACAGTGCAACACTCCCTCAATACTGACCCTCTGACAGTGCCGTACTCCCTCAGTACTGATCCTCAGACAGTGCAACACTCCCTCAGTACTGACCCTCTGACAGTGCAGCACTCCCACAGTACTGACCCTCTGACAGTGCAGCACTCCCTCAGTACTGACCCCCTGACAGTGTGGCACTCCCACATTACTGACCCTCTGACCGTGCGGCACTCGCTCAGTGCTGACCCCCTGTCAGTGCGGCACTCCCTCAGTACTGACCCCTTGACAGTGCAGGACTCCCTCAATACTGACCCTCTGACAGTGCGGCACTCCCTCAGTACTGACCCTCTGACAGTGCGGCACTCCCTCAGTACTGATCCTCAGACAGTGCAACACTCCCTCAGTACTGACCCTCTGACAGTGCAGCACTCCCTCAGTACTGACCCTCTGACAGTGTGGCCCTCCCTCAGTACTGACTCTCTGACAGTGTGGCACACCATCAGTACTGACCCTCTGTCAGTGCAGCACTCCCTCAGTACTGACCCTCTGACAGTGCGGCACTCCCTCAGTACTGACCATCTGACAGTGCAGCACTCCCACAGTACTGACCCTCTGACAGTGCAGCACTCCCTAAGTACTGACCCTCTGACAGTGCAGCCCTCCATCAGTACTGACCCTCTGACAGTGCGACACTCCCTCAGTACTGACCTTCTGACAGTGCGGCACTCCCTCAGTACTGAACCTCTCACAGTGCAGCACTCCCTCAGTACTGACCCTCTGACAGTGCGACACTCCCTCAGTACTGACCTTCTCACAGTGCAGCCCTCCCTCAGTACTGACTCTCTGACTGTGCAGCACTCCCTCAGTACTGACCCTCTGTCTGTCCAGCACTCCCTCAGTACTGACCCTCTGACAGTGCGGCACTCCCTCAGTACTGACCCTCTGACAGTGCAGCACTCCCACAGTACTGACCCTCTGACATTGCAGCACTCCCTAAGTACTGACTCTCTGACTGTGCAGCACTCTCTCAGGACTGACCCTCTGACAGTGCGGCACTCCCTCAGTACTGATCCTCAGACAGTGCAGCACTCCCTCAGTACTGACTCGCTGACAGTGCAGCACTCCCTCAGTACTGATCCTCAGACAGTGCAACACTTCCTCAGTACTGACCCTCTGCCAGTGCAACACTTCCTCAGTACTGACCTTCTGACAGTGCGGCACTCCTTCAGTACTGACCCTCTGACAGTGCAGCACTCCCTCAGTACTGACCCTCTGACAGTGCAGCACTCCCTCAGTACTGACCCTCTGACAGTGCAGCACTCCCTCAGTACTGACCCTCTGACAGTGCAGCACTCCCCCAGTACTGACCCTCTGACAGTGCGGCACTCCCTCAGTACTGACCCTCTGACAGTGCAGCACTCCCTCAGTATTGACCCTCTGACAGTGCGGCACTCCCACAGTACTGACCCTCTGACAGTGCGGCCCGCCCTCAGTACTGACCCCCTGACAATGCGGCACTCCCTCAGTACTGACCTTCTGACAGTTCGGCACTCCTTCAGTACTGACCTTCTGACAGTGCGGCACTCCCACAGGACTGATCACCTGACAGTGCGGCACTCCCTCAGTACTGACCCCCTGACAGTGCTGCACTCCCACAGTACTGACCCTCTGACAGTGCGGCACTCCCTCAGTACTGACCCCATGACAGTGCAACACTCCCACAGAACTGACCCTCTGACAGTGCAACACTCCCTCAATACTGACCCTCTGACAGTGCCGTAGTCCCTAAGTACTGATCCTCAGACAGTGCAACACTCCCTCAGTACTGACCCTCTGACAGTGCAGCACTCCCACAGTACTGACCCTCTGACAGTGCGGCACTCCCTCAGGACTGAACCTCTGACAGTGCAGCACTCCCTCAGCACTGACCCCCTGACAGTGTGGCACTCCCACATTACTGACCCTCTGACCGTGCGGCACTCGCTCAGTGCTGACCCCTTGACAGTGCAGGACTCCGTCAATACTGACCCTCTGACAGTGCGGCACTCCCTCAGTACTGATCCTCAGACAGTGCAACACTCCCTCAGTACTGACCCTCTGACAGTGCAGCACTCCCTCAGTACTGACCCTCTGACAGTGTGGCCCTCGCTCAGTACTGACTCTCTGACAGTGTGGCACACCATCAGTACTGACCCTCTGTCAGTGCAGCACTCCCTCAGTACTGACCCTCTGACAGTGCGGCACTCCCTCAGTACTGACCCTCTGACAGTGCAGCACTCCCACAGTACTGACCCTCTGACAGTGCAGCACTCCCTAAGTACTGACCCTCTGACAGTGCAGCCCTCCCTCAGTACTGACCCTCTGACAGTGCGACACTCCCTCAGTACTGACCCACTGACAGTGCGGCACTCCCTCAGTACTGACCCTCTCACAGTGCAGCACTCCCTCAGTACTGACCCTCTGACATTGCAGCACTCCCTAAGTACTGACTCTCTGACTGTGCAGCACTCTCTCAGTACTGACCCTCTGACAGTGCGGCACTCCCTCAGTACTGATCCTCAGACAGTGCAACACTCCCTCAGTACTGACCCTCTGTCTGTCCAGCATTCCCTCAGTACTGACCCTCTGACAGTGCAGCACTCCCTCAGTACTGACCCTCTGACTGTGCGGCATCCCTCAGTACTGACCCGCTGACAGTGCAGCACTCCCTCAGTACTGATCCTCAGACAGTGCAACACTTCCTCAGTACTGACCCTCTGCCAGTGCAACACTTCCTCAGTACTGACCTTCTGACAGTGCGGCACTCCTTCAGTACTGACCCTCTGACAGTGCAGCACTCCCTCAGTACTGACCCTCTGACAGTGCAGCACTCCCTCAGTACTGACCCTCTGACAGTGCAGCACTCCCTCAGTACTGACCCTCTGACAGTGCAGCACTCCCTCAGTACTGACTCTCTGACAGTGCGGCACTCCCTCAGTACTGACCTTCTGACAGTGCAGCATTCCCTCAGTACTGATCCTCTGACAGAGCAGCACTCCCTCAGTACTGACCCTCTGACAGTGCGGCACTCCCTCAGTACTGACCCTCTGTCAGTGCGGCACTCCCTCAGTCTGACCCTCTGACAGAGCAGCACTCCCTGAGTGCTGACCCTCTGACAGTGCAGCACTGCCTCAGTACTGACCCTCTGACAGAGCAGCACTCCCTGAGTACTGACCCTCTGACAGTGCAGCACTCCCTCAGTACTGACCCTCTGACAGTGCGGCACTCCCTCAGCACTGAACCTCTGACAGTGCAGCACTCCCTCAGCACTGAACCTCTGACAGTGCGGCACTCCCTCAGTACTGACCCTCTGACAGTGCAGCACTCCCTCAGCACTGACCCTCTGACAGTGCGGCACGCCCTCAGTACTGACCCCCTGACAGTGCGGCACTCCCTCAGTACTGATCCTCAGACAGTGCAACACTCCCTCAGTACTGCCCTTCTGACAGTTCGGCACTCCTTCAGTACTGACCTTCTGACAGTGCGGCACTCCCACAGGACTGACCCCCTGACAGTGCTGCACTCCCACAGTACTGACCCTCTGACAGTGCGGCACTCCCTCAGTACTGACCCCCTGACAGTGCTGCACTCCCACAGTACTGACCCTCTGACAGTGCGGCACTCCCTCAGTGCTGACCCCCTGACAGTGCGGCACTCCCTCAGTACTGACCCCATGACAGTGCAACACTCCCACAGTACTGACCCTCTGACAGTGAAACACTCCCTCAATACTGACCCTCTGACAGTGCCGTAGTCCCTCAGTACTGATCCTCAGACAGTGCAACACTCCCTCAGTACTGAACCTCTGACAGTGCAGCACCCCCACAGCACTGACCCTCTGATAGTGCAGCACTCCCTCAGTAGTGACCCTCTGTCAGTCCGGCACTCCCTCAGTACTGACCCTCTGACAGTGCAGCACTCCCACAGTACTGACCCTCTGACAGTGCAGCACTCCCTCAGTACTGACCTTCTGACAGTGGAGCCCTCCCTCAGTACTGACTCTCTGACTGTGCAGCACTCCCTCAGTACTGACCCTCTGACAGTGCAGCCCTCCCTCAGTACTGACTCTCTGACTGTGCAGCACTCCCTCAGTACTGACCCTCTGACAGTGCAGCCCTCCCTCAGTACTGACTCTCTGACTGTGCGGCACTCCCTCAGTACTGACTCTCTGACTGTGCAGCACTCCCTCAGTACTGATCCTCAGGCAGTGCAACACTCCCTCAGTACTGACCCTCTGTCTGTCCAGCATTCCCTCAGTACTGACCCTCTGACTGTGCGGCACTCCCTCAGTACTGACCCGCTGACAGTGCAGCACTCCCTCAGTACTGATCCTCAGACAGTGCAACACTTCCTCAGTACTGACCTTCTGACAGTGCGGCACTCCCTCAGTACTGCCCCTCTGACAGTGCAGCACTCCCTCAGTTCTAACCTTCTGACAGTGCAGCACTCCCTCAGTACTGACCCTCTGAAAGTGGAGCACTCCCTTAGTACTGACCCACTGACAGTGCGGCACTCCCTCAGTACTGATCTTCTGACAGTGCAGCACTCCCTCAGTACTGACCCTCTGACAGTGCGGCACTCCCTCAGTACTGACCCTCTGTCAGTGCAACACTCCCTCAGTACTGACCCTCTGTCTGTCCAGCATTCCCTCAGTACTGACCCTCTGACTGTGCGGCACTCCCTCAGTACTGACCCGCTGATAGTGCAGCACTCCCTCAGTACTGATCCTCAGACAGTGCAACACTTCCTCAGTACTGCCCCTCTGACAGTGCAGCACTCCCTCAGTTCTAACCTTCTGACAGTGCAGCACTCCCTCAGTACTGACCCTCTGACAGTGCAGCACTCCCTCAGTACTGACCCTCTGACAGTGCGGCACTCCCTCAGTACTGACCTTCTGACAGTGCAGCATTCCCTCAGTACTGATCCTCTGACAGAGCAGCACTCCCTCTGTACTGACCCTCTGACAGTGCGGCACTCCCTCAGTACTGACCCTCTGTCAGTGCGGCACTCCCTCAGTACTGACCCTCTGACAGAGCAGCACTCCCTGAGTGCTGACCCTCTGACAGTGCAGCACTGCCTCAGTACTGACCCTCTGACAGAGCAGCACTCCCTGAGTACTGACCCTCTGACAGTGCAGCACTCCCTCAGTACTGACCCTCTGACAGTGTGGCACTCCCTCAGCACTGAACCTCTGACAGTGCAGCACTCCCTCAGCACTGAACCTCTGACAGTGCGGCACTCCCTCAGTACTGACCCTCTGACAGTGCAGCACTCCCTCAGCACTGAACCTCTGACAGTGCAGCACTCCCTCAGTACTCACCCTCTGACAGTGCGGCACTCCCTGAGTAATGACCCTCTGACAGTGCAGCACTCCCTCAGCACTGAACCTCTGACAGTGCAGCAATCCCTCCGCACTGACCCTGTGTCAGTGCGGCACTCCGACATTACTGACCCTCTGACAGTGCAGCACTCCCTCACTACTGACCCTCTGACAGTGCGGCAATCCCTCAGTACTGATCCTCAGACAGTGCGGCATGCCCTCAGTACTGACCCCCTGAAAGTGCGGCACTCCCTCAGTACTGACCCTCTGACAGTGCAGCACTCCCACAGTACTGACCCTCTGACAGTGCGGCACGCCCTCAGTACTGACCCCCTGACAGTGCGGCACTCCCTCAGTACTGATCCTCAGACAGTGCAACACTCCCTCAGTACTGACCTTCTGACAGTTTGGCACTCCTTCAGTACTGACCTTCTGACAGTGCGGCACTCCCACAGGACTGATCCCCTGACAGTGCGGCACTCGCTCAGTGCTGACCCCCTGTCAGTGCGGCACTCCCTCAGTACTGACCCCTTGACAGTGCAGGACTCCCTCAATACTGACCCTCTGACAGTGCGGCACTCCCTCAGTACTGATCCTCAGACAGTGCAACACTCCCTCAGTACTGACCCTCTGACAGTGCAGCACTCCCTCAGTACTGACCCTCTGACAGTGTGGCCCTCCCTCAGTACTGACTCTCTGACAGTGTGGCACACCATCAGTACTGACCCTCTGTCAGTGCAGCACTCCCTCAGTACTGACCCTCTGACAGTGCGGCACTCCCTCAGTACTGACCCTCTGACAGTGCAGCACTCCCACAGTACTGACCCTCTGACAGTGCAGCACTCCCTAAGTACTGACCCTCTGACAGTGCAGCCCTCCCTCAGTACTGACCCTCTGACAGTGCGACACTCCCTCAGTACTGACCCTCTGACAGTGCGGCACTCCCTCTGTACTGACTCTCTCACAGTGCAGCACTCCCTCAGTACTGACCCTCTGACATTGCAGCACTCCCTAAGTACTGACTCTCTGACTGTGCAGCACTCTCTCAGTACTGAACCTCTGACAGTGCGGCACTCCCTCAGTACTGATCCTCAGACAGTGCAACACTCCCTCAGTACTGACCCTCTGTCTGTCCAGCATTCCCTCAGTACTGACCCTCTGACAGTGCAGCTCTCCCTCAGTACTGACCCCCTGACAGTGCGGCATCCCTCAGTACTGTCCCGCTGACAGTGCAGCACTCCCTCAGTACTGATCCTCAGACAGTGCAACACTTCCTCAGTACTGACCCTCTGCCAGTGCAACACTTCCTCAGTACTGACCTTCTGACAGTGCGGCACTCCTTCAGTACTGACCCTCTGACAGTGCAGCACTCCCTCAGTACTGACCCTCTGACAGTGCAGCACTCCCTCAGTACTGACTCTGACAGTGCGGCACTCCCTCAGTACTGACCTTCTGACAGTGCAGCATTCCCTCAGTACTGATCCTCTGACAGAGCAGCACTCCCTCAGTACTGACCCTCTGACAGTGCGGCACTCCCTCAGTACTGACCCTCTGTCAGTGCGGCACTCCCTCAGTCTGACCCTCTGACAGAGCAGCACTCCCTGAGAGCTGACCCTCTGACAGTGCAGCACTGCCTCAGTACTGACCCTCTGACAGAGCAGCACTCCCTGAGTACTGACCCTCTGACAGTGCAGCACTCCCTCAGTACTGACCCTCTGACAGTGCGGCACTCCCTCAGCACTGAACCTCTGACAGTGCAGCACTCCGTCAGCACTGAACCTCTGACAGTTCGGCACTCCTTCAGTACTGACCTTCTGACAGTGCGGCACTCCCACAGGACTGACCCCCTGACAGTGCTGCACTCCCACAGTACTGACCCTCTGACAGTGCGGCACTCCCTCAGTACTGACCCCCTGACAGTGCTGCACTCCCACAGTACTGACCCTCTGACAGTGCGGCACTCCCTCAGTGCTGACCCCCTGACAGTGCGGCACTCCCTCAGTACTGACCCCATGACAGTGCAACACTCCCACAGTACTGACCCTCTGACAGTGAAACACTCCCTCAATACTGACCCTCTGACAGTGCAGCACCCCCACAGTACTGACCCTCTGATAGTGCAGCACTCCCTCAGTAGTGACCCTCTGTCAGTCCGGCACTCCCTCAGTACTGACCCTCTGACAGTGCAGCACTCCCACAGTACTGACCCTCTGACAGTGCAGCACTCCCTCAGTACTGACCTTCTGACAGTGGAGCCCTCCCTCAGTACTGACTCTCTGACTGTGCAGCACTCCCTCAGTACTGACCCTCTGACAGTGCAGCCCTCCCTCAGTACTGACTCTCTGACTGTGCAGCACTCCCTCAGTACTGATCCTCAGGCAGTGCAACACTCCCTCAGTACTGACCCTCTGTCTGTCCAGCATTCCCTCAGTACTGACCCTCTGACTGTGCGGCACTCCCTCAGTACTGACCCGCTGACAGTGCAGCACTCCCTCAGTACTGATCCTCAGACAGTGCAACACTTCCTCAGTACTGACCTTCTGACAGTGCGGCACTCCCTCAGTACTGCCCCTCTGACAGTGCAGCACTCCCTCAGTTCTAACCTTCTGACAGTGCAGCACTCCCTCAGTACTGACCCTCTGACAGTGCAGCACTCCCTTAGTACTGACCCACTGACAGTGCGGCACTCCCTCAGTAGTGACCCTCTGTCAGTCCGGCACTCCCTCAGTATTGACCCTCTGACAGTGCAGCACTCCCACAGTACTGACCCTCTGACAGTGCAGCACTCCCTCAGTACTGACCTTCTGACAGTGGAGCCCTCCCTCAGTACTGACTCTCTGACTGTGCAGCACTCCCTCAGTACTGACCCTCTGACAGTGCAGCCCTCCCTCAGTACTGACTCTCTGACTGTGCAGCACTCCCTCAGTACTGATCCTCAGGCAGTGCAACACTCCCTCAGTACTGACCCTCTGTCTGTCCAGCATTCCCTCAGTACTGACCCTCTGACTGTGCGGCACTCCCTCAGTACTGACCCGCTGACAGTGCAGCACTCCCTCAGTACTGATCCTCAGACAGTGCAACACTTCCTCAGTACTGACCTTCTGACAGTGCGGCACTCCCTCAGTACTGCCCCTCTGACAGTGCAGCACTCCCTCAGTTCTAACCTTCTGACAGTGCAGCACTCCCTCAGTACTGACCCTCTGAAAGTGCAGCACTCCCTTAGTACTGACCCACTGACAGTGCGGCACTCCCTCAGTACTGATCTTCTGACAGTGCAGCACTCCCTCAGTACTGACCCTCTGACAGTGCGGCACTCCCTCAGTACTGACCCTCTGTCAGTGCAACACTCCCTCAGTACTGACCCTCTGTCTGTCCAGCATTCCCTCAGTACTGACCCTCTGACTGTGCGGCACTCCCTCAGTACTGACCCGCTGATAGTGCAGCACTCCCTCAGTACTGATCCTCAGACAGTGCAACACTTCCTCAGTACTGCCCCTCTGACAGTGCAGCACTCCCTCAGTTCTAACCTTCTGACAGTGCAGCACTCCCTCAGTACTGACCCTCTGACAGTGCAGCACTCCCTCAGTACTGATCCTCTGACAGTGCGGCACTCCCTCAGTACTGACCTTCTGACAGTGCAGCATTCCCTCAGTACTGATCCTCTGACAGAGCAGCACTCCCTCTGTACTGACCCTCTGACAGTGCGGCACTCCCTCAGTACTGACCCTCTGTCAGTGCGGCACTCCCTCAGTACTGACCCTCTGACAGAGCAGCACTCCCTGAGTGCTGACCCTCTGACAGTGCAGCACTGCCTCAGTACTGACCCTCTGACAGAGCAGCACTCCCTGAGTACTGACCCTCTGACAGTGCAGCACTCCCTCAGTACTGACCCTCTGACAGTGTGGCACTCCCTCAGCACTGAACCTCTGACAGTGCAGCACTCCCTCAGCACTGAACCTCTGACAGTGCGGCACTCCCTCAGTACTGACCCTCTGACAGTGCAGCACTCCCTCAGCACTGAACCTCTGACAGTGCAGCACTCCCTCAGTACTCACCCTCTGACAGTGCGGCACTCCCTGAGTAATGACCCTCTGACAGTGCAGCACTCCCTCAGCACTGAACCTCTGACAGTGCAGCACTCCCTCCGCACTGACCCTGTGTCAGTGCGGCACTCCGACATTACTGACCCTCTGACAGTGCAGCACTCCCTCACTACTGACCCTCTGACAGTGCGGCAATCCCTCAGTACTGATTCTCAGACAGTGCGGCATGCCCTCAGTACTGACCCCCTGAAAGTGCGGCACTCCCTCAGTACTGACCCTCTGACAGTGCAGCACTCCCACAGTACTGACCCTCTGACAGTGCGGCACGCCCTCAGTACTGACCCCCTGACAGTGCGGCACTCCCTCAGTACTGATCCTCAGACAGTGCAACACTCCCTCAGTACTGACCTTCTGACAGTTTGGCACTCCTTCAGTACTGACCTTCTGACAGTGCGGCACTCCCACAGGACTGATCCCCTGACAGTGCGGCACTCGCTCAGTGCTGACCCCCTGTCAGTGCGGCACTCCCTCAGTACTGACCCCTTGACAGTGCAGGACTCCCTCAATACTGACCCTCTGACAGTGCGGCACTCCCTCAGTACTGATCCTCAGACAGTGCAACACTCCCTCAGTACTGACCCTCTGACAGTGCAGCACTCCCTCAGTACTGACCCTCTGACAGTGTGGCCCTCCCTCAGTACTGACTCTCTGACAGTGTGGCACACCATCAGTACTGACCCTCTGTCAGTGCAGCACTCCCTCAGTACTGACCCTCTGACAGTGCGGCACTCCCTCAGTACTGACCCTCTGACAGTGCAGCACTCCCACAGTACTGACCCTCTGACAGTGCAGCACTCCCTAAGTACTGACCCTCTGACAGTGCAGCCCTCCCTCAGTACTGACCCTCTGACAGTGCGACACTCCCTCAGTACTGACCCTCTGACAGTGCGGCACTCCCTCTGTACTGACCCTCTCACAGTGCAGCACTCCCTCAGTACTGACCCTCTGACATTGCAGCACTCCCTAAGTACTGACTCTCTGACTGTGCAGCACTCTCTCAGTACTGAACCTCTGACAGTGCGGCACTCCCTCAGTACTGATCCTCAGACAGTGCAACACTCCCTCAGTACTGACCCTCTGTCTGTCCAGCATTCCCTCAGTACTGACCCTCTGACAGTGCAGCTCTCCCTCAGTACTGACCCCCTGACAGTGCGGCATCCCTCAGTACTGTCCCGCTGACAGTGCAGCACTCCCTCAGTACTGATCCTCAGACAGTGCAACACTTCCTCAGTACTGACCCTCTGCCAGTGCAACACTTCCTCAGTACTGACCTTCTGACAGTGCAACACTTCCTCAGTACTGACCCTCTGCCAGTGCAACACTTCCTCAGTACTGACCTTCTGACAGTGCGGCACTCCTTCAGTACTGACCCTCTGACAGTGCAGCACTCCCTCAGTACTGACTCTCTGACTGTGCAGCACTCCCTCAGTACTGATCCTCAGGCAGTGCAACACTCCCTCAGTACTGACCCTCTGTCTGTCCAGCATTCCCTCAGTACTGACCCTCTGACTGTGCGGCACTCCCTCAGTACTGACCCGCTGACAGTGCAGCACTCCCTCAGTACTGATCCTCAGACAGTGCAACACTTCCTCAGTACTGACCTTCTGACAGTGCGGCACTCCCTCAGTACTGCCCCTCTGACAGTGCAGCACTCCCTCAGTTCTAACCTTCTGACAGTGCAGCACTCCCTCAGTACTGACCCTCTGACAGTGCAGCACTCCCTTAGTACTGACCCACTGACAGTGCGGCACTCCCTCAGTAGTGACCCTCTGTCAGTCCGGCACTCCCTCAGTATTGACCCTCTGACAGTGCAGCACTCCCACAGTACTGACCCTCTGACAGTGCAGCACTCCCTCAGTACTGACCTTCTGACAGTGGAGCCCTCCCTCAGTACTGACTCTCTGACTGTGCAGCACTCCCTCAGTACTGACCCTCTGACAGTGCAGCCCTCCCTCAGTACTGACTCTCTGACTGTGCAGCACTCCCTCAGTACTGATCCTCAGGCAGTGCAACACTCCCTCAGTACTGACCCTCTGTCTGTCCAGCATTCCCTCAGTACTGACCCTCTGACTGTGCGGCACTCCCTCAGTACTGACCCGCTGACAGTGCAGCACTCCCTCAGTACTGATCCTCAGACAGTGCAACACTTCCTCAGTACTGACCTTCTGACAGTGCGGCACTCCCTCAGTACTGCCCCTCTGACAGTGCAGCACTCCCTCAGTTCTAACCTTCTGACAGTGCAGCACTCCCTCAGTACTGACCCTCTGAAAGTGCAGCACTCCCTTAGTACTGACCCACTGACAGTGCGGCACTCCCTCAGTACTGATCTTCTGACAGTGCAGCACTCCCTCAGTACTGACCCTCTGACAGTGCGGCACTCCCTCAGTACTGACCCTCTGTCAGTGCAACACTCCCTCAGTACTGACCCTCTGTCTGTCCAGCATTCCCTCAGTACTGACCCTCTGACTGTGCGGCACTCCCTCAGTACTGACCCGCTGATAGTGCAGCACTCCCTCAGTACTGATCCTCAGACAGTGCAACACTTCCTCAGTACTGCCCCTCTGACAGTGCAGCACTCCCTCAGTTCTAACCTTCTGACAGTGCAGCACTCCCTCAGTACTGACCCTCTGACAGTGCAGCACTCCCTCAGTACTGACCCTCTGACAGTGCGGCACTCCCTCAGTACTGACCTTCTGACAGTGCAGCATTCCCTCAGTACTGATCCTCTGACAGAGCAGCACTCCCTCTGTACTGACCCTCTGACAGTGCGGCACTCCCTCAGTACTGACCCTCTGTCAGTGCGGCACTCCCTCAGTACTGACCCTCTGACAGAGCAGCACTCCCTGAGTGCTGACCCTCTGACAGTGCAGCACTGCCTCAGTACTGACCCTCTGACAGAGCAGCACTCCCTGAGTACTGACCCTCTGACAGTGCAGCACTCCCTCAGTACTGACCCTCTGACAGTGTGGCACTCCCTCAGCACTGAACCTCTGACAGTGCAGCACTCCCTCAGCACTGAACCTCTGACAGTGCGGCACTCCCTCAGTACTGACCCTCTGACAGTGCAGCACTCCCTCAGCACTGAACCTCTGACAGTGCAGCACTCCCTCAGTACTCACCCTCTGACAGTGCGGCACTCCCTGAGTAATGACCCTCTGACAGTGCAGCACTCCCTCAGCACTGAACCTCTGACAGTGCAGCACTCCCTCCGCACTGACCCTGTGTCAGTGCGGCACTCCGACATTACTGACCCTCTGACAGTGCAGCACTCCCTCACTACTGACCCTCTGACAGTGCGGCAATCCCTCAGTACTGATTCTCAGACAGTGCGGCATGCCCTCAGTACTGACCCCCTGAAAGTGCGGCACTCCCTCAGTACTGACCCTCTGACAGTGCAGCACTCCCACAGTACTGACCCTCTGACAGTGCGGCACGCCCTCAGTACTGACCCCCTGACAGTGCGGCACTCCCTCAGTACTGATCCTCAGACAGTGCAACACTCCCTCAGTACTGACCTTCTGACAGTTTGGCACTCCTTCAGTACTGACCTTCTGACAGTGCGGCACTCCCACAGGACTGATCCCCTGACAGTGCGGCACTCGCTCAGTGCTGACCCCCTGTCAGTGCGGCACTCCCTCAGTACTGACCCCTTGACAGTGCAGGACTCCCTCAATACTGACCCTCTGACAGTGCGGCACTCCCTCAGTACTGATCCTCAGACAGTGCAACACTCCCTCAGTACTGACCCTCTGACAGTGCAGCACTCCCTCAGTACTGACCCTCTGACAGTGTGGCCCTCCCTCAGTACTGACTCTCTGACAGTGTGGCACACCATCAGCACTGACCCTCTGTCAGTGCAGCACTCCCTCAGTACTGACCCTCTGACAGTGCGGCACTCCCTCAGTACTGACCCTCTGACAGTGCAGCACTCCCACAGTACTGACCCTCTGACAGTGCAGCACTCCCTAAGTACTGACCCTCTGACAGTGCAGCCCTCCCTCAGTACTGACCCTCTGACAGTGCGACACTCCCTCAGTACTGACCCTCTGACAGTGCGGCACTCCCTCTGTACTGACCCTCTCACAGTGCAGCACTCCCTCAGTACTGACCCTCTGACATTGCAGCACTCCCTAAGTACTGACTCTCTGACTGTGCAGCACTCTCTCAGTACTGAACCTCTGACAGTGCGGCACTCCCTCAGTACTGATCCTCAGACAGTGCAACACTCCCTCAGTACTGACCCTCTGTCTGTCCAGCATTCCGTCAGTACTGACCCTCTGACAGTGCAGCTCTCCCTCAGTACTGACCCCCTGACAGTGCGGCATCCCTCAGTACTGTCCCGCTTACAGTGCAGCACTCCCTCAGTACTGATCCTCAGACAGTGCAACACTTCCTCAGTACTGACCCTCTGCCAGTGCAACACTTCCTCAGTACTGACCTTCTGACAGTGCGGCACTCCTTCAGTACTGACCCTCTGACAGTGCAGCCCTCCCTCAGTACTGACTCTCTGACTGTGCAGCACTCCCTCAGTACTGATCCTCAGGCAGTGCAACACTCCCTCAGTACTGACCCTCTGTCTGTCCAGCATTCCCTCAGTACTGACCCTCTGACTGTGCGGCACTCCCTCAGTACTGACCCGCTGACAGTGCAGCACTCCCTCAGTACTGATCCTCAGACAGTGCAACACTTCCTCAGTACTGACCTTCTGACAGTGCGGCACTCCCTCAGTACTGCCCCTCTGACAGTGCAGCACTCCCTCAGTTCTAACCTTCTGACAGTGCAGCACTCCCTCAGTACTGACCCTCTGACAGTGCAGCACTCCCTTAGTACTGACCCACTGACAGTGCGGCACTCCCTCAGTAGTGACCCTCTGTCAGTCCGGCACTCCCTCAGTATTGACCCTCTGACAGTGCAGCACTCCCACAGTACTGACCCTCTGACAGTGCAGCACTCCCTCAGTACTGACCTTCTGACAGTGGAGCCCTCCCTCAGTACTGACTCTCTGACTGTGCAGCACTCCCTCAGTACTGACCCTCTGACAGTGCAGCCCTCCCTCAGTACTGACTCTCTGACTGTGCAGCACTCCCTCAGTACTGATCCTCAGGCAGTGCAACACTCCCTCAGTACTGACCCTCTGTCTGTCCAGCATTCCCTCAGTACTGACCCTCTGACTGTGCGGCACTCCCTCAGTACTGACCCGCTGACAGTGCAGCACTCCCTCAGTACTGATCCTCAGACAGTGCAACACTTCCTCAGTACTGACCTTCTGACAGTGCGGCACTCCCTCAGTACTGCCCCTCTGACAGTGCAGCACTCCCTCAGTTCTAACCTTCTGACAGTGCAGCACTCCCTCAGTACTGACCCTCTGAAAGTGCAGCACTCCCTTAGTACTGACCCACTGACAGTGCGGCACTCCCTCAGTACTGATCTTCTGACAGTGCAGCACTCCCTCAGTACTGACCCTCTGACAGTGCGGCACTCCCTCAGTACTGACCCTCTGTCAGTGCAACACTCCCTCAGTACTGACCCTCTGTCTGTCCAGCATTCCCTCAGTACTGACCCTCTGACTGTGCGGCACTCCCTCAGTACTGACCCGCTGATAGTGCAGCACTCCCTCAGTACTGATCCTCAGACAGTGCAACACTTCCTCAGTACTGCCCCTCTGACAGTGCAGCACTCCCTCAGTTCTAACCTTCTGACAGTGCAGCACTCCCTCAGTACTGACCCTCTGACAGTGCAGCACTCCCTCAGTACTGATCCTCTGACAGTGCGGCACTCCCTCAGTACTGACCTTCTGACAGTGCAGCATTCCCTCAGTACTGATCCTCTGACAGAGCAGCACTCCCTCTGTACTGACCCTCTGACAGTGCGGCACTCCCTCAGTACTGACCCTCTGTCAGTGCGGCACTCCCTCAGTACTGACCCTCTGACAGAGCAGCACTCCCTGAGTGCTGACCCTCTGACAGTGCAGCACTGCCTCAGTACTGACCCTCTGACAGAGCAGCACTCCCTGAGTACTGACCCTCTGACAGTGCAGCACTCCCTCAGTACTGACCCTCTGACAGTGTGGCACTCCCTCAGCACTGAACCTCTGACAGTGCAGCACTCCCTCAGCACTGAACCTCTGACAGTGCGGCACTCCCTCAGTACTGACCCTCTGACAGTGCAGCACTCCCTCAGCACTGAACCTCTGACAGTGCAGCACTCCCTCAGTACTCACCCTCTGACAGTGCGGCACTCCCTGAGTAATGACCCTCTGACAGTGCAGCACTCCCTCAGCACTGAACCTCTGACAGTGCAGCACTCCCTCCGCACTGACCCTGTGTCAGTGCGGCACTCCGACATTACTGACCCTCTGACAGTGCAGCACTCCCTCACTACTGACCCTCTGACAGTGCGGCAATCCCTCAGTACTGATTCTCAGACAGTGCGGCATGCCCTCAGTACTGACCCCCTGAAAGTGCGGCACTCCCTCAGTACTGACCCTCTGACAGTGCAGCACTCCCACAGTACTGACCCTCTGACAGTGCGGCACGCCCTCAGTACTGACCCCCTGACAGTGCGGCACTCCCTCAGTACTGATCCTCAGACAGTGCAACACTCCCTCAGTACTGACCTTCTGACAGTTTGGCACTCCTTCAGTACTGACCTTCTGACAGTGCGGCACTCCCACAGGACTGATCCCCTGACAGTGCGGCACTCGCTCAGTGCTGACCCCCTGTCAGTGCGGCACTCCCTCAGTACTGACCCCTTGACAGTGCAGGACTCCCTCAATACTGACCCTCTGACAGTGCGGCACTCCCTCAGTACTGATCCTCAGACAGTGCAACACTCCCTCAGTACTGACCCTCTGACAGTGCAGCACTCCCTCAGTACTGACCCTCTGACAGTGTGGCCCTCCCTCAGTACTGACTCTCTGACAGTGTGGCACACCATCAGTACTGACCCTCTGTCAGTGCAGCACTCCCTCAGTACTGACCCTCTGACAGTGCGGCACTCCCTCAGTACTGACCCTCTGACAGTGCAGCACTCCCACAGTACTGACCCTCTGACAGTGCAGCACTCCCTAAGTACTGACCCTCTGACAGTGCAGCCCTACCTCAGTACTGACCCTCTGACAGTGCGACACTCCCTCAGTACTGACCCTCTGACAGTGCGGCACTCCCTCTGTACTGACCCTCTCACAGTGCAGCACTCCCTCAGTACTGACCCTCTGACATTGCAGCACTCCCTAAGTACTGACTCTCTGACTGTGCAGCACTCTCTCAGTACTGAACCTCTGACAGTGCGGCACTCCCTCAGTACTGATCCTCAGACAGTGCAACACTCCCTCAGTACTGACCCTCTGTCTGTCCAGCATTCCCTCAGTACTGACCCTCTGACAGTGCAGCTCTCCCTCAGTACTGACCCCCTGACAGTGCGGCATCCCTCAGTACTGTCCCGCTGACAGTGCAGCACTCCCTCAGTACTGATCCTCAGACAGTGCAACACTTCCTCAGTACTGACCCTCTGCCAGTGCAACACTTCCTCAGTACTGACCTTCTGACAGTGCAACTCTTCCTCAGTACTGACCCTCTGCCAGTGCAACACTTCCTCAGTACTGACCTTCTGACAGTGCGGCACTCCTTCAGTACTGACCCTCTGACAGTGCAGCACTCCCTCAGTACTGACTCTCTGACTGTGCAGCACTCCCTCAGTACTGATCCTCAGGCAGTGCAACACTCCCTCAGTACTGACCCTCTGTCTGTCCAGCATTCCCTCAGTACTGACCCTCTGACTGTGCGGCACTCCCTCAGTACTGACCCGCTGACAGTGCAGCACTCCCTCAGTACTGATCCTCAGACAGTGCAACACTTCCTCAGTACTGACCTTCTGACAGTGCGGCACTCCCTCAGTACTGCCCCTCTGACAGTGCAGCACTCCCTCAGTTCTAACCTTCTGACAGTGCAGCACTCCCTCAGTACTGACCCTCTGACAGTGCAGCACTCCCTTAGTACTGACCCACTGACAGTGCGGCACTCCCTCAGTAGTGACCCTCTGTCAGTCCGGCACTCCCTCAGTATTGACCCTCTGACAGTGCAGCACTCCCACAGTACTGACCCTCTGACAGTGCAGCACTCCCTCAGTACTGACCTTCTGACAGTGGAGCCCTCCCTCAGTACTGACTCTCTGACTGTGCAGCACTCCCTCAGTACTGACCCTCTGACAGTGCAGCCCTCCCTCAGTACTGACTCTCTGACTGTGCAGCACTCCCTCAGTACTGATCCTCAGGCAGTGCAACACTCCCTCAGTACTGACCCTCTGTCTGTCCAGCATTCCCTCAGTACTGACCCTCTGACTGTGCGGCACTCCCTCAGTACTGACCCGCTGACAGTGCAGCACTCCCTCAGTACTGATCCTCAGACAGTGCAACACTTCCTCAGTACTGACCTTCTGACAGTGCGGCACTCCCTCAGTACTGCCCCTCTGACAGTGCAGCACTCCCTCAGTTCTAACCTTCTGACAGTGCAGCACTCCCTCAGTACTGACCCTCTGAAAGTGCAGCACTCCCTTAGTACTGACCCACTGACAGTGCGGCACTCCCTCAGTACTGATCTTCTGACAGTGCAGCACTCCCTCAGTACTGACCCTCTGACAGTGCGGCACTCCCTCAGTACTGACCCTCTGTCAGTGCAACACTCCCTCAGTACTGACCCTCTGTCTGTCCAGCATTCCCTCAGTACTGACCCTCTGACTGTGCGGCACTCCCTCAGTACTGACCCGCTGATAGTGCAGCACTCCCTCAGTACTGATCCTCAGACAGTGCAACACTTCCTCAGTACTGCCCCTCTGACAGTGCAGCACTCCCTCAGTTCTAACCTTCTGACAGTGCAGCACTCCCTCAGTACTGACCCTCTGACAGTGCAGCACTCCCTCAGTACTGACCCTCTGACAGTGCGGCACTCCCTCAGTACTGACCTTCTGACAGTGCAGCATTCCCTCAGTACTGATCCTCTGACAGAGCAGCACTCCCTCTGTACTGACCCTCTGACAGTGCGGCACTCCCTCAGTACTGACCCTCTGTCAGTGCGGCACTCCCTCAGTACTGACCCTCTGACAGAGCAGCACTCCCTGAGTGCTGACCCTCTGACAGTGCAGCACTGCCTCAGTACTGACCCTCTGACAGAGCAGCACTCCCTGAGTACTGACCCTCTGACAGTGCAGCACTCCCTCAGTACTGACCCTCTGACAGTGTGGCACTCCCTCAGCACTGAACCTCTGACAGTGCAGCACTCCCTCAGCACTGAACCTCTGACAGTGCGGCACTCCCTCAGTACTGACCCTCTGACAGTGCAGCACTCCCTCAGCACTGAACCTCTGACAGTGCAGCACTCCCTCAGTACTCACCCTCTGACAGTGCGGCACTCCCTGAGTAATGACCCTCTGACAGTGCAGCACTCCCTCAGCACTGAACCTCTGACAGTGCAGCACTCCCTCCGCACTGACCCTGTGTCAGTGCGGCACTCCGACATTACTGACCCTCTGACAGTGCAGCACTCCCTCACTACTGACCCTCTGACAGTGCGGCAATCCCTCAGTACTGATTCTCAGACAGTGCGGCATGCCCTCAGTACTGACCCCCTGAAAGTGCGGCACTCCCTCAGTACTGACCCTCTGACAGTGCAGCACTCCCACAGTACTGACCCTCTGACAGTGCGGCACGCCCTCAGTACTGACCCCCTGACAGTGCGGCACTCCCTCAGTACTGATCCTCAGACAGTGCAACACTCCCTCAGTACTGACCTTCTGACAGTTTGGCACTCCTTCAGTACTGACCTTCTGACAGTGCGGCACTCCCACAGGACTGATCCCCTGACAGTGCGGCACTCGCTCAGTGCTGACCCCCTGTCAGTGCGGCACTCCCTCAGTACTGACCCCTTGACAGTGCAGGACTCCCTCAATACTGACCCTCTGACAGTGCGGCACTCCCTCAGTACTGATCCTCAGACAGTGCAACACTCCCTCAGTACTGACCCTCTGACAGTGCAGCACTCCCTCAGTACTGACCCTCTGACAGTGTGGCCCTCCCTCAGTACTGACTCTCTGACAGTGTGGCACACCATCAGCACTGACCCTCTGTCAGTGCAGCACTCCCTCAGTACTGACCCTCTGACAGTGCGGCACTCCCTCAGTACTGACCCTCTGACAGTGCAGCACTCCCACAGTACTGACCCTCTGACAGTGCAGCACTCCCTAAGTACTGACCCTCTGACAGTGCAGCCCTCCCTCAGTACTGACCCTCTGACAGTGCGACACTCCCTCAGTACTGACCCTCTGACAGTGCGGCACTCCCTCTGTACTGACCCTCTCACAGTGCAGCACTCCCTCAGTACTGACCCTCTGACATTGCAGCACTCCCTAAGTACTGACTCTCTGACTGTGCAGCACTCTCTCAGTACTGAACCTCTGACAGTGCGGCACTCCCTCAGTACTGATCCTCAGACAGTGCAACACTCCCTCAGTACTGACCCTCTGTCTGTCCAGCATTCCCTCAGTACTGACCCTCTGACAGTGCAGCTCTCCCTCAGTACTGACCCCCTGACAGTGCGGCATCCCTCAGTACTGTCCCGCTTACAGTGCAGCACTCCCTCAGTATTGATCCTCAGACAGTGCAACACTTCCTCAGTACTGACCCTCTGCCAGTGCAACACTTCCTCAGTACTGACCTTCTGACAGTGCGGCACTCCTTCAGTACTGACCCTCTGACAGTGCAGCACTCCCTCAGTACTGACCCTCTGACAGTGCAGCACTCCCTCAGTACTGACCCTCTGACAGTGCAGCACTCCCTCAGTACTGACCCTCTGACAGTGCAGCACTCCCTCAGTACTGACTCTGACAGTGCGGCACTCCCTCAGTACTGACCTTCTGACAGTGCAGCATTCCCTCAGTACTGATCCTCTGACAGAGCAGCACTCCCTCAGTACTGACCCTCTGACAGTGCGGCACTCCCTCAGTACTGACCCTCTGTCAGTGCGGCACTCCCTCAGTCTGACCCTCTGACAGAGCAGCACTCCCTGAGTGCTGACCCTCTGACAGTGCAGCACTGCCTCAGTACTGACCCTCTGACAGAGCAGCACTCCCTGAGTACTGACCCTCTGACAGTGCAGCACTCCCTCAGTACTGACCCTCTGACAGTGCGGCACTCCCTCAGCACTGAACCTCTGACAGTGCAGCACTCCGTCAGCACTGAACCTCTGACAGTTCGGCACTCCTTCAGTACTGACCTTCTGACAGTGCGGCACTCCCACAGGACTGACCCCCTGACAGTGCTGCACTCCCACAGTACTGACCCTCTGACAGTGCGGCACTCCCTCAGTACTGACCCCCTGACAGTGCTGCACTCCCACAGTACTGACCCTCTGACAGTGCGGCACTCCCTCAGTGCTGACCCCCTGACAGTGCGGCACTCCCTCAGTACTGACCCCATGACAGTGCAACACTCCCACAGTACTGACCCTCTGACAGTGAAACACTCCCTCAATACTGACCCTCTGACAGTGCAGCACCCCCACAGTACTGACCCTCTGATAGTGCAGCACTCCCTCAGTAGTGACCCTCTGTCAGTCCGGCACTCCCTCAGTACTGACCCTCTGACAGTGCAGCACTCCCACAGTACTGACCCTCTGACAGTGCAGCACTCCCTCAGTACTGACCTTCTGACAGTGGAGCCCTCCCTCAGTACTGACTCTCTGACTGTGCAGCACTCCCTCAGTACTGACCCTCTGACAGTGCAGCCCTCCCTCAGTACTGACTCTCTGACTGTGCAGCACTCCCTCAGTACTGATCCTCAGGCAGTGCAACACTCCCTCAGTACTGACCCTCTGTCTGTCCAGCATTCCCTCAGTACTGACCCTCTGACTGTGCGGCACTCCCTCAGTACTGACCCGCTGACAGTGCAGCACTCCCTCAGTACTGATCCTCAGACAGTGCAACACTTCCTCAGTACTGACCTTCTGACAGTGCGGCACTCCCTCAGTACTGCCCCTCTGACAGTGCAGCACTCCCTCAGTTCTAACCTTCTGACAGTGCAGCACTCCCTCAGTACTGACCCTCTGACAGTGCAGCACTCCCTTAGTACTGACCCACTGACAGTGCGGCACTCCCTCAGTACTGATCTTCTGACAGTGCAGCACTCCCTCAGTACTGACCCTCTGACAGTGCGGCACTCCCTCAGTACTGACCCTCTGTCAGTGCAACACTCCCTCAGTACTGACCCTCTGTCTGTCCAGCATTCCCTCAGTACTGACCCTCTGACTGTGCGGCACTCCCTCAGTACTGACCCGCTGATAGTGCAGCACTCCCTCAGTACTGATCCTCAGACAGTGCAACACTTCCTCAGTACTGCCCCTCTGACAGTGCAGCACTCCCTCAGTTCTAACCTTCTGACAGTGCAGCACTCCCTCAGTACTGACCCTCTGACAGTGCAGCACTCCCTCAGTACTGACCCTCTGACAGTGCGGCACTCCCTCAGTACTGACCTTCTGACAGTGCAGCATTCCCTCAGTACTGATCCTCTGACAGAGCAGCACTCCCTCAGTACTGACCCTCTGACAGTGCGGCACTCCCTCAGTACTGACCCTCTGTCAGTGCGGCACTCCCTCAGTACTGACCCTCTGACAGAGCAGCACTCCCTGAGTGCTGACCCTCTGACAGTGCAGCACTGCCTCAGTACTGACCCTCTGACAGAGCAGCACTCCCTGAGTACTGACCCTCTGACAGTGCAGCACTCCCTCAGTACTGACCCTCTGACAGTGTGGCACTCCCTCAGCACTGAACCTCTGACAGTGCAGCACTCCCTCAGCACTGAACCTCTGACAGTGCGGCACTCCCTCAGTACTGACCCTCTGACAGTGCAGCACTCCCTCAGCACTGAACCTCTGACAGTGCAGCACTCCCTCAGTACTCACCCTCTGACAGTGCGGCACTCCCTGAGTAATGACCCTCTGACAGTGCAGCACTCCCTCAGCAATGAACCTCTGACAGTGCAGCACTCCTTCCGCACTGACCCTGTGTCAGTGCGGCACTCCGACATTACTGACCCTCTGACAGTGCAGCACTCCCTCACTACTGACCCTCTGACAGTGCGGCAATCCCTCAGTACTGATCCTCAGACAGTGCGGCATGCCCTCAGTACTGACCCCCTGAAAGTGCGGCACTCCCTCAGTACTGACCCTCTGACAGTGCAGCACTCCCACAGTACTGACCCTCTGACAGTGCGGCACGCCCTCAGTACTGACCCCCTGACAGTGCGGCACTCCCTCAGTACTGATCCTCAGACAGTGCAACACTCCCTCAGTACTGACCTTCTGACAGTTTGGCACTCCTTCAGTACTGACCTTCTGACAGTGCGGCACTCCCACAGGACTGATCCCCTGACAGTGCGGCACTCGCTCAGTGCTGACCCCCTGTCAGTGCGGCACTCCCTCAGTACTGACCCCTTGACAGTGCAGGACTCCCTCAATACTGACCCTCTGACAGTGCGGCACTCCCTCAGTACTGATCCTCAGACAGTGCAACACTCCCTCAGTACTGACCCTCTGACAGTGCAGCACTCCCTCAGTACTGACCCTCTGACAGTGTGGCCCTCCCTCAGTACTGACTCTCTGACAGTGTGGCACACCATCAGTACTGACCCTCTGTCAGTGCAGCACTCCCTCAGTACTGACCCTCTGACAGTGCGGCACTCCCTCAGTACTGACCCTCTGACAGTGCAGCACTCCCACAGTACTGACCCTCTGACAGTGCAGCACTCCCTAAGTACTGACCCTCTGACAGTGCAGCCCTCCCTCAGTACTGACCCTCTGACAGTGCGACACTCCCTCAGTACTGACCCTCTGACAGTGCGGCACTCCCTCTGTACTGACCCTCTCACAGTGCAGCACTCCCTCAGTACTGACCCTCTGACATTGCAGCACTCCCTAAGTACTGACTCTCTGACTGTGCAGCACTCTCTCAGTACTGAACCTCTGACAGTGCGGCACTCCCTCAGTACTGATCCTCAGACAGTGCAACACTCCCTCAGTACTGACCCTCTGTCTGTCCAGCATTCCCTCAGTACTGACCCTCTGACAGTGCAGCTCTCCCTCAGTACTGACCCCCTGACAGTGCGGCATCCCTCAGTACTGTCCCGCTGACAGTGCAGCACTCCCTCAGTACTGATCCTCAGACAGTGCAACACTTCCTCAGTACTGACCCTCTGCCAGTGCAACACTTCCTCAGTACTGACCTTCTGAGAGTGCGGCACTCCTTCAGTACTGACCCTCTGACAGTGCAGCACTCCCTCAGTACTGACCCTCTGACAGTGCAGCACTCCCTCAGTACTGACCCTCTGACAGTGCAGCACTCCCTCAGTACTGACCCTCTGACAGTGCAGCACTCCCTCAGTACTGACTCTCTGACAGTGCGGCACTCCCTCAGTACTGACCTTCTGACAGTGCAGCATTCCCTCAGTACTGATCCTCTGACAGAGCAGCACTCCCTCAGTACTGACCCTCTGACAGTGCGGCACTCCCTCAGTACTGACCCTCTGTCAGTGCGGCACTCCCTCAGTCTGACCCTCTGACAGAGCAGCACTCCCTGAGTGCTGACCCTCTGACAGTGCAGCACTGCCTCAGTACTGACCCTCTGACAGAGCAGCACTCCCTGAGTACTGACCCTCTGACAGTGCAGCACTCCCTCAGTACTGACCCTCTGACAGTGCGGCACTCCCTCAGCACTGAACCTCTGACAGTGCAGCACTCCCTCTGCACTGAACCTCTGACAGTGCGGCACTCCCTCAGTACTGACCCTCTGACAGTGCAGCACTCCCTCAGCACTGACCCTCTGACAGTGCGGCACGCCCTCAGTACTGACCCCCTGACAGTGCGGCACTCCCTCAGTACTGATCCTCAGACAGTGCAACACTCCCTCAGTACTGCCCTTCTGACAGTTCGGCACTCCTTCAGTACTGACCTTCTGACAGTGCGGCACTCCCACAGGACTGACCCCCTGACAGTGCTGCACTCCCACAGTACTGACCCTCTGACAGTGCGGCACTCCCTCAGTACTGACCCTCTGACAGTGCGGCACTCCCTGAGTACTGACCCCCTGACAGTGCTGCACTCCCACAGTACTGACCCTCTGACAGTGCGGCACTCCCTCAGTACTGACCCCCTGACAGTGCTGCACTCCCACAGTACTGACCCTCTGACAGTGCGGCACTCCCTCAGTGCTGACCCCCTGACAGTGCGGCACTCCCTCAGTACTGACCCCATGACAGTGCAACACTCCCACAGTACTGACCCTCTGACAGTGCAACACTCCCTCAGTACTGAACCTCTGACAGTGCAGCACCCCCACAGTACTGACCCTCTGATAGTGCAGCACTCCCTCAGTAGTGACCCTCTGTCAGTCCGGCACTCCCTCAGTACTGACCCTCTGACAGTGCAGCACTCCCGCAGTTCTGACCTTCTGACAGTGCAGCCCTCCCTCAGTACTGACTGTCTGACTGTGCAGCACTCCCTCAGTACTGATCCTCAGGCAGTGCAACACTCCCTCAATACTGACCCTCTGTCTGTCCAGCATTCCCTCAGTACTGACCCTCTGACTGTGCGGCACTCCCTCAGTACTGACCCGCTGACAGTGCAGCACTCCCTCAGTACTGATCCTCAGACAGTGCAACACTTCCTCAGTACTGACCTTCTGACAGTGCGGCACTCCCTCAGTACTGCCCCTCAGACAGTGCAGCACTCCCTCAGTTCTAACCTTCTGACAGTGCAGCCCTCCCTCAGTACTGACTCTCTGACTGTGCAGCACTCCCTCAGTACTGACCCTCTGACAGTGCAGCCCTCCCTCAGTACTGACTGTCTGACTGTGCAGCACTCCCTCAGTACTGATCCTCAGGCAGTGCAACACTCCCTCAATACTGATCCTCTGTCTGTCCAGCATTCCCTCAGTACTGACCCTCTGACTGTGCGGCACTCCCTCAGTACTGACCCGCTGACAGTGCAGCACTCCCTCAGTACTGACCCTCTGACAGTGCAGCACTCCCTCAGTACTGACCCACTGACAGTGCGGCACTCCCTCAGTACTGATCTTCTGACAGTGCAGCACTCCCTCAGTACTGACCCTCTGACAGTGCGGCACTCCCTCAGTACTGACCCTCTGTCAGTGCAACACTCCCTCAGTACTGACCCTCTGTCTGTCCAGCATTCCCTCAGTACTGACCCTCTGACTGTGCGGCACTCCCTCAGTACTGACCCGCTGATAGTGCAGCACTCCCTCAGTACTGATCCTCAGACAGTGCAACACTTCCTCAGTACTGCCCCTCTGACAGTGCAGCACTCCCTCAGTTCTAACCTTCTGACAGTGCAGCACTCCCTCAGTACTGACCCTCTGACAGTGCAGCACTCCCTCAGTACTGACCCTCTGACAGAGCAGCACTCCCTGAGTGCTGACCCTCTGACAGTGCGGCACTGCCTCAGTACTGACCCTCTGACAGAGCAGCACTCCCTCAGCACTGAACCTCTGACAGTGCAGCACTCCCTCAGTACTCACCCTCTGACAATGCGGCACTCCCTGAGTAATGACCCTCTGACAGTGCAGCACTCCCTCAGCACTGAACCTCTGACAGTGCAGCACTCCCTCCGCACTGACCCTGTGTCAGTGCGGCACTCCGACATTACTGACCCTCTGACAGTGCAGCACTCCCTCACTACTGACCCTCTGACAGTGCGGCAATCCCTCAGTACTGATCCTCAGACAGTGCGGCATGCCCTCAGTACTGACCCCCTGAAAGTGCGGCACTCCCTCAGTACTGAACCTCTGACAGTGCAGCACTCCCACAGTACTGACCCTCTGACAGTGCGGCACGCCCTCAGTACTGACCCCCTGACAGTGCGGCACTCCCTCAGTACTGATCCTCAGACAGTGCAACACTCCCTCAGTACTGACCTTCTGACAGTTTGGCACTCCTTCAGTACTGACCTTCTGACAGTGCGGCACTCCCACAGGACTGATCCCCTGACAGTGCAGCATTCCCTCAGTACTGACCCTCTGATAGTGCAGCACTCCCTCAGTAGTGACCCTCTGTCAGTCCGGCACTCCCTCAGTACTGACCCTCTGACAGTGCAGCACCCCCACAGTACTGACCCTCTGATAGTGCAGCACTCCCTCAGTAGTGACCCTCTGTCAGTCCGGCACTCCCTCAGTACTGACCCTCTGACAGTGCAGCACTCCCGCAGTACTAACCCTCTGACTGTGCAGCACTCCCTCAGTACTGACCCTCTGACAGTGCAGCACTCCCGCAGTACTAACCTTCTGACAGTGCAGCCCTCCCTCAGTACTGATCCTCAGGCAGTGCAACACTCCCTCAATACTGACCCTCTGTCTGTCCAGCATTCCCTCAGTACTGACCCTCTGACAGTGCAGCACTCCCTCAGTACAAACCCTCTGACAGTGCAGCACTCTCTCAGTACTGACCCTCTGACAGTGCGGCGCTCCCTCAGTACTGACCCTCTGACAGTGCAGCACTCCCTCAGTACTGACCCACTGACAGTGCGGCACTCCCTCAGTACTGACCCTCTGACAGTGCGGCACTCCCTCAGTACTGACCCTCTGTCAGTGCAACACTCCCTCAGTACTGACCCTCTGTCTGTCCAGCATTCCCTCAGTACTGACCCTCTGACTGTGCGGCACTCCCTCAGTACTGACCCTCTGACAGTGCGGCACTCCCTCAGTACTGACCCTCTGACTGTGCGGCACTCCCTCAGTACTGACCCTCTGACAGTGCGGCACTCCCTCAGTACTGACCCTCTGACTGTGCGGCACTCCCTCAGTACTGACCCGCTGATAGTGCAGCACTCCCTCAGTACTGATCCTCAGACAGTGCAACACTTCCTCAGTACTGCCCCTCTGACAGTGCAGCACTCCCTCAGTTCTAACCTTCTGACAGTGCAGCACTCCCTCAGTACTGATCCTCTGACAGAGCAGCACTCCCTCAGTACTGACCCTCTGACAGTGCGGCACTCCCTCAGTACTGACCCTCTGTCAGTGCGGCACTCCCTCAGTACTGACCCTCTGACAGAGCAGCACTCCCTCAGTACTGATCCTCTGACAGAGCAGCACTCCCTCAGTACTGACCCTCTGACAGTGCGGCACTCCCTCAGTACTGACCCTCTGTCAGTGCGGCACTCCCTGAGTGCTGACCCTCTGACAGTGCAGCACTGCCTCATTACTGACCCTTTGACAGAGCAGCACTCCCTGAGTACTGACCCTCTGACAGTGCGGCACTCCCTCAGTACTGACCCCCTGACAGTGCGGCACTCCCTCAGTACTGACCCTCTGACAGTGCAGCACTCCCTCAGTACTGACCCTCTGACAGTGCGGCACTCCCTCAGTACTGACCCTCTGACAGTGCAGCACTCCCTCAGCACTGAACCTCTGACAGTGCAGCACTCCCTCAGTACTCACCCTCTGACAGTGCGGCACTCCCTGAGTAATGACCCTCTGACAGTGCAGCACTCCCTCAGCACTGAACCTCTGACAGTGCAGCACTCCCTCACGACTGACCCTCTGACAGTGCGGCAATCCCTCAGTACTGATCCTCAGACAGTGCGGCATGCCCTCAGTACTGACCCCCTGAAAGTGCGGCACTCCCTCAGTACTGACCCTCTGACAGTGCAGCACTCCCACAGTACTGACCCTCTGACAGTGCGGCACGCCCTCAGTACTGACCCCCTGACAGTGCGGCACTCCCTCAGTACTGATCCTCAGACAGTGCAACACTCCCTCAGTACTGACCTTCTGACAGTTTGGCACTCCTTCAGTACTGACCTTCTGACAGTGCGGCACTCCCACAGGACTGATCCCCTGACAGTGCGGCACTCCCTCACTACTGACCCCCTGACAGTGCTGCACTCCCACAGTACTGACCCTCTGACAGTGCGGCACTCCCTCAGTGCTGACCCCCTGACAGTGCTGCACTCCCACAGTACTGACCCTCTGACAGTGCAGCACTCCCACAGTACTGACCCTCTGACAGTGCAGCACTCCCTCAGTACTGGCCCTCTGACAGTGCGGCGCTCCCTCAGTACTGACCCTCTGACAGTGCAGCACTCCCACAGTACTGACCCTCTGACAGTGCAGCACTCCCTCAGTACTGACCCCCTGACAGTGTGGCACTCCCACATTACTGACCCTCTGACCGTGCGGCACTCGCTCAGTGCTGACCCCCTGTCAGTACGGCACTCCCTCAGTACTGACCCTCTGACAGT
This sequence comes from Scyliorhinus torazame, assembly GCF_047496885.1. NCBI lineage: Eukaryota > Metazoa > Chordata > Chondrichthyes > Carcharhiniformes > Scyliorhinidae > Scyliorhinus > Scyliorhinus torazame. The sequence continues at coordinate 23,003,208 of NC_092737.1, forward strand.
GCGGCACTCCCTCAGTACTGATCCTCAGACAGTGCAACACTCCCTCAGTACTGACCCTCTGACAGTGCGGCACTCCCTCAGTACTGATCCTCAGACAGTGCAACACTCCCTCAGTACTGACTCTCTGACAGTGTGGCACACCATCAGTACTGACCCTCTGTCAGTGCAGCACTCCCTCAGTACTGACCCTCTGACAGTGCAGCACTCCCTAAGTACTGACCCTCTGACAGTGCAGCCCTCCCTCAGTACTGACCCCCTGACAGTGCAGCACTCCCACAGTACTGACCCTCTGACAGTGCGGCACTCCCTCAGTACTGACCTTCTGACAGTGCAGCACTCCCTCAGTACTGACCCTCTGACAGTGCAGCCCTCCCTCAGTACTGACCTTCTGACAGTGCAGCACTCCCTCAGTACTGACCCTCTGACAGTGCGGCACTCCCTCAGTACTGACCCTCTGACAGTGCAGCCCTCCCTCAGTACTGACCTTCTGACAGTGCGGCACTCCCTCAGTACTGACCCTCTGACAGTGCAGCCCTCCCTCAGTACTGACTCTCTGACAGTGCGGCACTCCCTCAGTACTGACCCTCTGACAGTGCAGCCCTCCCTCAGTACTGACTCTCTGACAGTGCGGCACTCCCTCAGTACTGACCTTCTGACAGTGCAGCCCTCCCTCAGTACTGACTCTCTGACTGTGCAGCACTCCCTCAGTACTGACCCACTGACAGTGCAGCACTCCTTCAGCACTGACCCTCTGACAGTGCAGCCCTCCCTCAGTACTGACCCTCTGACAGTGCGGCACTCCCTCAGTACTGACCCACTGACAGTGCGGCACTCCCTCAGTACTGATCCTCAGACAGTGCAACACTCCCTCAGTATTGACCCTCTGTCTGTCCAGCATTCCCTCAGTACTGACCCTCTGACAGTGCAGCACTCCCTAAGTACTGACCCTCTGACAGTGCAGCCCTCCCTCAGTACTGACCTTCTGACAGTGCGGCACTCCTTCAGTACTGACCCTCTGACAGTGCAGCACTCCCACAGTACTGACCCTCTGACAGTGCAGCACTCCCTAAGTACTGACCCTCTGACAGTGCGGCACTCCCTCAGTACTGACCCTCTGACAGTGCAGGACTCCCTCAGTACTGACCATCTGTCAGTGCAACACTCCCTCTGTACTGACCCTCTGACAGTGCAGCACTCCCTCAGTACTGACCCTCTGACAGTGCAGCCCTCCCTCAGTACTGACCCTCTGACAGTGCAGCCCTCCCTCAGTACTGACCCTCTGACTGTGCGGCACTCCCTCAGTACTGACCCGCTGACAGTGCAGCACTCCCTCAGTACTGACCCTCTGACAGTGCAGCACTCCCTTAGTACTGATCCTCAGACAGTGCAACACTTCCTCAGTACTGACCTTCTGAAAGTGCGGCACTCCCTCAGTACTGCCCCTCTGACAGTGCAGCACTCCCTCAGTTCTAACCTTCTGACAGTGCAGCACTCCCTCAGCACTGAACCTATGACAGTGCAGCACTCCCTCAGTACTGACCCTCTGTCAGTGCGGCACTCCGACATTACTGACCCTCTGACAGTGCAGCACTCCCTCACTACTGACCCTCTGACAGTGCGGCAATCCTTCAGTACTGATCCTCAGACAGTGCGGCATGCCCTCAGTACTGACCCCCTGAAAGTGCGGCACTCCCTCAGTACTGACCCTCTGACAGTGCAGCACTCCCACAGTACTGACCCTCTGACAGTGCGGCACGCCCTCAATACTGACCCCCTGACAGTGCGGCACTCCCTCAGTACTGATCCTCAGACAGTGCAACACTCCCTCAGTACTGACCTTCTGACAGTTCGGCACTCCTTCAGTACTGACCTTCTGACAGTGCGGCACTCCCACAGGACTGATCCCCTGACAGTGCGGCACTCCCTCAGTACTGACCCCCTGACAGTGCTGCACTCCCACAGTACTGACCCTCTGACAGTGCGGCACTCCCTCAGTACTGATCCTCAGACAGTGCAACACTCCCTCAGTACTGACCCTCTGACAGTGTGGCCCTCCCTCAGTACTGACCCTCTGACAGTGCGGCACTCCCTCAGTACTGACTCTCTGACAGTGTGGCACACCATCAGTACTGACCCTCTGTCAGTGCAGCACTCCCTCAGTACTGACCCTCTGACAGTGCGGCACTCCCTCAGTACTGACCCTCTGACAGTGCAGCACTCCCACAGTACTGACCCTCTGACAGTGCAGCACTCCCTAAGTACTGACCCTCTGACAGTGCAGCCCTCCCTCAGTACTGACCCTCTGACAGTGCGACACTCCCTCAGTACTGACCCTCTGACAGTGCGGCACTCCCTCAGTACTGACCCTCTCACAGTGCAGCACTCCCTCAGTACTGACCCTCTGACATTGCAGCACTCCCTAAGTACTGACTCTCTGACTGTGCAGCACTCTCTCAGTACTGACCCTCTGACAGTGCGGCACTCCCTCAGTACTGATCCTCAGACAGTGCAACACTCCCTCAGTACTGACCCTCTGACTGTGCGGCATCCCTCAGTACTGACCCTCTGACAGTGCAACACTTCCTCAGTACTGACCTTCTGACAGTGCGGCACTCCTTCAGTACAGACCCTCTGACAGTGCAGCACTCCCTCAGTACTGACCCTCTGACAGTGCAGCACTCCCTCAGTACTGACCCTCTGACAGTGCAGCACTCCCTCAGTACTGACCCTCTGACAGTGCAGCACTCCCTCAGTACTGACCCTCTGACAGTGCGGCACTCCCTCAGTACTGACCTTCTGACAGTGCAGCATTCCCTCAGTACTGATCCTCTGACAGAGCAGCACTCCCTCAGTACTGACCCTCTGACAGTGCGGCACTCCCTCAGTACTGACCCTCTGTCAGTGCGGCACTCCCTCAGTACTGACCCTCTGACAGTGCGGCACTCCCTCAGTACTGACCCTCTGTCAGTGCGGCACTCCCTCAGTACTGACTCTCTGACAGTGCAGCACTGCCTCAGTACTGACCCTCTGACAGAGCAGCACTCCCTGAGTACTGACCCTCTGACAGTGCAGCACTCCCTGAGTACTGACCCTCTGACAGTGCGGCACTCCCTCAGCACTGAACCTCTGACAGTGCAGCACTCCCTCAGCACTGAACCTCTGACAGTGCGGCACTCCCTCAGTACTGACCCTCTGACAGTGCAGCACTCCCTCAGCACTGACCCTCTGACAGTGCGGCACGCCCTCAGTACTGACCCCCTGACAGTGCGGCACTCCCTCAGTACTGATCCTCAGACAGTGCAACACTCCCTCAGTACTGCCCTTCTGACAGTTCGGCACTCCTTCAGTACTGACCCTCTGACAGTGCAGCACTCCCTAAGTACTGATCCTCAGACAGTGCAACACTCCCTCAGTACTGACCCTCTGACAGTGCGGCACTCCCTCAGTACTGTCCCTCTGACAGTGCGGCACTCCCTCAGTACTGACCCTCTGACAGTGCGGCACTCCCTCAGTACTGACCCCCTGACAGTGCTGCACTCCCTCAGTACTGACCCCATGACAGTGCAACACTCCCACAGTACTGACCCTCTGACAGTGCAACAGTCCCTCAGTACTGATCCTCAGACAGTGCAACACTCCCTCAGTACTGACCCTCTGATAGTGCAGCACTCCCTCAGTAGTGACCCTCTGTCAGTCCGGCACTCCCTCAGTACTGACCCTCTGACAGTGCAGCACTCCCGCAGTACTGACCCTCTGACAGTGCAGCCCTCCCTCAGTTACTGACCTTCTGACAGTGCAGCCCTCCCTCAGTACTGACTCTCTGACTGTGCAGCACTCCCTCAGTACTGACCCTCTGACAGTGCAGCCCTCCCTCAGTACTGACTCTCTGACTGTGCAGCACTCCCTCAGTACTGATCCTCAGGCAGTGCAACACTCCCTCAGTACTGACTCTCTGACAGTGCAGCACTCCCTCAGTACTGCCCCTCTGACAGTGCAGCACTCCCTCAGTTCTAACCTTCTGACAGTGCAGCACTCCCTCAGTACTGACCCTCTGACAGTGCAGCACTCCCTCAGTACTGACCCACTGACAGTGCGGCACTCCCTCAGTACTGATCTTCTGACAGTGCAGCACTCCGTCAGTACTGACCCTCTGACAGTGCGGCACTCCCTCAGTACTAACCCTCTGTCAGTGCAACACTCCCTCAGTACTGACCCTCTGTCTGTCCAGCATTCCCTCAGTACTGACCCTCTGACTGTGCGGCACTCCCTCAGTACTGACCCGCTGATAGTGCAGCACTCCCTCAGTACTGATCCTCAGACAGTGCAACACTTCCTCAGTACTGACCTTCTGACAGTGCGGCACTCCCTCAGTACTGCCCCTCTGACAGTGCAGCACTCCCTCAGTTCTAACCTTCTGACAGTGCAGCACTCCCTCAGTACTGACCCTCTGACAGTGCAGCACTCCCTCAGTACTGACCCTCTGACAGTGCGGCACTCCCTCAGTACTGACCTTCTGACAGTGCAGCATTCCCTCAGTACTGATCCTCTGACAGAGCAGCACTCCCTCAGTACTGACCCTCTGACAGTGCGGCACTCCCTCAGTACTGACCCTCTGTCAGTGCGGCACTCCCTCAGTACTGACCCTCTGACAGTGCAGCACTCCCTCAGTACTGACCCTCTGACAGTGTGGCACTCCCTCAGCACTGAACCTCTGACAGTGCAGCACTCCCTAAGCACTGAACCCCTGACAGTGCGGCACTCCCTCAGTACTGACCCTCTGACAGTGCAGCACTCCCTCAGCACTGTACCTCTGACAGTGCAGCACTCCCACAGTACTCACCCTCTGACAGTGCGGCACTCCCTGAGTACTGATCCTCAGACAGTGCGGCATGCCCTCAGTACTGACCCCCTGAAAGTGCGGCACTCCCTCAGTACTGACCCTCTGACAGTGCAGCACTCCCACAGTACTGACCCTCTGACAGTGCGGCACGCCCTCAGTACTGACCCCTGACAGTGCGGCACTCCCTCAGTACTGATCCTCAGACAGTGCAACACTCCCTCAGTACTGACCTTCTGACAGTTTGGCACTCCTTCAGTACTGACCTTCTGACAGTGCGGCACTCCCACAGGACTGATCCCCTGACAGTGCGGCACTCCCTCAGTACTGACCCCCTGACAGTGCTGCACTCCCACAGTACTGACCCTCTGACAGTGCGGCACTCCCTCAGTGCTGACCCCCTGACAGTGTGGCACTCCCTCAGTACTGACCCCATGACAGTGCAACACTCCCACATTACTGACCCTCTGACCGTGCGGCACTCGCTCAGTGCTGACCCCCTGTCAGTGCGGCACTCCCTCAGTACTGACCCCTTGACAGTGCAGGACTCCCTCAATACTGACCCTCTGACAGTGCGGCACTCCCTCAGTACTGATCCTCAGACAGTGCAACACTCCCTCAGTACTGACCCTCTGTCAGTGCAGCACTCCCTCAGTACTGACCCTCTGTCAGTGCAGCCCTCCCTCAGTACTGACCCTCTGACAGTGCAGCACTCCCTCAGTACTGACCCTCTGACAGTGCGGCACTCCCTCAGTACTGACCCTCTGACAGTGCAGCACTCCCACAGTACTGACCCTCTGACAGTGCGGCACTCCCTCAGTACTGACCTTCTGACAGTGCAGCACTCCCTCAGTACTGACCCTCTTACAGTGCAGCACTCACTCAGTACTGACCCTCTGACAGTGCATCACTCCCTCAGTACTGACCCTCTGACAGTGCGGCACTACCTCAGTCCTGACCCTCTGACAGTGCAGCACTCCCTCAGTACTGACCCTCTGTCTGTCCAGCACTCCTTCAGCACTGACCCTCTGACAGTGCAGCACTCCCTAAGTAATGAGCCTCTCACAGTGCAACACTCCCTCAGTACTGACCTTCTGACAGTGCGGCACTCCCTCAGTACTGACCCTCTGACAGTGCAGCACTCCCTAAGTACTGACCCTCTGACAGTGCAGCCCTCCCTCAGTACTGACCTTCTGACAGTGCGGCACTCCTTCAGTACTGACCCTCTGACAGTGCAGGACTCCCACAGTACTGACCCTCTGACAGTGCAGCACTCCCTCAGTACTGACCCTCTGACAGTGAGGCACTCACTCAGTACTGACCCTCTGACAGTGCAGCACTCCCTCAGTACTGACCCTCTGACAGTGCAGCCCTCCCTCAGTACTGACTCTCTGACAGTGCAGCACTCCCTCAGTTCTAACCTTCTGACAGTGCAGCACTCCCTCAGTACTGACCCTCTGACAGTGCGGCACTCCCTCAGCACTGAACCTATGACAGTGCAGCACTCCCTCCGCACTGACCCTCTGTCAGTGCGGCACTCCGACATTACTGACCCTCTGACAGTGCAGCACTCCCTCACTACTGACCCTCTGACAGTGCGGCAATCCTTCAGTACTGATCCTCAGACAGTGCGGCATGCCCTCAGTACTGACCCCCTGAAAGTGCGGCACTCCCTCAGTACTGACCCTCTGACAGTGCAGCACTCCCTCAGTACTGACCCCCTGACAGTGCTGCACTCCCTCAGTACTGACCCCATGACAGTGCAACACTCCCACAGTACTGACCCTCTGACAGTGCAACAGTCCCTCAGTACTGATCCTCAGACAGTGCAACACTCCCTCAGTACTGACCCTCTGATAGTGCAGCACTCCCTCAGTAGTGACCCTCTGTCAGTCCGGCACTCCCTCAGTACTGACCCTCTGACAGTGCAGCACTCCCGCAGTACTGACCCTCTGACAGTGCAGCCCTCCCTCAGTTACTGACCTTCTGACAGTGCAGCCCTCCCTCAGTACTGACTCTCTGACTGTGCAGCACTCCCTCAGTACTGACCCTCTGACAGTGCAGCCCTCCCTCAGTACTGACTCTCTGACTGTGCAGCACTCCCTCAGTACTGATCCTCAGGCAGTGCAACACTCCCTCAGTACTGACTCTCTGACAGTGCAGCACTCCCTCAGTACTGACCCTCTGACTGTGCGGCACTCCCTCAGTACTGACCCGCTGACAGTGCAGCACTCCCTCAGTACTGATCCTCAGACAGTGCAACACTTCTTCAGTACTGACCTTCTGACAGTGCGGCACTCCCTCAGTACTGCCCCTCTGACAGTGCAGCACTCCCTCAGTTCTAACCTTCTGACAGTGCAGCACTCCCTCAGTACTGACCCTCTGACAGTGCAGCACTCCCTCAGTACTGACCCACTGACAGTGCGGCACTCCCTCAGTACTGATCTTCTGACAGTGCAGCACTCCCTCAGTACTGACCCTCTGACAGTGCGGCACTCCCTCAGTACTAACCCTCTGTCAGTGCAACACTCCCTCAGTACTGACCCTCTGTCTGTCCAGCATTCCCTCAGTACTGACCCTCTGACTGTGCGGCACTCCCTCAGTACTGACCCGCTGATAGTGCAGCACTCCCTCAGTTCTAACCTTCTGACAGTGCAGCACTCCCTCAGTACTGACCCTCTGACAGTGCAGCACTCCCTCAGTACTGACCCTCTGACAGTGCGGCACTCCCTCAGTACTGACCTTCTGACAGTGCAGCATTCCCTCAGTACTGATCCTCTGACAGAGCAGCACTCCCTCAGTACTGACCCTCTGACAGTGCGGCACTCCCTCAGTACTGACCCTCTGTCAGTGCGGCACTCCCTCAGTACTGACCCTCTGACAGTGCAGCACTCCCTCAGTACTGACCCTCTGACAGTGTGGCACTCCCTCAGCACTGAACCTCTGACAGTGCAGCACTCCCTAAGCACTGAACCCCTGACAGTGCGGCACTCCCTCAGTACTGACCCTCTGACAGTGCAGCACTCCCTCAGCACTGTACCTCTGACAGTGCAGCACTCCCACAGTACTCACCCTCTGACAGTGCGGCACTCCCTGAGTACTGATCCTCAGACAGTGCGGCATGCCCTCAGTACTGACCCCCTGAAAGTGCGGCACTCCCTCAGTACTGACCCTCTGACAGTGCAGCACTCCCACAGTACTGACCCTCTGACAGTGCGGCACGCCCTCAGTACTGACCCCTGACAGTGCGGCACTCCCTCAGTACTGATCCTCAGACAGTGCAACACTCCCTCAGTACTGACCTTCTGACAGTTTGGCACTCCTTCAGTACTGACCTTCTGACAGTGCGGCACTCCCACAGGACTGATCCCCTGACAGTGCGGCACTCCCTCAGTACTGACCCCCTGACAGTGCTGCACTCCCACAGTACTGACCCTCTGACAGTGCGGCACTCCCTCAGTGCTGACCCCCTGACAGTGTGGCACTCCCTCAGTACTGACCCCATGACAGTGCAACACTCCCACATTACTGACCCTCTGACCGTGCGGCACTCGCTCAGTGCTGACCCCCTGTCAGTGCGGCACTCCCTCAGTACTGACCCCTTGACAGTGCAGGACTCCCTCAATACTGACCCTCTGACAGTGCGGCACTCCCTCAGTACTGATCCTCAGACAGTGCAACACTCCCTCAGTACTGACCCTCTGTCAGTGCAGCACTCCCTCAGTACTGACCCTCTGTCAGTGCAGCCCTCCCTCAGTACTGACCCTCTGACAGTGCAGCACTCCCTCAGTACTGACCCTCTGACAGTGCGGCACTCCCTCAGTACTGACCCTCTGACAGTGCAGCACTCCCACAGTACTGACCCTCTGACAGTGCGGCACTCCCTCAGTACTGACCTTCTGACAGTGCAGCACTCCCTCAGTACTGACCCTCTTACAGTGCAGCACTCACTCAGTACTGACCCTCTGACAGTGCATCACTCCCTCAGTACTGACCCTCTGACAGTGCGGCACTACCTCAGTCCTGACCCTCTGACAGTGCAGCACTCCCTCAGTACTGACCCTCTGTCTGTCCAGCACTCCTTCAGCACTGACCCTCTGACAGTGCAGCACTCCCTAAGTACTGAGCCTCTCACAGTGCAACACTCCCTCAGTACTGACCTTCTGACAGTGCGGCACTCCCTAAGTACTGACCCTCTGACAGTGCAGCCCTCCCTCAGTACTGACCTTCTGACAGTGCGGCACTCCTTCAGTACTGACCCTCTGACAGTGCAGGACTCCCACAGTACTGACCCTCTGACAGTGCAGCACTCCCTCAGTACTGACCCTCTGACAGTGAGGCACTCACTCAGTACTGACCCTCTGACAGTGCAGCACTCCCTCAGTACTGACCCTCTGACAGTGCAGCCCTCCCTCAGTACTGACTCTCTGACAGTGCAGCACTCCCTCAGTTCTAACCTTCTGACAGTGCAGCACTCCCTCAGTACTGACCCTCTGACAGTGCGGCACTCCCTCAGCACTGAACCTATGACAGTGCAGCGCTCCCTCAGTACTGACTCTCTGACAGTGCAGCCCTCCCTCAGTACTGACTCTCTGACAGTGCAGCACTCCCTCAGTTCTAACCTTCTGACAGTGCAGCACTCCCTCAGTACTGACCCTCTGACAGTGCGGCACTCCCTCAGCACTGACCCTCTGACAGTGCAGCACTCCCTCCGCACTGACCCTCTGTCAGTGCGGCACTCCGACATTACTGACCCTCTGACAGTGCAGCACTCCCTCACTACTGACCCTCTGACAGTGCGGCAATCCTTCAGTACTGATCCTCAGACAGTGCGGCATGCCCTCAGTACTGACCCCCTGAAAGTGCGGCACTCCCTCAGTACTGACCCTCTGACAGTGCAGCACTCCCACAGTACTGACCCTCTGACAGTGCGGCACGCCCTCAGTACTGACCCCCTGACAGTGCGGCACTCCCTCAGTACTGATCCTCAGACAGTGCAACACTCCCTCAGTAATGACCTTCTGACAGTTCGGCACTCCTTCAGTACTGACCTTCTGACAGTGCGGCACTCCCACAGGACTGATCCCCTGACAGTGCGGCACTCCCTCAGTACTGACCCCCTGACAGTGCTGCACTCCCACAGTACTGACCCTCTGACAGTGTGGCCCTCCCTCAGTACTGACCCTCTGACAGTGCGGCACTCCCTCAGTACTGACTCTCTGACAGTGTGGCACACCATCAGTACTGACCCTCTGTCAGTGCAGCACTCCCTCAGTACTGACCCTCTGACAGTGCGGCACTCCCTCAGTACTGACCCTCTGACAGTGCAGCACTCCCACAGTACTGACCCTCTGACAGTGCAGCACTCCCTAAGTACTGACCCTCTGACAGTGCAGCCCTCCCTCAGTACTGACCCTCTGACAGTGCGACACTCCCTCAGTACTGACCCTCTGACAGTGCGGCACTCCCTCAGTACTGACCCTCTCACAGTGCAGCACTCCCTCAGTACTGACCCTCTGACATTGCAGCACTCCCTAAGTACTGACTCTCTGACTGTGCAGCACTCTCTCAGTACTGACCCTCTGACAGTGCGGCACTCCCTCAGTACTGATCCTCAGACATTGCAACACTCCCTCAGTACTGACCCTCTGACTGTGCGGCATCCCTCAGTACTGACCCTCTGACAGTGCAACACTTCCTCAGTACTTACCTTCTGACAGTGCGGCACTCCTTCAGTACAGACCCTCTGACAGTGCAGCACTCCCTCAGTACTGACCCTCTGACAGTGCAGCACTCCCTCAGTACTGACCCTCTGACAGTGCAGCACTCCCTCAGTACTGACCCTCTGACAGTGCAGCACTCCCTCAGTACTGACCCTCTGACAGTGCGGCACTCCCTCAGTACTGACCTTCTGACAGTGCAGCATTCCCTCAGTACTGATCCTCTGACAGAGCAGCACTCCCTCAGTACTGACCCTCTGACAGTGCGGCACTCCCTCAGTACTGACCCTCTGTCAGTGCGGCACTCCCTCAGTACTGACCCTCTGACAGTGCAGCACTGCCTCAGTACTGACCCTCTGACAGAGCAGCACTCCCTGAGTACTGACCCTCTGACAGTGCAGCTCTCCCTGAGTACTGACCCTCTGACAGTGCGGCACTCCCTCAGCACTGAACCTCTGACAGTGCAGCACTCCCTCAGCACTGAACCTCTGACAGTGCGGCACTCCCTCAGTAGTGACCCTCTGACAGTGCAGCACTCCCTCAGCACTGACCCTCTGACAGTGCGGCACGCCCTCAGTACTGACCCCCTGACAGTGCGGCACTCCCTCAGTACTGATCCTCAGACAGTGCAACACTCCCTCAGTACTGCCCTTCTGACAGTTCGGCACTCCTTCAGTACTGACCCTCTGACAGTGCAGCACTCCCTGAGTACTGACCCTCTGACAGTGCGGCACTCCCTCAGCACTGAACCTCTGACAGTGCAGCACTCCCTCAGCACTGAACCTCTGACAGTGCGGCACTCCCTCAGTACTGACCCTCTGACAGTGCAGCACTCCCTCAGCACTGACCCTCTGACAGTGCGGCACGCCCTCAGTACTGACCCCCTGACAGTGCTGCACTCCCACAGTACTGACCCTCTGACAGTGCGGCACTCCCTCAGTGCTGACCCCCTGACAGTGCGGCACTCCCTCAGTACTGACCCCATGACAGTGCAACACTCCCACAGTACTGACCCTCTGACAGTGCAACAGTCCCTCAATACTGACCCTCTGACAGTGCCGTAGTCCCTCAGTACTGATCCTCAGACAGTGCAACACTCCCTCAGGACTGACCCTCTGATAGTGCAGCACTCCCTCAGTAGTGACCCTCTGTCAGTCCGGCACTCCCTCAGTACTGACCCTCTGACAGTGCAGCACTCCCGCAGTACTGACCCTCTGACAGTGCAGCCCTCCCTCAGTACTGACCTTCTGACAGTGCAGCCCTCCCTCAGTACTGACTCTCTGACTGTGCAGCACTCCCTCAGTACTGACCCTCTGACTGTGCAGCACTCCCTCAGTACTGATCCTCAGGCAGTGCAACACTCCCTCAGTACTGACCCTCTGTCTGTCCAGCATTCCCTCAGTACTGACCCTCTGACTGTGCGGCACTCCCTCAGTACTGACCCGCTGACAGTGTGGCACTCCCTCAGTACTGACCCCATGACAGTGCAACACTCCCACATTACTGACCCTCTGACCGTGCGGCACTCGCTCAGTGCTGACCCCCTGTCAGTGCGGCACTCCCTCAGTACTGACCCCTTGACAGTGCAACACTCCCTCAATACTGACCCTCTGACAGTGCGGCACTCCCTCAGTACTGATCCTCAGACAGTGCAACACTCCCTCAGTACTGACCCTCTGTCAGTGCAGCACTCCCTCAGTACTGACCCTCTGTCAGTGCAGCCCTCCCTCAGTACTGACCCTCTGACAGTGCAGCACTCCCTCAGTACTGACCCTCTGACAGTGCGGCACTCCCTCAGTACTGACCCTCTGACAGTGCAGCACTCCCACAGTACTGACCCTCTGACAGTGCGGCACTCCCTCAGTACTGACCTTCTGACAGTGCAGCACTCCCTCAGTACTGACCCTCTTACAGTGCAGCACTCACTCAGTACTGACCCTCTGACAGTGCATCACTCCCTCAGTACTGACCCTCTGACAGTGCGGCACTACCTCAGTCCTGACCCTCTGACAGTGCAGCACTCCCTCAGTACTGACCCTCTGTCTGTCCAGCACTCCTTCAGCACTGACCCTCTGACAGTGCAGCACTCCCTAAGTACTGAGCCTCTCACAGTGCAACACTCCCTCAGTACTGACCTTCTGACAGTGCGGCACTCCCTAAGTACTGACCCTCTGACAGTGCAGCCCTCCCTCAGTACTGACCTTCTGACAGTGCGGCACTCCTTCAGTACTGACCCTCTGACAGTGCAGGACTCCCACAGTACTGACCCTCTGACAGTGCAGCACTCCCTCAGTACTGACCCTCTGACAGTGAGGCACTCACTCAGTACTGACCCTCTGACAGTGCAGCACTCCCTCAGTACTGACCCTCTGACAGTGCAGCCCTCCCTCAGTACTGACTCTCTGACAGTGCAGCACTCCCTCAGTTCTAACCTTCTGACAGTGCAGCACTCCCTCAGTACTGACCCTCTGACAGTGCGGCACTCCCTCAGCACTGAACCTATGACAGTGCAGCACTCCCTCCGCACTGACCCTCTGTCAGTGCGGCACTCCGACATTACTGACCCTCTGACAGTGCAGCACTCCCTCACTACTGACCCTCTGACAGTGCGGCAATCCTTCAGTACTGATCCTCAGACAGTGCGGCATGCCCTCAGTACTGACCCCCTGAAAGTGCGGCACTCCCTCAGTACTGACCCTCTGACAGTGCAGCACTCCCACAGTACTGACCCTCTGACAGTGCGGCACGCCCTCAGTACTGACCCCCTGACAGTGCGGCACTCCCTCAGTACTGATCCTCAGACAGTGCAACACTCCCTCAGTAATGACCTTCTGACAGTTCGGCACTCCTTCAGTACTGACCTTCTGACAGTGCGGCACTCCCACAGGACTGATCCCCTGACAGTGCGGCACTCCCTCAGTACTGACCCCCTGACAGTGCTGCACTCCCACAGTACTGACCCTCTGACAGTGTGGCCCTCCCTCAGTACTGACCCTCTGACAGTGCGGCACTCCCTCAGTACTGACTCTCTGACAGTGTGGCACACCATCAGTACTGACCCTCTGACAGTGCAGCACTCCCACAGTACTGACCCTCTGACAGTGCAGCACTCCCTAAGTACTGACCCTCTGACAGTGCAGCCCTCCCTCAGTACTGACCCTCTGACAGTGCGACACTCCCTCAGTACTGACCCTCTGACAGTGCGGCACTCCCTCAGTACTGACCCTCTCACAGTGCAGCACTCCCTCAGTACTGACCCTCTGACATTGCAGCACTCCCTAAGTACTGACTCTCTGACTGTGCAGCACTCTCTCAGTACTGACCCTCTGACAGTGCGGCACTCCCTCAGTACTGATCCTCAGACATTGCAACACTCCCTCAGTACTGACCCTCTGACTGTGCGGCATCCCTCAGTACTGACCCTCTGACAGTGCAACACTTCCTCAGTACTTACCTTCTGACAGTGCGGCACTCCTTCAGTACAGACCCTCTGACAGTGCAGCACTCCCTCAGTACTGACCCTCTGACAGTGCAGCACTCCCTCAGTACTGACCCTCTGACAGTGCAGCACTCCCTCAGTACTGACCCTCTGACAGTGCAGCACTCCCTCAGTACTGACCCTCTGACAGTGCGGCACTCCCTCAGTACTGACCTTCTGACAGTGCAGCATTCCCTCAGTACTGATCCTCTGACAGAGCAGCACTCCCTCAGTACTGACCCTCTGACAGTGCGGCACTCCCTCAGTACTGACCCTCTGTCAGTGCGGCACTCCCTCAGTACTGACCCTCTGACAGTGCAGCACTGCCTCAGTACTGACCCTCTGACAGAGCAGCACTCCCTGAGTACTGACCCTCTGACAGTGCAGCTCTCCCTGAGTACTGACCCTCTGACAGTGCGGCACTCCCTCAGCACTGAACCTCTGACAGTGCAGCACTCCCTCAGCACTGAACCTCTGACAGTGCGGCACTCCCTCAGTAGTGACCCTCTGACAGTGCAGCACTCCCTCAGCACTGACCCTCTGACAGTGCGGCACGCCCTCAGTACTGACCCCCTGACAGTGCGGCACTCCCTCAGTACTGATCCTCAGACAGTGCAACACTCCCTCAGTACTGCCCTTCTGACAGTTCGGCACTCCTTCAGTACTGACCCTCTGACAGTGCAGCACTCCCTGAGTACTGACCCTCTGACAGTGCGGCACTCCCTCAGCACTGAACCTCTGACAGTGCAGCACTCCCTCAGCACTGAACCTCTGACAGTGCGGCACTCCCTCAGTACTGACCCTCTGACAGTGCAGCACTCCCTCAGCACTGACCCTCTGACAGTGCGGCACGCCCTCAGTACTGACCCCCTGACAGTGCTGCACTCCCACAGTACTGACCCTCTGACAGTGCGGCACTCCCTCAGTGCTGACCCCCTGACAGTGCGGCACTCCCTCAGTACTGACCCCATGACAGTGCAACACTCCCACAGTACTGACCCTCTGACAGTGCAACAGTCCCTCAATACTGACCCTCTGACAGTGCCGTAGTCCCTCAGTACTGATCCTCAGACAGTGCAACACTCCCTCAGGACTGACCCTCTGATAGTGCAGCACTCCCTCAGTAGTGACCCTCTGTCAGTCCGGCACTCCCTCAGTACTGACCCTCTGACAGTGCAGCACTCCCGCAGTACTGACCCTCTGACAGTGCAGCCCTCCCTCAGTACTGACCTTCTGACAGTGCAGCCCTCCCTCAGTACTGACTCTCTGACTGTGCAGCACTCCCTCAGTACTGACCCTCTGACTGTGCAGCACTCCCTCAGTACTGATCCTCAGGCAGTGCAACACTCCCTCAGTACTGACCCTCTGTCTGTCCAGCATTCCCTCAGTACTGACCCTCTGACTGTGCGGCACTCCCTCAGTACTGACCCGCTGACAGTGCAGCACTCCCTCAGTACTGATCCTCAGACAGTGCAACACTTCCTCAGTACTGACCTTCTGTCAGTGCGGCACTCCCTCAGTACTGCCCCTCTGACAGTGCAGCACTCCCTCAGTTCTAACCTTCTGACAGTGCAGCACTCCCTCAGTACTGACCCTCTGACAGTGCAGCACTCCCTCAGTACTGACCCACTGACAGTGCGGCACTCCCTCAGTACTGATCTTCTGACAGTGCAGCACTCCCTCAGTACTGACCCTCTGACAGTGCGGCACTCCCTCAGTACTGACCCTCTGTCAGTGCAACACTCCCTCAGTACTGACCCTCTGTCTGTCCAGCATTCCCTCAGTACTGACCCTCTGACTGTGCGGCACTCCCTCAGTACTGACCCGCTGATAGTGCAGCACTCCCTCAGTACTGATCCTCAGACAGTGCAACACTTCCTCAGTACTGACCTTCTGACAGTGCGGCACTCCCTCAGTACTGCCCCTCTGACAGTGCAGCACTCCCTCAGTTCTAACCTTCTGACAGTGCAGCACTCCCTCAGTACTGACCCTCTGACAGTGCAGCACTCCCTCAGTACTGACCCTCTGACAGTGCGGCACTCCCTCAGTACTGACCTTCTGACAGTGCAGCATTCCCTCAGTTCTGATCCTCTGACAGAGCAGCACTCCCTCAGTACTGACCCTCTGACAGTGCGGCACTCCCTCAGTACTGACCCTCTGTCAGTGCGGCACTCCCTCAGTACTGACCCTCTGACAGAGCAGCACTCCCTGAGTGCTGACCCTCTGACAGTGCAGCACTGCCTCAGTACTGACCCTCTGACAGAGCAGCACTCCCTGAGTACTGACCCTCTGACAGTGCAGCACTCCCTCAGTACTGACCCTCTGACAGTGTGGCACTCCCTCAGCACTGAACCTCTGACAGTGCAGCACTCCCTCAGCACTGAACCCCTGACAGTGCGGCACTCCCTCAGTACTGACCCTCTGACAGTGCAGCACTCCCTCAGCACTGAACCTCTGACAGTGCAGCACTCCCACAGTACTCACCCTCTGACAGTGCGGCACTCCCTGAGTAATGACCCTCTGACAGTGCAGCACTCCCTCAGCACTGAACCTCTGACAGTGCAGCACTCCCTCCGCACTGACCCTGTGTCAGTGCGGCACTCCGACATTACTGACCCTCTGACAGTGCAGCACTCCCTCACTACTGACCCTCTGACAGTGCGGCAATCCCTCAGTACTGATCCTCAGACAGTGCGGCATGCCCTCAGTACTGACCCCCTGAAAGTGCGGCACTCCCTCAGTACTGACCCTCTGACAGTGCGGCACTCCCTCAGTACTGACCCTCTGACAGTGCAGCACTCCCTCAGTACTGACCCTCTGACAGTGCGGCACTCCCTCAGTACTGACCCCATGACAGTGCAACACTCCCACAGTACTGACCCTCTGACAGTGCAACAGTCCCTCAATACTGACCCTCTGACAGTGCCGTAGTCCCTCAGTACTGATCCTCAGACAGTGCAACACTCCCTCAGGACTGACCCTCTGATAGTGCAGCACTCCCTCAGTAGTGACCCTCTGTCAGTCCGGCACTCCCTCAGTACTGACCCTCTGACAGTGCAGCACTCCCGCAGTACTGACCCTCTGACAGTGCAGCCCTCCCTCAGTACTGACCTTCTGACAGTGCAGCCCTCCCTCAGTACTGACTCTCTGACTGTGCAGCACTCCCTCAGTACTGACCCTCTGACAGTGCGGCACTCCCTCAGTACTGACCCTCTGACTGTGCAGCACTCCCTCAGTACTGATCCTCAGGCAGTGCAACACTCCCTCAGTACTGACCCTCTGTCTGTCCAGCATTCCCTCAGTACTGACCCTCTGACTGTGCGGCACTCCCTCAGTACTGACCCGCTGACAGTGCAGCACTCCCTCAGTACTGATCCTCAGACAGTGCAACACTTCCTCAGTACTGACCTTCTGACAGTGCGGCACTCCCTCAGTACTGCCCCTCTGACAGTGCAGCACTCCCTCAGTTCTAACCTTCTGACAGTGCAGCACTCCCTCAGTACTGACCCTCTGACAGTGCAGCACTCCCTCAGTACTGACCCACTGACAGTGCGGCACTCCCTCAGTACTGATCTTCTGACAGTGCAGCACTCCCTCAGTACTGACCCTCTGACAGTGCGGCACTCCCTCAGTACTGACCCTCTGTCAGTGCAACACTCCCTCAGTACTGACCATCTGTCTGTCCAGCATTCCCTCAGTACTGACCCTCTGACTGTGCGGCACTCCCTCAGTACTGACCCGCTGATAGTGCAGCACTCCCTCAGTACTGATCCTCAGACAGTGCAACACTTCCTCAGTACTGACCTTCTGACAGTGCGGCACTCCCTCAGTACTGCCCCTCTGACAGTGCAGCACTCCCTCAGTTCTAACCTTCTGACAGTGCAGCACTCCCTCAGTACTGACCCTCTGACAGTGCAGCACTCCCTCAGTACTGACCCTCTGACAGTGCGGCACTCCCTCAGTACTGACCTTCTGACAGTGCAGCATTCCCTCAGTTCTGATCCTCTGACAGAGCAGCACTCCCTCAGTACTGACCCTCTGACAGTGCGGCACTCCCTCAGTACTGACCCTCTGTCAGTGCGGCACTCCCTCAGTACTGACCCTCTGACAGAGCAGCACTCCCTGAGTGCTGACCCTCTGACAGTGCAGCACTGCCTCAGTACTGACCCTCTGACAGAGCAGCACTCCCTGAGTACTGACCCTCTGACAGTGCAGCACTCCCTCAGTACTGACCCTCTGACAGTGTGGCACTCCCTCAGCACTGAACCTCTGACAGTGCAGCACTCCCTCAGCACTGAACCTCTGACAATGCGGCACTCCCTCAGCACTGAACCCCTGACAGTGCGGCACTCCCTCAGTACTGACCCTCTGACAGTGCAGCACTCCCTCAGCACTGAACCTCTGACAGTGCAGCACTCCCACAGTACTCACCCTCTGACAGTGCGGCACTCCCTGAGTAATGACCCTCTGACAGTGCAGCACTCCCTCAGCACTGAACCTCTGACAGTGCAGCACTCCCTCCGCACTGACCCTGTGTCAGTGCGGCACTCCGACATTACTGACCCTCTGACAGTGCAGCACTCCCTCACTACTGACCCTCTGACAGTGCGGCAATCCCTCAGTACTGATCCTCAGACAGTGCGGCATGCCCTCAGTACTGACCCCCTGAAAGTGCGGCACTCCCTCAGTACTGACCCTCTGACAGTGCAGCACTCCCACAGTACTGACCCTCTGACAGTGCGGCACGCCCTCAGTACTGACCCCCTGACAGTGCGGCACTCCCTCAGTACTGATCCTCAGACAGTGCAACACTCCCTCAGTACTGACCTTCTGACAGTTTGGCACTCCTTCAGTACTGACCTTCTGACAGTGCGGCACTCCCACAGGACTGATCCCCTGACAGTGCAACAGTCCCTCAGTACTGACCTTCTGACAGTTCGGCACTCCTTCAGTACTGACCTTCTGACAGTGCGGCACTCCCACAGGACTGACCCCCTGACAGTGCGGCACTCCGTCAGTACTGACCCCCTGACAGTGCTGCACTCCCTCAGTACTGACCCTCTGACAGTGCGGCACTCCCTCAGTGCTGACCCCCTGACAGTGCGGCACTCCCTCAGTACTGACCCCATGACAGTGCAACACTCCCACAGTACTGACCCTCTGACAGTGCAACACTCCCTCAATACTGACCCTCTGACAGTGCCGTAGTCCCTCAGTACTGATCCTCAGACAGTGCAACACTCCCTCAGTACTGAACCTCTGACAGTGCAGCACTCCCACAGTACTGACCCTCTGATAGTGCAGCACTCCCTCTGTAATGACCCTCTGAAAGTGCTTCACTGCCTCAGTACTGACCCTCTGACAGTGCAGCACTCCCGCAGTACTGACCCTCTGACTGTGCAGCACTCCCTCAGTACTGACCCTCTGTCTGTCCAGCATTCCCTCAGTACTGACCCTCTGAAAGTGCTTCACTGCCTCAGTACTGACCCTCAGACAGTGCGGCACTCCCTCAGTACTGACCCTCTGACAGTGCAGCACTCGCACAGTACTGATCCTCAGACAGTGCAACACTCCCTCAGTACTGACCCTCTGACAGTGCTGCACTCCCTCAGCACTGACCTTCTGACAGTGCGGCACTCCCTCAGTACTGCCCCTCTGACAGTGCAGCACTCCCTCAGTTCTAACCTTATGACAGTGCAAGACTCCCTCAGTACTGACCCTCTAACAGTGCGGCACTCCCTCAATACTGACCCTCTGACAGTGCGGCACTCCCTCAGTACTGACCTTCTGACAGTGCAGCATTCCCTCAATAATGATCCTCAGACAGTGCGGCACTCCGTCAGTACTGATCCTCAGACAGTGCGGCATTCCCTCAGTACTGACCCTCTGTCTGTCCAGCACTCCCTGAGTACTGACCCTCTGACAGTGCGTCACGCCCTCAGTACTGACCCCCTGACAGTTCGGCACTCCCTCAGTACTGACCCTCTGACAGTGCAGCACTCCTTCAGTACTGACCCTCTGACAGTGCACCGCTCCCTCAGTACTGACCCTCTGACAGTGCGGCACTCCCACAGTACTGACCCTCTGACAGTGCGGTACTCCCTCAGTACTGACCCTCTGACAGTGCACCGCTCCCTCAGTACTGACTCTCTGACAGTGCGGCACTCCCACAGTACTGACCCTCTGACAGTGCGGTACTCCCTCAGTACTGACCCTCTGACAGTGCAGCACTCCCTCAGTACTGACCATCTGACAGTGCGGCACTCCCTCAGCACTAACCTTCTGACAGTGCACCACTCCCTCAGTACTGACCCTCTGACAGTGCAGCACTCCCTCAGTACTGACCCTCTGACAGTGCAGCACTCCCTCAGTACTGACTCTCTGACAGTGCGGCACTACCTCAGTACAGACCCTCTGACAGTGCGGCACTCCCTCAGTACTGACCCTCTGACAGTGCGGCACTCCCTCAGTACTGACCCTCTGCCAGTGCGGCGCTCCCTCAGTACTGACCCTCTGTCAGTGCAGCACTCCCTCAGTACTGACCCTCTGCCAGTGCGGCACTGCCTCAGTACTGACCCTCTGACAGTGCGGCACACCATCAGTACTGACCCTCTGTCAGTGCAGCACTCCCTCAGTACTGACCCTCTGCCAGTGCGGCGCTCCCTCAGTACTGACCCTCTGACAGTGCGGCACTCCCTCAGTACTGACCCTCTGACAGTGCAGCACACCCTCAGTACTGACCCTCTGACAGTGCAGCACACCCTCAGTACTGAGTCTCTGACTGTGCAACACTCCCTCAGTACTGACCCTCTGCCAGTGCGGCGCTCCCTCAGTACTGACCCTCTGACAGTGCGGCGCTCCCTCAGTACTGACCCTCTGACAGTGCAGCACTCCCACAGTACTGACCCTCTGACAGTGCAGCACACCCTCAGTACTGAGTCTCTGACTGTGCAACACTCCCTCAGTACTGACCCTCTGTCTGTCCAGCACTCCCTCAGTTCTGACCCTCTGACAGTGCAGCACTCCCTCAGTACTGACCCACTGACAGTGCGGCACTCCCTCAGTATTGACCCTCTGACAGTGCGGCATTCCCTCAGTACTGACCCTCTGACAGTGCAGCACTCCCTCAGCACTGATCCTCAGACAGTGCAACACTCCCTCAGTACTGACCTACTGACAGTGCGGCACTCCCTCAGTACTGCCCCTCTGACAGTGCAGCACTCCCTCAGTTCTAACCTTCTGACAGTGCAGCACTCCCTCGGTACTGACCCTCTGACAGTGCAGCACTCCCTCAGTACTGACCCTCTGACAGTGCGGCACTCCCTCAGTACTGACCCTCTGACAGTTCGGCACTCCCTGAGTACTGACCCTCTGACAGTGCAGCACTCACTCAGCACTGAACCTCTGACAGTGCAGCGCTCCCTCAGCACTGAACCTCTGTCAGTGCTGCACTCCGACATTACTGACCCTCTGACAGTGCAGCACTCCCTCACTACTGACCCTCTGACAGTGCGGGACTCCCTCACTACTGACCCTCTGACAGTGCGGCAATCCCTCAGTACTGAACCTCTGACAGTGCGGCACGCCCTCAGTACTGACCCTCTGACAGTGCAGCACTCCCTCAGTACTGACCCTCTGACAGTGCGGCAATCCCTCAGTACTGACCCTCTGACAGTGCGGCACTCCCTCAGTACTGATCCTCAGACAGTGCAACACTCCCTCAGCACTGACCTTCTGACAGTGCAACACTCCCTCAGTACTGACCTTCTGACAGTTCGGCACTCCTTCAGTACTGACCCTCTGACAGTGCGGCACTCCCACAGGACTGACCCCCTGACAGTGCGGCACTCCCTCAGTACTGACCCCCTGACAGTGCTGCACTTCCACAGTACTGACCCTCTGACAGTGCGGCACTCCCTCAGTGCTGACCCCCTGTCAGTGCGGCACTCCCTCAGTACTGACCCCTTGACAGTGCTGGACTCCCTCAATACTGACCCTCTGACAGTGCGGCACTCCCTCAGGACTGACCCTCTGACAGTGCAGCACTCCCTCAGTACTGATCCTCAGACAGTGCAACACTCCCTCAGTACTGACCCTCTGACAGTGCAGCACTCCCACAGTACTGACCCTCTGACAGTGCAGCACTCACTAAGTACTGACCCTCTGACAGTGCAGCCCTCACTCAGTACTGACCCTCTGGCAGTGCGGCACTCCCTCAGTACTGACCCTCTGACAGTGCAGCACTCACTAAGTACTGACCCTCTGACAGTGCAGCACTCCCACAGTACTGACCCTCTGACAGTGCGGCACTCCCTCAGTACTGACCCTCTGACAGTGCAGCACTCCCACAGTACTGACCCTCTGACAGTGCGGCACGCCCTCAGTATTGACCACCTGACAGTGCGGCACTCCCTCAGTACTGATCCTCAGACAGTGCAACACTCCCTCAGTACTGACCTTCTGACAGTGCGGCACTCCCTCAGTACTGATCCTCAGACAGTGCAACACTCCCTCAGTACTGACCCTCTGACAGTGCAGCACTCCTACAGTACTGACCCTCTGACAGTGCAGCACTCCTACAGTACTGACCCTCTGACCGTGCAGCACTCCCTCAGTACTGACCCTCTGACAGTCCGGCACTCCCTCAGTACTGACCCTCTCACAGTGCAGCACTCCCACAGTACTGACCCTCTGACTGTGCAGCACTCCCTCAGTACTGACCCTCTGTCTGTCCAGCATTCCCTCTGTACTGACCCTCTGACAGTGCGGCACTGCCTCAGTACTAACCCTCTGACAGTGCGGCACTCCCTCAGTACAGACCCTCTGACAGTGCAGCACTCCCTCAGTACTGATCCTCTGACTGTGCAGCAATCCATCTGTTCTAACCTTCTGACAGTGCAGCACTCCCTCAGTACTGACCCTCTGACAGTGCAGCACTCCCTCAGTACTGGCCCTCTGACAGTGCGGCACTCCGTCAGTACTGATCCTCAGACAGTGCGGCACTCCCTGAGTACTGGCTCTCTGACAGTGCAGCACTCCCTCAGTCCTGACCCTCTGACAGTGCAGCACTCCCTCAGTACTGACCCTCTGACAGTGCGGCACTCCCTCAGTACTGACCCTCTGACAGTGCGTCACGCCCTCAGTACTGACCCCCTGACAGTGCGGCACTCCCACAGTGCTGATCCTCTGACAGTGTAACACTCCCTCAGTACTGAACTTCTGACAGTGCGGCACTCCCTCAGTACTAACCTTCTGACAGTGCACCACTCCCTCAGTACTAACCCTCTGACAGTGCAGCACTCCCTCAGTACTGACCCTCTGACAGTGCGGCACTCCCTCAGTACTGACCCTCTGACAGTGCGGCACTCCCTCAGTACTAACCTTATGACAGTGCGGCACTCCCACAGTACTGACCCTCTGACAGTGCGGCACTCCCTCAGTACTGAGCCCCTGACAGTGCGGCACTCCCTCATTACTGACCCTCTGACAGTGCGGCACTCCCTCAGTGCTGAACCCCTGTCAGTGCGGCACTCCCTCAGTACTGACCCCCTGACAGTGCAGGACTCCCTCAATACTGACCCTCTGACAGTGCGGCACTCCCTCAGTACTGATCCTCTGACAGTGCAGCACTCCCTCAGTACTGACCCTCTGACAGTGCGGCACTCCCTCAGTTCTAACCTTCTGACAGTGCAGGACTCCATCAGTACTGACCCTCTGACAGTGCAGCACTCCCTCAGTACTGACCCTCTGACAGTGCGGCACTCCCTCAGTACTGACCTTCTGACAGTGCAGCATTCCCTCAGTACTGATCCTCTGACAGAGCAGCACTCCTTCAGTACTGACCCTCTGACAGTGCGGCACTCCCTCAGTACTGACCCTCTGTCAGTGCGGCACTCCCTCAGTCTGACCCTCTGACAGAGCAGCACTCCCTGAGTGCTGACCCTCTGACAGTGCAGCACTGCCTCAGTACTGACCCTCTGACAGAGCAGCACTCCCTGAGTACTGACCCTCTGACAGTGCAGCACTCCCTCAGTAGTGACCCTCTGACAGTGCGGCACTCCCTCAGCACTGAACCTCTGACAGTGCGGCACTCCCTCAGCACTGAACCCCTGACAGTGCGGCACTCCCTCAGTACTGACCCTCTGACAGTGCAGCACTCCCTCAGCACTGACCCTCTGACAGTGCGGCACGCCCTCAGTACTGACCCCCTGACAGTGCGGCACTCCCTCAGTACTGATCCTCAGACAGTGCAACAGTCCCTCAGTACTGAACTTCTGACAGTTCGGCACTCCTTCAGTACTGACCTTCTGACAGTGCGGCACTCCCACAGGACTGACCCCCTGACAGTGCGGCACTCCCTCAGTACTGACCCCCTGAAGGTGCTGCACTCCCACAGTACTGACCCTCTGACAGTGCGGCACTCCCTCAGTGCTGACCCCCTGACAGTGCGGCACTCCCTCAGTACTGACCCCATGACAGTGCAACACTCCCACAGTACTGACCCTCTGACAGTGCAACACTCCCTCAATACTGACCCTCTGACAGTGCCGTAGTCCCTCAGTACTGATCCTCAGACAGTGCAACACTCCCTCAGTACTGAACCTCTGACAGTGCAGCACTCCCACAGTACTGACCCTCTGATAGTGCAGCACTCCCTCAGTAGTGACCCTCTGACAGTCCGGCACTCCCTCAGTACTGACCCTCTGACAGTGCAGCACTCCCTCAGTACTGACCCTCTGTCTGTCCAGCACTCCCTCAGTAATGACCCTCTGTCTGTCCAGCATTCCCTCAGTACTGACCCTCTGACAGTGCGTCACTGCCTCAGTACTGACCCTCAGACAGTGCGGCACTCCCTCAGTACTGACCCTCTGACAGTGCAGCACTCGCACAGTACTGATCCTCAGACAGTGCAACACTCCCTCAGTACTGACCTTCTGACAGTGCAGCACTCCCTCAGTACTGACCCTCTGACAGTGCAGCACTCCCTCAGTACTGACCCTCTAACAGTGCGGCACTCCCTCAATACTGACCCTCTGACAGTGCGGCACTCCCTCAGTACTGACCTTCTGACAGTGCAGCATTCCCTCAATAATGATCCTCAGACAGTGCGGCACTCCATCAGTACTGATCCTCAGACAGTGCGGCACTCCCTCAGTACTGACCCTCTAACAGTGCGGCACTCCCTCAATACTGACCCTCTGACAGTGCGGCACTCCCTCAGTACTGACCTTCTGACAGTGCAGCATTCCCTCAATAATGATCCTCAGACAGTGCGGCACTCCATCAGTACTGACCCTCTGACAGTGCGTCACGCCCTCAGTACTGACCCCCTGACAATTCGGCACTCCCACAGTGCTGATCCTCTGACAGTGCAGCGCTCCCTCAGTACTGACCCTCTGACAGTGCGGCACTCCCTCAGTACTGACCCTCTGACAGTGAGGCACTCCCTCAGTACTGACCCTCTGACAGTGCGGCAATCCCTCAGTACTGACCCCCTGACAGTGCGGCACTCCCTCAGTACTGACCCTCTGACAGTGCGGCACTCCCTCAGTACTGACCCCCTGACAGTGCGGCACTCCCTCAGTACTGACCCTCTGACAGTGCAGCACTCCCACAGTAAAGACCCTCTGACAGTGCGGCACGCCCTCAGTACTGACCCCCTGACAGTGCAACACTCCTTCAGTACTGACCTTCTGACAGTGCGGCACTCCCTCAGTACTGACCCTCTGACAGTGCTGCACTCCCACAGTACTGACCATCTGACAGTGCTGCACTCACTCAGTGCTGACCCCCTGACAGTGCGGCACTCCCTCAGTACTGACCCCATGACAGTGCAGGACTCCCTCAATACTGACCCTCTGACAATGCGGCACTCCCTCAGTACTGATCCTCAGACAGTGCAGCACTCCCACAGTACTGACCCTCTGACAGTGTGGCACTCCCTCAGTATTGACCCTCTGACAGTGCAGCACTCCCTCAATACTGACCCTCTGACAGTCCGGCACTCCCTCAATACTGACCCTCTGACAGTCCGGCACTCCCACAGTACTGACCCTCTGACTGTGCAGCACTCCCTCAGTACTGACCCTCTGTCTGTCCAGCACTCCCTCAGTACTGACCCTCTGTCTGTCCAGCATTCCCTCAGTACTGACCCTCTGACAGTGCGGCACTGCCTCAGTACTGACTCTCTGACATTGCGGCACTCCCTCAGTACTGACCCTCTGACAGTGCAGCACTCGCTCAGTACTGATCCTCAGACAGTGGAACACTCCCTCAGTACTGACCTTCGGACAGTGCGGCACTCCCTCAGTACTGCCCCGATGACAGTGCAGCACTCCCTCAGTTCTAACCTTATGACAGTGCGGCACTCCCTCAGTACTGATCCTCTGACAGTGCAGCACTCCGTCAGTACTGATCCTTAGACAGTGCGGCACTCCCTGAGTACTGGCTCTCTGACAGTGCAGAACTCCCTCAGTCCTGACCCTCTGACAGTGCAGCAATCCCTCAGTACTGACCCTCTGACAGTGCGTCACGCCCTCAGTACTGACCCCCTGACAGTGCGGCAATCCCACAGTGCTGATCCTCTGACAGTGTAACACTCCCTCAGTACTGACCTTCTGACAGTGCGGCACTCCCTCAGTACTAACCTTCTGACAGTGCGGCACTCCCTCAGTACTGACCCTCTGACAGTGCAGCACTCTCTCAGTACTGATCCTCAGACAGTGCGGCACTCCCTGAGTACTGGCTCTCTGACAGTGCAGCACTCCTTCAGTACTGACCGTCTGACAGTGCGGCACTCCCTCAGTACTGACCCTCTTTCAGTGCAGCGCTCCATCAGTACTGACCATCTGACAGTGCGGCACTCCCACAGTACTGACCCTCTGACAGTGCGGCACTCCCTCAGTACTGACCCTCTGACAGTGCAGCTCTCCCTCAGTACTGACCATCTGACAGTGCGGCACTCCCTCAGTACTGACCCTCTGACAGTGCGGCACTCCCTCAGTACTGATCCTCAGTCAGTGCAACACTCCCTCAGTACTGACCCTCTGACAGTGCGGCACTCCCTCAGTACTAACCTTATGAAAGTGCGGCACTCCCACAGTACGGACCCCCTGACAGTGCGGCACTCCCTCAGTACTGACCCCCTGACAGTGCGGCACTCCCACATTACTGACCCTCTGACAGTGCGGCACTCGCTCAGTACTGACCCTCTGACAGTGCGGCACTCCCTCAGTACTGACTCTCTGACAGTGCGGCACTCCCACATTACTGACCCTCTGACAGTGCGGCACTCGCTCAGTACTGACCCTCTGACAGTGCAGCACTCCCTCAGTACTGACCCTCTGACAGTGCGGCACTCCCTCAGTACTGACTCTCTGACAGTGTGGCACTCCATCAGTACTGACCCTCTGTCAGTGCAGCACTCCCTCAGTACTGACCCTCTGACAGTCCGGCACTCCCTCAATACTGACCCTCTGACAGTGCAGCACTCCCACAGTACTGACCCTCTGACAGTGCAGCACTCCCTAAGTACTGACCCTCTGACAGTGCAGCCCTCCCTCAGTACTGACTCTCTGACTGTGCGGCACTCCCTCAGTACTGACCCTCTGTCGGTCCAGCACTCCCTCAGTACTGACCCTCTGACAGTGCGGCACTCCCTCAGTACTGACCCACTGACAGTGCGGCACTCCCACATTACTGACCCCCTGACAGTGCGGCACTCCCACATTACTGACCCTCTGACAGTGCGGCACTCCCTCAGTGCTGACCCCCTGTCAGTGCGGCACTCCCTCAGTACTGACCCCCTGACAGTGCAGGACTCCCTCAATACTGACCCTCTGACAGTGCGGCACTCCCTCAGTACTGATCCTCAGACAGTGCAACACTCCCTCAGTACTGACCCTCTGACAGTGCAGCACTCCCTCAGTACTGACTCTCTGACAGTGCAGCACTCCCACAGTACTGACCCTCTGACAGTGCAGCACTCCCTCAGTACTGACCCTCTGTCTGTCCAGCACTCGCTCAGTACTGACCTTCTGACAGTGCAGCCCTCCCTCAGTACTGACTCTCTGACTGTGCAGCACTCCCTCAGAACTGACCCTCTGTCTGTCCTGCACTCCCTCAGTTCCGACCCTCTGACAGTGCGGCACTCCCTCAGTACTGACCCACTGACAGTGCGGCACTCCCTCAGTACTGATCCTCAGACAGTGCAACACTCCCTCAGTACTGACCCTCTGTCTGTCCAGCACACCCTCAGTACCTACCCTCTGACAGTGCAGAATTCCCTCAGTACTGACCCTCTGACAGTGCGGCACTCCCTGAGTACTGACCATCTGACAGTGCAGCACTCCCTCAGCACTGACCCTCTGACAGTGCAGCACTCCCTCAGCGCTGAACCTCTCAGTGCGGCACTCCCTCAGTACTGACCCTCTGACAGTGCTGCAATCCCTCAGTACTGATCCTCAGACAGTGCGGCATGCCCTCACTACTGACCCTCTGACAGTGCGGCAATCCCTCAGTACTGATCCTCAGACAGTGCGGCACTCCCTCAATACTGACCCTCTGACAGTGCAGCACTCCCACAGTACTGACCCTCTGACAGTGCGGCACGCCCTCAGTACTGACCCCCTGACAGTGCGGCACTCCCTCAGTACTGATCCTCAGACAGTGCAACACTCCCTCAGTACTGACCTTCTGACAGTTCGGCACTCCTTCAGTACTAACCTTCTGACAGTGCGGCACTCCCACAGGACTGACCCACTGACAGTGCGGCACTCCCTCAGTACTGACCCCCTGACAGTGCTGCACTCCCACAGTACTGACCCTCTGACAGTGCTGCACTCCCTCAGTGCTGACCCCCTGACAGTGCAGCACTCCCTCAGTACTGACCCCATGACAGTGCAGGACTCCCTCAATACTGACCCTCTGACAGTGCGGCACTCCCTCAGTACTGATCCTCAGACAGTGCAACACTCCCTCAGTACTGACCCTCTGACAGTGCAGCACTCCTACAGTACTGACCCTCTAACAGTGTGGCACTCCCTCAGTATGGACCCTCTGACAGTGCAGCACTCCCTCAGTACTGACCCTCTGACAGTCCGGCACTCCCTCAGTACTGACCCTCTAACAGTGCAGCACTCCCTCAGTACTGACCCCCTGACAGTGCGGCACTCCCTCAGTACTGATCCTCAGACAGTGCAACACTCCCTCAGTACTGACCCTCTGACTGTGCAGCACTCCCTCAGTACTGACCCTCTGTCTGTCCAGCATTCCCTCAGTACTGACCCTCTGACAGTGCGGCACTGCCTCAGTACTGACCCTCTGACAGTGCAGCACTCCCTCAGTACTGACCCTCTGTCTGTCCAGCACTCGCTCAGTACTGACCTTCTGACAGTGCAGCCCTCCCTCAGTACTGACTCTCTGACTGTGCAGCAATCCCTCAGAACTGACCCTCTGTCTGTCCTGCACTCCCTCAGTACTGACCCTCTGACAGTGCGCCACTCCCTCAGTACTGACCCACTGACAGTGCGGCACTCCCTCAGTACTGATCCTCAGACAGTGCAACACTCCCTCAGTACTGACCCTCTGTCTGTCCAGCACACCCTCAGTACCTACCCTCTGACAGTGCAGAATTCCCTCAGTACTGACCCTCTGACAGTGCGGCACTCCCTGAGTACTGACCCTCTGACAGTGCAGCACTCCCTCAGCACTGAACCTCTGACAGTGCAGCACTCCCTCAGCGCTGAACCTCTGTCAGTGCGGCACTCCCTCAGTACTGACCCTCTGACAGTGCTGCACTCCCTCAGTACTGATCCTCAGACAGTGCGGCATGCCCTCACTACTGACCCTCTGACAGTGCGGCAATCCCTCAGTACTGATCCTCAGACAGTGCGGCACTCCCTCAGTACTGACCCTCTGACAGTGCAGCACTCCCACAGTTCTGACCCTCTGACAGTGCGGCACGCCCTCAGTACTGACCACCTGACAGTGCGGCACTCCCTCAGTACTGATCCTCAGACAGTGCAACACTCCCTCAGTACTGACCTTCTGACAGTTCGGCACTCCCTCACTACTGACCCTCTGACAGTGCTGCACTCCCTCAGTGCTGACCCCCTGACAGTGCAGCACTCCCTCAGTACTGACCCCATGACAGTGCAGGACTCCCTCAATACTGACCCTCTGACAGTGCGGCACTCCCTCAGTACTGACCCTCTGACAGTGCGGCACTCCCTCAGTACTGACCCTCTGACAGTGCAACACTCCCTCAGTACTGACCCTCTGACAGTGCAGCACTCCGACAGTACTGACCCTCTGACAGTGCAGCACTCCTACAGTACTGACCCTCTGACCGTGCAGCACTCCCTCAGTACTGACCCTCTGACAGTCCGGCACTCCCTCAGTACTGACCCTCTCACAGTGCAGCACTCCCACAGTACTGACCCTCTGACTGTGCAGCACTCCCTCAGTACTGACCCTCTGTCTGTCCAGCATTCCCTCAGTACTGACCCTCTGACAGTGCGGCACTGCCTCAGTACTGACCCTCTGACAGTGCGGCACTCCCTCAGTACTGCTCCTCTGACTGTGCAGCAATCCATCTGTTCTAACCTTCTGACAGTGCGGCACTCCCTGAGTACTGGCTCTCTGACAGTACAGCACTCCCTCAGTCCTGACCCTCTGACAGTGCAGCACTCCCTCAGTACTGACCCTCTGACAGTGCGGCACTCCCTCAGTACTGACCCTCTGACAGTGCGTCACGCCCTCAGTACTGACCCCCTGACAGTGCGGCACTCCCACAGTGCTGATCCTCTGACAGTGTAACACTCCCTCAGTACTAACCCTCTGACAGTGCAGCACTCCCTCAGTACTGACCCTCTGACAGTGCGGCACTCCCTCAGTACTAACCTTATGACAGTGCGGCACTCCCACAGTACTGACCCTCTGACAGTGCGGCACTCCCTCAGTACTGAGCCCCTGACAGTGCGGCACTCCCTCATTACTGACCCTCTGACAGTGCGGCACTCCCTCAGTGCTGAACCCCTGTCAGTGCGGCACTCCCTCAGTACTGACCCCCTGACAGTGCAGGACTCCCTCAATACTGACCCTCTGACAGTGCGGCACTCCCTCAGTACTGATCCTCAGACAGTGCAACACTCCCTCAGTACTGACCCTCTGACAGTGCAGCACTCCCTCAGTACTGACTCTCTGACAGTGTGGCACTCCATCAGTACTGACCCTCTGACAGTGCAGCACTCCCACAGTACTGACCCTCTGACAGTGCAGCACTCCCTAAGTACTGACCCTCTGACAGTGCATCCCTCCCTCAGTACTGACTCTCTGACTGTGCAGCACTCCATCAGTACTGACCCTCTATCTGTCCAGCACTCCCTCAGTACTGACCCTCTGTCTGTCCAGCACTCCCTCAGTACTGACCCTCTGACAGTGCGGCACTCCCTCAGTACTGACACACTGACAGTGCGGCACTCCCTCAGTACTGATCCTCAGATAGTGCAACACTCCCTCAGTACTGACCCTCTGTCTGTCCAGCATTCCCTCAGTACTGACCCTCTGACAGTGCAGCACTCCCTCAGTACTAACCCTCTGACAGTGCAGCACTCCCTCAGTACTGACCCTCTGACAGTGCGGCACTCCCTCAGTACTGACCCTCTGACAGTGCGGCACTGCCTCAGTACTGACCCTCTGACAGTGCGGCACTCCCTCAGTACTGACCCTCTGACAGTGCAGCACTCCCTCAGTTCTGATCCTCAGACAGTGGAACACTCCCTCAGTACTGACCTTCTGACAGTGCGGCACTCCCTCAGTACTGCCCCTCCGGCAGTGCAGCACTCCCTCAGTTCTAACCTTCTGACAGTGCAGCACTCCCTCAGTACTGACCCTCTGACAGTGCAGCACTCCCTCAGTACTGACCCTCTTACAGTGCGGCACTCCCTCAGTACTGATCCTCTGACAGTGCAGCACTCCGTCAGTACTGATCCTAAGACAGTGCGGCACTCGCTCAGTACTGACCCTCTGACAGTGCGTCACGCCCTCAGTACTGACCCCCTGACAGTGCTGCACTCCCACAGTGCTAATCCTCTGACAGTGTAACACTCCCTCAGTACTGACCTTCTGACAGTGCGGCACTCCCTCAGTACTAACCTTCTGACAGTGCAGCACTCCCTCAGTACTGACCCTCTGACAGTGCAGCACTCTCTCAGTACTGATCCTCAGACAGTGCTGTACTCCCTGAGTACTGGCTTTCTGACAGTGCAGCACTCCTTCAGTACTGACCCTCTGACAGTGCGGCACTCCCTCAGTACTGACCCTCTGACAGTTCAGCGCTCCCTCAGTACTGACCCTCTGACAGTGCGGCACTCCCACAGTACTGACCCTCTGACAGTGCGGCACTCCCTCAGTACTGACCCTCTGACAGTGCAGCACTCCCTCAGCACTGACCCTCTGACAGTGCGGCACTCCCTTAGTACTGATCCTCAGACAGTGCAACACTCTCTCAGTACTGACCCTCTGACAGTGCGCCTCTCCCTCAGTACTAACCTTATGACAGTGCGGCACTCCCACAGTACTGACCCCTTGACAGTGCGGCACTCCCACATTACTGAACCTCTGACCTTGCGGCACTCCCTCAGTGCTGACCCCCTGTCAGTGCGGCACTCCCCCAGTACTGACCCCCTGACAGTGCAGGACACCCTCAATACTGACCCTCTGACAGTGCGGCACTCCCTCAGTACTGATCCTCAGACAGTGCAACACTCCCTCAGTACTGACCCTCTGACAGTGCAACACTCCCTCAGTACTGACCCTCTCTCAGTCTGGCACTCCCTCAGTACTGACCCTCTGACAGTGCAGCACTCCCACAGTACTGACCCTCTGACAGTGCAGCACTCCCTAAGTACTGACCCTCTGACAGTGCAGCCCTCCCTCAGTACTGGCCTTCTGACAGTGCAGCCCTCCCTCAGTACTGCCCCTCTGACAGTGCAGCATTCCCTCAGTACTGACCCTCTGACAGTGCAGCATTCCCTCAGTACTGACCCTCTGACAGTGCGGCACTGCCTCAGTACTGACCCTCTGACAGTGCGGGACTCCCTCAGTACTGACCCTCTGACAGTGCAGCACTCCCTCAGTACTGATCCTCAGACAGTGCAACACTCCCTCAGTACTGACCCTCTGACAGTGCAGCACTCCCTCAGTACTGACCCTCTGACAGTGCAGCACTCCCTCAGTACTAACCTTCTGACAGTGCAGCACTCCCTCAGTACTGACCCTCTGACAGTGCGGCACTCCCTCAGTACTGACCCTCTGACAGTGCGGCACTCCCTCAGTACTGACCCTCTGACAGTGCAGCCCTCCCTCAGTACTGACCCTCTGACATTGCAGCACTCCCTCAGTGCTGACACTCTGACAGTGCAGCACTCCCTCAGTACTGACCCTCTGACAGTGCAGCACTCCCTCAGTACTGACCCTCTGAGAGTGCAGCCCTCCCTCAGTACTGACCCTCTGACAGTGCAGCATTCCCTCAGTACTCATCCTCTGACAGTGCAGCATTCCCTCAGTACTGACCCTCTGACAGTGCGGCACTCGCTGAGTACTGGCTCTCTGACAGTGCAGCACTCCCTCAGTACTGATCCTCTGACAGTGCGGCACTCCCTCAGTACTGACCCCCTGACAGTGCAGCACTCCCTCAGTACTGACCCTTTGACAGTGCATCACGCCCTCAGTGCTGACCCCCTGACAGTGCGGCACTCCCACAGTAC
Organism: Scyliorhinus torazame; assembly: GCF_047496885.1. Classification (NCBI taxonomy): domain Eukaryota; kingdom Metazoa; phylum Chordata; class Chondrichthyes; order Carcharhiniformes; family Scyliorhinidae; genus Scyliorhinus; species Scyliorhinus torazame. The sequence goes on from NC_092737.1 coordinate 23,037,012, forward strand.
TGACCCTCTGACAGTGCGGCACTCCCACAGTACTGACCCTCTGACAGTGCGGCTCTCCCTCAGTACTAACCTTCTGACAGTGCAGCACTCCCTCAGTACTGACCCTCTGACAGTGCAGCACTCCCTCAGTACTGACCCTCTGACAGTGCGTCACGCCCTCAGTACTGACCCCCTGACAGTGCGGCACTCCCTCAGTACTGACCCTCTGACAGTGCGGCACTCCCTCAGTACTGACCCCCTGACAGTGCGGCACTCCCTCAGTACTGACCCTCTGACAGTGCAGCACTCCCTCAGTACTGACCCTCTGACCGTGCAGCACTCCCACAGTACAGACCCTCTACAGTGCGGCACTCCCTCAGTACTGATCCTCAGACAGTGCAACACTCCCTCAGTACTGACCTTCTGATAGTGCGGCACTCCCTCAGTACTTCTCCTCTGACAGTGCAGCGTTCCCTCAGTAAAGACCCTCTGACAGTGCAGGACTCCCTCAATACTGACCCTCTGACAGTGCGGCACTCCCTCAGTACTGCCCCTCTGACAGTGCAGCACTCCCTCAGTACTAACCTTCTGACAGTGCAGCACTCCCTCAGTACTGACCCTCTGACAGTGCAGCACTCCCTCAGTACTGACACTCTGACAGTGCGTCACGCCCTCAGTACTGACCCCCTGACAGTGCGGCACTCCCTCAGTACTGACCCTCTGACAGTGCGGCACACCCTCAGTACTGACCCCCTGACAGTGCTGCACTCCCTCAGTACTGACCCTCTGACAGTGCAGCACTCCCTCAGTACTGACCCTCTGACAGTGCAGCACTCCCACAGTACTGATCCTCTACAGTGCGGCACTCCCTGAGTACTGATCCTCAGAGAGTGCAACACTCCCTCAGTACTGACCTTCTGACAGTGCGGCACTTCCTCAGTACTGCCACTCTGACAGTGCAGCACTACCTCAGTACTGACCCTCTGACAGTGCAGCATTCCCTCAGTACTGACCCTCTGACAGTGCGGCACTCCCTCAGTCCTGATCCTCAGACAGTGCAACACTCCCTCAGTACTGACCCTCTGACAGTGCAACACTCCCTCAGTACTGACCTTCTGACAGTGCGGCACTCCCTCAGTACTGCCACTCTGACAGTGCAGCACTCCCTCAGTATTGACCCTCTGACAGTGCGGCACTCCCTCAGTACTGACCCACTGACAGTGCGGCACTCCCTCAGTCCTGATCCTCAGACAGTGCAACACTCCCTCAGTACTGACCTTCTGACAGTGCGGCACTTCCTCAGTACTGCCACTCTGACAGTGCAGCACTACCTCAGTACTGACCCTCTGACAGTGCAGCATTCCCTCAGTACTGACCCTCTGACAGTGCGGCACTCCCTCAGTCCTGATCCTCAGACAGTGCAACACTCCCTCAGTACTGACCTTCTGACAGTGCGGCACTCCCTCAGTACTGCCACTCTGACAGTGCAGCACTACCTCAGTACTAACCTTCTGACAGTGCAGCACTCCCTCAGTACTGACCCTCTGACAGTGCAGCATTCCCTCAGTACTGACCCTCTGACAGTGCGGCACTGCCTCAGTACTGACCCTCTGACAGTGCGGCACTCCCTCAGTACTGACCCTCTGACATTGCAGCACTCCTTCAGTACTGACCCTCTGACAGTGCAACACTCCCTCAGTACTGACCTTCTGACAGTGCGGCACTCCCTCAGTACTGCCCCTCTGACAGTGCAGCACTCCCTCAGTACTGACCCTCTGACAGTGCAGCGCTCCCTCAGTACTAACCTTCTGACAGTGCAGAACTCCCTCAGTACTGACCCTCTGACAGTGCAGCACTCCCTGAGTACTGACCTTCTGACAGTGCAGCACTCCCTCAGTACTGACCCTCTGAAGGTGCAGCACTCCCTCAGTAATGACCTTCTGACAGTGCAGCACTACCTCAGTAGTGACCCTCTGACAGTGCAGCACTCCCTCAGTACTGACCCTCTGACAGTGCAGCACTACCTCAGTAGTGACCCTCTGACAGTGCAGCACTCCCTCAGTACTGACCCTCTGACAGTGCAGCACTCCCTCAGTACTGACCCTCTGACAGTGCAGCACTCCCTCAGTACTGACCCTCTGACAGTGCAGCACTACCTCAGTACTGACCCTCTGACAGAGCAGCACTCCCTGAGTACTGACCCTCTGACAGTGCAGCACTCCCTCAGTACTGACCCTCTGACAGTGCAGCACTGCCTCAGCACTGACCCTCAGACAGAGCAGCACTCCCTGAGTGCTGACCCTCTGACAGTGCAGCACTCCCTCAGTACTGAACCTCTGACAGTGCGGCACTCCGTCAGTACTGACCCTCTGACAGTGCAGCACTCCCTCACTACTGACCCTCTGACAGTGCAGCACTCCCTCACTACTGACCCTCTGACAGTGCAGCACTCCCTCACTACTGACCCTCTGACAGTGCAGCACTGTCTCAGTACTGACCCTCTGACTGTGCAGCACTCCCTCAGTGCTGACACTCTGACAGTGCAGAACTCGCTCAGCACTGAACCTCTGACAGTGCAGCACTCCCTCAGTACTGACCCTCTGACAGTGCCGCACTCCCCCAGTACTGACCCACTGACAGTGCAGCACTCCCTCAGTACTGACCCTCTGACAGTGTAACACTCCCTCAGTACTGACCTTCTGACAGTGCGGCACTCCCTCAGTACTAACCTTCTGACAGTGCAGCACTCCCTCAGTACTGACCCTCTGACAGTGCAGCACTCTCTCAGTACTGATCCTCAGACAGTGCTGTACTCCCTGAGTACTGGCTCTCTGACAGTGCAGCACTCCTTCAGTACTGACCCTCTGACAGTGCGGCACTCCCTCAGTACTGACCCTCTGACAGTTCAGCGCTCCCTCAGTACTGACCCTCTGACAGTGCGGCACTCCCACAGTACTGACCCTCTGACAGTGCGGCACTCCCTCAGTACTGACCCTCTGACAGTGCAGCACTCCCTCAGCACTGACCCTCTGACAGTGCGGCACTCCCTTAGTACTGATCCTCAGACAGTGCAACACTCTCTCAGTACTGACCCTCTGACAGTGCGCCTCTCCCTCAGTACTAACCTTATGACAGTGCGGCACTCCCACAGTACTGACCCCTTGACAGTGCGGCACTCCCACATTACTGAACCTCTGACCTTGCGGCACTCCCTCAGTGCTGACCCCCTGTCAGTGCGGCACTCCCCCAGTACTGACCCCCTGACAGTGCAGGACACCCTCAATACTGACCCTCTGACAGTGCGGCACTCCCTCAGTACTGATCCTCAGACAGTGCAACACTCCCTCAGTACTGACCCTCTGACAGTGCAACACTCCCTCAGTACTGACCCTCTCTCAGTCTGGCACTCCCTCAGTACTGACCCTCTGACAGTGCAGCACTCCCACAGTACTGACCCTCTGACAGTGCAGCACTCCCTAAGTACTGACCCTCTGACAGTGCAGCCCTCCCTCAGTACTGGCCTTCTGACAGTGCAGCCCTCCCTCAGTACTGCCCCTCTGACAGTGCAGCATTCCCTCAGTACTGACCCTCCGACAGTGCAGCATTCCCTCAGTACTGACCCTCTGACAGTGCGGCACTGCCTCAGTACTGACCCTCTGACAGTGCGGGACTCCCTCAGTACTGACCCTCTGACAGTGCAGCACTCCCTCAGTACTGATCCTCAGACAGTGCAACACTCCCTCAGTACTGACCCTCTGACAGTGCAGCACTCCCTCAGTACTGACCCTCTGACAGTGCAGCACTCCCTCAGTACTAACCTTCTGACAGTGCAGCACTCCCTCAGTACTGACCCTCTGACAGTGCGGCACTCCCTCAGTACTGACCCTCTGACAGTGCGGCACTCCCTCAGTACTGACCCTCTGACAGTGCAGCCCTCCCTCAGTACTGACCCTCTGACATTGCAGCACTCCCTCAGTGCTGACACTCTGACAGTGCAGCACTCCCTCAGTACTGACCCTCTGACAGTGCAGCACTCCCTCAGTACTGACCCTCTGAGAGTGCAGCCCTCCCTCAGTACTGACCCTCTGACAGTGCAGCATTCCCTCAGTACTCATCCTCTGACAGTGCAGCATTCCCTCAGTACTGACCCTCTGACAGTGCGGCACTCGCTGAGTACTGGCTCTCTGACAGTGCAGCACTCCCTCAGTACTGATCCTCTGACAGTGCGGCACTCCCTCAGTACTGACCCCCTGACAGTGCAGCACTCCCTCAGTACTGACCCTCTGACAGTGCAGCACTCACTCACTACTGACCCTCTGACAGTGCAGCACTGCCTCAGTACTGACCCTCTGACTGTGCAGCACTCCCTCAGTGCTGACACTCTGACAGTGCTGCACTCCCACAGTACTGACCCCCTGACAGTGCAGCACTCCCTAAGTACTGACCCTCTGACAGTGCAGCCCTCCCTCAGTACTGGCCTTCTGACAGTGCGTCACGCCCTCAGTGCTGACCCTCTGACAGTGCAGCACTCCCTCAGTACTGACCTTCTGACAGTGCAGCATTCCCTCAGTACTGACCTTCTGACAGTGCAGCATTCCCACAGTACTGACCCTCTGACAGTGCGGCACTCCCTCAGGACTGACCCTATGACAGTGCAGCACTCCCTCAGTACTGACCTTCTGACAGTGCAGCATTCCCTCAGTACTGACCCTCTGACAGTGCGGCACTCCCTCAGTACTGACCCTCTGACAGTGCGGCACTCCCTCAGTGCTGACCCTCTGACAGTGCGGCACTCCCTCAGTACTGATCCTCAGACAGTGCAACACTCCCTCAGTACTGACCCTCTGACAGTGCGTCACGCCCTCAGTACTGACCCTCTGACAGTGCGGCACTCCCTAAGTACTGACCCTCTGACATTGCAGCCATCCCTCAGTACTGACTCTCTGACAGTGCGGCACTCCCTCAGTACTGACCCTCTGTCTGTCCAGCACTCCCTCAGTACTGACCCTCTGTCTGTCCAGCACTCCCTAAGTATTGACCCTCTGACAGTGCAGCCATCCCTCAGTACTGACTCTCTGACAGTGCGGCACTCCCTCAGTACTGACCCTCTGTCTGTCCAGCACTCCCTCAGTACTGACCCTCTGTCTGTCCAGCACTCCCTCAGTACTGACCCTCTGACAGTGCGGCGCTCCCTCAGTACTGACCCACTGACAGTGCGGCACTCCCTCACTACTGATCCTCAGACAGTGCAACACTCCCTCAGTACTGACCCTCTGTCTGTCCAGCATTCCCTCAGTACTGACCCTCTGACAGTGCGGCACTGCCTCAGTACTGACCCTCTGACAGTGCAGCGCTCCCTCAGTAAAGACCCTCTGACAGTGCGGCACTCCCCCAGTACTGACCCTCTGACAGTGCAGGACTCCCTCAATACTGACCCTCTGACAGTGCGGCACTCCCTCAGTACTGACCCTCTGACAGTGCAGCACTCCCTCAGTACTGACCCTCTGACAGTGCAGCACTCCCTCAGTACTGACCCTCTGACAGTGCGTCACGCCCTCAGTACTGACCCCCTGACAGTGCGGCACTCCCTCAGTACTGACCCTCTGACAGTGCGGCACTCCCTCAGTACTGACCCCCTGACAGTGCGGCACTCCCTCAGTACTGACCCTCTGACAGTGCAGCACTCCCTCAGTACTGACCCTCTGACCGTGCAGCACTCCCACAGTACAGACCCTCTACAGTGCGGCACTCCCTGAGTACTGATCCTCAGACAGTGCAACACTCCCTCAGTACTGACCTTCTGATAGTGCGGCACTCCCTCAGTACTTCTCCTCTGACAGTGCAGCGTTCCCTCAGTAAAGACCCTCTGACAGTGCAGCACTCCCCCAGTACTGACCCTCTGACAGTGCAGGACTCCCTCAATACTGACCCTCTGACAGTGCGGCACTCCCTCAGTACTGCCCCTCTGACAGTGCAGCACTCCCTCAGTACTAACCTTCTGACAGTGCAGCACTCCCTCAGTACTGACCCTCTGACAGTGCAGCACTCCCTCAGTACTGACACTCTGACAGTGCGTCACGCCCTCAGTACTGACCCCCTGACAGTGCGGCACTCCCTCAGTACTGACCCTCTGACAGTGCGGCACACCCTCAGTACTGACCCCCTGACAGTGCTGCACTCCCTCAGTACTGACCCTCTGACAGTGCAGCACTCCCTCAGTACTGACCCTCTGACAGTGCAGCACTCCCACAGTACTGATCCTCTACAGTGCGGCACTCCCTGAGTACTGATCCTCAGACAGTGCAACACTCCCTCAGTACTGACCTTCTGACAGTGCGGCACTTCCTCAGTACTGCCACTCTGACAGTGCAGCACTACCTCAGTACTGACCCTCTGACAGTGCAGCATTCCCTCAGTACTGACCCTCTGACAGTGCGGCACTCCCTCAGTCCTGATCCTCAGACAGTGCAACACTCCCTCAGTCCTGATCCTCAGACAGTGCAACACTCCCTCAGTACTGACCTTCTGACAGTGCGGCACTCCCTCAGTACTGCCACTCTGACAGTGCAGCACTCCCTCAGTATTGACCCTCTGACAGTGCGGCACTCCCTCAGTACTGACCCACTGACAGTGCGGCACTCCCTCAGTCCTGATCCTCAGACAGTGCAACACTCCCTCAGTACTGACCTTCTGACAGTGCGGCACTTCCTCAGTACTGCCACTCTGACAGTGCAGCACTACCTCAGTACTGACCCTCTGACAGTGCAGCATTCCCTCAGTACTGACCCTCTGACAGTGCGGCACTCCCTCAGTCCTGATCCTCAGACAGTGCAACACTCCCTCAGTACTGACCTTCTGACAGTGCGGCACTCCCTCAGTACTGCCACTCTGACAGTGCAGCACTACCTCAGTACTAACCTTCTGACAGTGCAGCACTCCCTCAGTACTGACCCTCTGACAGTGCAGCATTCCCTCAGTACTGACCCTCTGACAGTGCGGCACTGCCTCAGTACTGACCCTCTGACAGTGCGGCACTCCCTCAGTACTGACCCTCTGACATTGCAGCACTCCTTCAGTACTGACCCTCTGACAGTGCAACACTCCCTCAGTACTGACCTTCTGACAGTGCGGCACTCCCTCAGTACTGCCCCTCTGACAGTGCAGCACTCCCTCAGTACTGACCCTCTGACAGTGCAGCGCTCCCTCAGTACTAACCTTCTGACAGTGCAGAACTCCCTCAGTACTGACCCTCTGACAGTGCAGCACTCCCTGAGTACTGACCTTCTGACAGTGCAGCACTCCCTCAGTACTGACCCTCTGAAGGTGCAGCACTCCCTCAGTACTGACCTTCTGACAGTGCAGCACTACCTCAGTAGTGACCCTCTGACAGTGCAGCACTCCCTCAGTACTGACCCTCTGACAGTGCAGCACTACCTCAGTAGTGACCCTCTGACAGTGCAGCACTCCCTCAGTACTGACCCTCTGACAGTGCAGCACTCCCTCAGTACTGACCCTCTGACAGTGCAGCACTCCCTCAGTACTGACCCTCTGACAGTGCAGCACTACCTCAGTACTGACCCTCTGACAGAGCAGCACTCCCTGAGTACTGACCCTCTGACAGTGCAGCACTCCCTCAGTACTGACCCTCTGACAGTGCAGCACTGCCTCAGCACTGACCCTCAGACAGAGCAGCACTCCCTGAGTGCTGACCCTCTGACAGTGCAGCACTCCCTCAGTACTGAACCTCTGACAGTGCGGCACTCCGTCAGTACTGACCCTCTGACAGTGCAGCACTCCCTCACTACTGACCCTCTGACAGTGCAGCACTCCCTCACTACTGACCCTCTGACAGTGCAGCACTCCCTCACTACTGACCCTCTGACAGTGCAGCACTGCCTCAGTACTGACCCTCTGACTGTGCAGCACTCCCTCAGTGCTGACACTCTGACAGTGCAGAACTCGCTCAGCACTGAACCTCTGACAGTGCAGCACTCCCTCAGTACTGACCCTCTGACAGTGCCGCACTCCCCCAGTACTGACCCACTGACAGTGCAGCACTCCCTCAGTACTGACCCTCTGACAGTGTAACACTCCCTCAGTACTGACCTTCTGACAGTGCGGCACTCCCTCAGTACTAACCTTCTGACAGTGCAGCACTCCCTCAGTACTGACCCTCTGACAGTGCAGCACTCTCTCAGTACTGATCCTCAGACAGTGCTGTACTCCCTGAGTACTGGCTCTCTGACAGTGCAGCACTCCTTCAGTACTGACCCTCTGACAGTGCGGCACTCCCTCAGTACTGACCCTCTGACAGTTCAGCGCTCCCTCAGTACTGACCCTCTGACAGTGCGGCACTCCCACAGTACTGACCCTCTGACAGTGCGGCACTCCCTCAGTACTGACCCTCTGACAGTGCAGCACTCCCTCAGCACTGACCCTCTGACAGTGCGGCACTCCCTTAGTACTGATCCTCAGACAGTGCAACACTCTCTCAGTACTGACCCTCTGACAGTGCGCCTCTCCCTCAGTACTAACCTTATGACAGTGCGGCACTCCCACAGTACTGACCCCTTGACAGTGCGGCACTCCCACATTACTGAACCTCTGACCTTGCGGCACTCCCTCAGTGCTGACCCCCTGTCAGTGCGGCACTCCCCCAGTACTGACCCCCTGACAGTGCAGGACACCCTCAATACTGACCCTCTGACAGTGCGGCACTCCCTCAGTACTGATCCTCAGACAGTGCAACACTCCCTCAGTACTGACCCTCTGACAGTGCGGCACTCCCTCAGCACTGACCCTCTGACAGTGCGGCACTCCCTCAGTACTGACCCTCTGACAGTGCAGCACTCCCACAGTACTGACCCTCTGACAGTGCAGCACTCCCTAAGTACTGACCCTCTGACAGTGCAGCCCTCCCTCAGTACTGGCCTTCTGACAGTGCAGCCCTCCCTCAGTACTGCCCCTCTGACAGTGCAGCATTCCCTCAGTACTGACCCTCCGACAGTGCAGCATTCCCTCAGTACTGACCCTCTGACAGTGCGGCACTGCCTCAGTACTGACCCTCTGACAGTGCGGGACTCCCTCAGTACTGACCCTCTGACAGTGCAGCACTCCCTCAGTACTGATCCTCAGACAGTGCAACACTCCCTCAGTACTGACCCTCTGACAGTGCAGCACTCCCTCAGTACTGACCCTCTGACAGTGCAGCACTCCCTCAGTACTAACCTTCTGACAGTGCAGCACTCCCTCAGTACTGACCCTCTGACAGTGCGGCACTCCCTCAGTACTGACCCTCTGACAGTGCGGCACTCCCTCAGTACTGACCCTCTGACAGTGCAGCCCTCCCTCAGTACTGACCCTCTGACATTGCAGCACTCCCTCAGTGCTGACACTCTGACAGTGCAGCACTCCCTCAGTACTGACCCTCTGACAGTGCAGCACTCCCTCAGTACTGACCCTCTGAGAGTGCAGCCCTCCCTCAGTACTGACCCTCTGACAGTGCAGCATTCCCTCAGTACTCATCCTCTGACAGTGCAGCATTCCCTCAGTACTGACCCTCTGACAGTGCGGCACTCGCTGAGTACTGGCTCTCTGACAGTGCAGCACTCCCTCAGTACTGATCCTCTGACAGTGCGGCACTCCCTCAGTACTGACCCCCTGACAGTGCAGCACTCCCTCAGTACTGACCCTCTGACAGTGCAGCACTGCCTCAGCACTGACCCTCTGACAGAGCAGCACTCCCTCAGTACTGACCCTCTGACAGTGCAGCACTCCCTCACTACTGACCCTCTGACAGTGCAGCACTCCCTCACTACTGACCCTCTGACAGTGCAGCACTGCCTCAGTACTGACCCTCTGACTGTGCAGCACTCCCTCAGTGCTGACACTCTGACAGTGCAGAACTCGCTCAGCACTGAACCTCTGACAGTGCAGCACTCCCTCAGTACTGACCCTCTGACAGTGCCGCACTCCCCCAGTACTGACCCACTGACAGTGCAGCACTCCCTCAGTACTGACCCTCTGACAGTGCAGCACTCCCTCAGTACTAAACCTCTGACAGTGCGGCACTCCCCCAGCACTGACCCACTGACAGTGCTGCACCCTCTCAGTACTGACCCTCTGACAGTGCCGCACTCCCCCAGTACTGACCCACTGACAGTGCAGCACTCCCTCAGTACGGACCCTCTGACAGTGCGGCACTCCCTCAGTACTGACCCTCTGACAGTGCGGCACACCCTCAGTACTGACCCTCAGACAGTGCAGCACTCCCTCAGTACTGACCCTCTGACAGTGCCGCACTCCCTCAGTACTGACCCTCTGACAGTGCGGCACTCCCTCAGTACTGACCCTCTGACATTGCCGCACTCCCTCAGCACTGACCCTCTGACAGTGCAGCACTCCCTCAGTACTGATCCTCTGACAGTGCGGCAATTCCTCAGTACTGATCCTCTGACAGTGCAGCACTCCCTCAGTACTGACCCTCTGACAGTGCGGCACGCCCTCAGTACTGACTGCCTGACAGTGCGGCACTCCCTCAGTACTGACCCTCTGACAGTGCAGCACTCCCTCAGTACTGACCCTCTGACAGTGCGGCACGCCCTCAGTACTGACCCCCTGACAGTGCAGCACTCCCTCAGTACTGACCCTCTGACAGTGCGGCACGCCCTCAGTACTGACCCCCTGACAGTGCAGCACTCCCTCAGTACTGACCGTCTGACAGTGCGACAATCCCTCAGTACTGATCCTCTGACAGTGCAGCACTCCCTCAGTACTGACGCTCTGACAGTGCAACACTCCCTCAGTACTGACCTTGTGACAGTGCGGCACTCCCTCAGTACTGACCCTCTGACAGTGCGGCACGCCCTCAGTACTGACCCCCTGACAGTGCAGCACTCCCTCAGTACTGACCCTCTGACAGTGCGGCACGCCCTCACTGCTGACCCTCTGACAGTGCGGCACTCCCTAAGTACTGACCCTCTGACAGTGCAGCCATCCCTCAGTACTGACTCTCTGACAGTGCGGCACTCCCTCAGTACTGACTCTCTGACAGTGCGGCACTCCCTCAGTACTGACCCTCTGTCTGTCCAGCACTCCCTCAGTACTGACCCTCTGTCTGTCCAGCACGCCCTCAGTACTGACCCTCTGACAGTGCGGCACTCCCTCAGTACTGACCCTCTGTCTGTCCAGCACTCCCTGAGTACTGACCCTCTGACAGTGCGGCACTCCCTCAGTACTGACCCACTGACAGTGCGGCACTCCCTCACTACTGATCCTCAGGCAGTGCAACACTCCCTCAGTACTGACACTCTGTCTGTCCAGCATTCCCTCAGTACTGACCCTCTGACAGTGCGGCACTGCCTCAGTACTGACCCTCTGACAGTGCAGCGCTCCCTCAGTAAAGACCCTCTGACAGTACGGCACTCCCCCAGTACTGACCCTCTGACAGTGCAGGACTCCCTCAATACTGACCCTCTGACAGTGCGGCACTCCCTCAGTACTGCCCCTCTGACAGTGCAGCACTCCCTCAGTACTAACCTTCTGACAGTGCAGCACTCCCTCAGTACTGACCCTCTGACAGTGCAGCACTCCCTCAGTACTGACCCTCTGACAGTGCGTCACGCCCTCAGTACTGACCCCCTGACAGTGCGGCACTCCCTCAGTACTGACCCTCTGACAGTGCGGCACTCCCTCAGTACTGACCCCTTGACAGTGCGGCACTCCCTCAGTACTGACCCTCTGACAGTGCAGCACTCCCTCAGTACTGACCCTCTGACAGTGCAGCACTCCCACAGTACTGACCCTCTACAGTGCGGCACTCCCTGAGTACTGATCCTCAGACAGTGCAACACTCCCTCAGTACTGACCTTCTGATAGTGCGGCACTCCCTCAGTACTTCTCCTCTGACAGTGCAGCGCTCCCTCAGTAAAGACCCTCTGACAGTGCGGCACTCCCCCAGTACTGACCCTCTAACAGTGCAGGACTCCCTCAATACTGACCCTCTGACAGTGCGGCACTCCCTCAGTACTGCCCCTCTGACAGTGCAGCACTCCCTCAGTACTAACCTTCTGACAGTGCAGCACTCCCTCAGTACTGACCCTCTGACAGTGCAGCACTCCCTCAGTACTGACCCTCTGACAGTGCGTCACTCCCTCAGTACTGACCCTCTGACAGTGCGGCACACCCTCAGTACTGACCCCCTGACAGTGCGGCACTCCCTCAGTACTGACCCTCTGACAGTGCGGCACACCCTCAGTACTGACCCCCTGACAGTGCGGCACTCCCTCAGTACTGACCCTCTGACAGTGCAGCACTCCCTCAGTACTGACCCTCTGACAGTGCAGCACTCCCACAGTACTGACCCTCTACAGTGCGGCACTCCCGGAGTACTGATCCTCAGACAGTGCAACACTCCCTCAGTACTGACCTTCTGACAGTGCAGCATTCCCTCAGTACTGACCCTCTGACAGTGCGGCACTCCCTCAGTACTGACCCACTGACAGTGCGGCTCTCCCTCAGTCCTGATCCTCAGACAGTGCAACACTCCCTCAGTACTGACCTTCTGACAGTGCGGCACTCCCTCAGTACTGCCACTCTGACAGTGCAGCACTACCTCAGTACTGACCCTCTGACAGTGCAGCATTCCCTCAGTACTGATCCTCTGACAGTGCGGCACTCCCTCAGTCCTGATCCTCAGACAGTGCAACACTCCCTCAGTACTGACCTTCTGACAGTGCGGCACTCCCTCAGTACTGCCACTCTGACAGTGCAGCACTACCTCAGTACTAACCTTCTGACAGTGCAGCACTCCCTCAGTACTGACCCTCTGACAGTGCAGCATTCCCTCAGTACTGACCCTCTGACAGTGCGGCCATGCCTCAGTACTGACCCTCTGACAGTGCGGCACTCCCTCAGTACTGACCCTCTGACATTGCAGCACTCCTTCAGTACTGACCCTCTGACAGTGCAACACTCCCTCAGTACTGACCTTCTGACAGTGCGGCACTCCCTCAGTACTGCCCCTCTGACAGTGCAGCACTCCCTCAGTACTGACCCTCTGACAGTGCAGCGCTCCCTCAGTACTGACCCTCTGACAGTGCAGCACTCCCTCAGTACTGACCCTTTGACAGTGCAGCACTCCCTCAGTACTGACCTTCTGACAGTGCAGAACTCCCTCAGTACTGACCCTTTGACAGTGCAGCACTCCCTGAGTACTGACCTTCTGACAGTGCAGCACTCCCTCAGTACTGACCCTCTGACAGTGCAGCACTCCCTCAGTACTGACCTTCTGACAGTGCAGCACTACCTCAGTAGTGACCCTCTGACAGTGCAGCACTCCCTCAGTACTGACCCTCTGACAGTGCAGCACTACCTCAGTAGTGACCCTCTGACAGTGCAGCACACCCTCAGTACTGACCCTCTGACAGTGCAGCACTCCCTCAGTACTGACCCTCTGACAGTGCAGCACTGCCTCAGTACTGACCCTCTGACAGTGCAGCACTCCCTCAGTACTGACCCTCTGACAGTGCAGCACTACCTCAGTGCTGACCCTCTGACAGTGCGGCACTGCCTCAGCACTGACCCACTGACAGTGCAGCACTCCCTCAGTACTGACCCTCTGACAGTGCAGCACTGCCTCAGTACTGACCCTCTGACAGTTCAGCACTGCCTCAGTACTGACCCTCTGACAGTGCAGCACTCCCTCAGTACTGACCCTCTGACAGTGCAGCACTCCCTCAGTACTGACCCTCTGACAGTGCAGCACTCCCTCAGTACTGACCCTCTGACAGTGCAGCACTGCCTCAGTACTGACCCTCTGACAGAGCAGCGCTCCCTCAGTACTGACCCTCTGACAGTGCAACACTCCCTCACTACTGACCCTCTGACAGTGCAGCACTCCCTCACTACTGACCCTCTGACAGTGCAGCACTCCCTCACTACTGACCCTCTGACAGTGCAGCACTCCCTCACTACTGACCCTCTGACAGTGCAGCACTGCCTCAGTACTGACCCTCTGACTGTGCAGCACTCCCTCAGTGCTGACCCTCTGACAGTGCAGCTCTCCCTCAGTACTGACCCTCTGACAGTGCGGCACTCCCTCAGTACTGACCCTCTGACAGTGCCGCACTCCCCCAGTACTGACCCACTGACAGTGCAGCACTCCCTCAGTACTGACCCTCTGACAGTGCGGCACTCCCTCAGTACTAAACCTCTGACAGTGCGGCACTCCCCCAGCACTGACCCACTGACAGTGCTGCACCCTCTCAGTACTGACCCTCTGACAGTGCCGCACTCCCCCAGTACTGACCCACTGACAGTGCAGCACTCCCTCAGTACGGACCCTCTGACAGTGCGGCACTCCCTCAGTACTGACCCTCTGACAGTGCGGCACTCCCTCAGTACTGACCCTCAGACAGTGCAGCACTCCCTCAGTACTGACCCTCTGACAGTGCAGCACTCCCTCAGTACTGACCCTCTGACATTGCCGCACTCCCTCTGCACTGACCCTCTGACAGTGCAGCACTCCCTCAGTACTGATCCTCTGACAGTGCGGCAATTCCTCAGTACTGATCCTCTGACAGTGCAGCACTCCCTCAGTACTGACCCTCTGACAGTGCGGCACGCCCTCAGTACTGACTGCCTGACAGTGCGGCACTCCCTCAGTACTGACCCTCTGACAGTGCAGCACTCCCTCAGTACTGACCCTCTGACAGTGCGGCACGCCCTCAGTACTGACCCCCTGACAGTGCAGCACTCCCTCAGTACTGACCCTCTGACAGTGCGGCACGCCCTCAGTACTGACCCCCTGACAGTGCAGCACTCCCTCAGTACTGACCGTCTGACAGTGCGGCAATCCCTCAGTACTGATCCTCTGACAGTGCAGCACTCCCTCAGTACTGACCCTCTGACAGTGCAGCACTCCCTCAGTACTGACCCTCTGACAGTGCGTCACGCCCTCAGTACTGACCCCCTGACAGTGCTGCACTCCCACAGTGCTGATTCTCTGACAGTGCAACACTCCCTCAGTACTGACCTTGTGACAGTGCGGCACTCCCTCAGTACTAACCTTCTGACAGTGCAGCGCTCCCTCAGTACTGACCTTCTGACAGTGCAGCATTCCCTCAGTACTGATCCTCTGACAGTGCAGCACTCCCTCAGTACTGACCCTCTGACAGTGCAGCATTCGCTCAGTACTGACCCTCTGACAGTGCAGCACTCCCTCAGTACTGACCCTCTGACAGTGCAGCGCTCCCTCAATACTGACCCTCTGACAGTGCAGAACTCCCTCAGTACTGACCCTCTGACAGTGCAGCACTACCTCAGTACTGACCCTCTGACAGTGCAGCACTCCCTCAGTACTGACCCTCTGACAGTGCAACACTCCCTCAGTACTGACCCTCTGACAGTGCTGCACTCCCTGAATACTGACCCTCTGACAGTGCAGCAATCCCTCAGTACTGACCCTCTGACAGTGCAGCACTCCCTCAGTACTGACCCTCTGACAGTGCGGCACTCCCTCAGTACTGACCCTCTGACAGTGCAGCACTACCTCAGTACTGACCCTCTGACAGTGCAGCACTCCCTCAGTACTGACCCTCTGACAGTGCAGCACTCCCTCAGTACTGATCCTCTGACAGTGCAGCACACCCTCAGTACTGACCCTCTGACAGTGCAGCGCTCCCTCAATACTGACCCTCTGACAGTGCAGCACTCCCTCAGTACTGACCCTCTGACAGTGCAGCACTACCTCAGTACTGACCCTCTGACAGTGCAGCACTCCCTCAGTACTGACCCTCTGACAGTGCGGCACTCCCTCAGTACTGACCCTCTGACAGTGCTGCACTCCCTGAATACTGACCCTCTGACAGTGCAGCAATCCCTCAGTACTGACCCTCTGACAGTGCAGCAATCCCTCAATACTGACCCTCTGACAGTGCAGCACTCCCTCAGTACTGACCCTCTGACAGTGCAACACTCCCTCAGTACTGACCCTCTGACAGTGCTGCACTCCCTGAATACTGACCCTCTGACAGTGCAGCAATCCCTCAGTACTGACCCTCTGACAGTGCAGCACTCCCTCAGTACTGACCCTCTGACAGTGCGGCACTCCCTCAGTACTGATCCTCAGACAGTGCGGCACTCCCTCAGTACTGACCCTCTGACAGTGCGGCACTCCCTCAGTACTGACCCTCTGACAGTGCGGCACTCCCTCAGTACTGACCCCCTGACAGTGCGGTGACGAATGTGATATAAAATAGTTACTTTAGAGATACTAGTTAATGTAATGTAGAAATAAGCCACTTTGATTCTGGCAGTTAGGGACAAAGGGGTTTGAGACCGCATGGAAAAAGCAGGAAGAGGGGTGTCTATGAGAGTGATGCTGCATTGATAGGGGCCAGAGAAAGGGATTGGAAGTGAGCCAATCAGAATAGATCGAACAGGTCAGGAGGGATATAGGCTGACCTATGGGCGTCGAGTATGTGAAACTTGATACCATTTGAATTGATTTGCAGAGATCCCTTTGTTTCTTTGTTCATTCGCTTTCTGGGATATAGGAAACTGGATGTCTCTTATATTTCTATGAAATGAATCAAGCTTGCAAGCTAAATAAATAACTTCTTTTTACGTGCGAATCCATCTCAACTTTTATTGAGGCCAGACTGACAGAGAAAGAAATTTGGGGATCAACAGCGGCACTCCCTCAGTACTGACCCTCTGACAGTGCAGCACTCCCTCAGTACTGACCCTCTGACAGTGCAGCACTCCCTCAGTACTGACCCTCTGACAGTGCGGCACTCCCTCAGTACTGACCCTCTGACAGTGCAGCACTCCCTCAGTACTGACCCTCTGACAGTGCAGCACTCCCTCAGTACTGACCCTCAGACAGTGCGGCACTCCCTCAGTACTGACCCTCTGACAGTGCAGTACTACCTTAGTACTGACCCTCTGACAGTGCAGCACTCCCACAGTACTGACCCTCTGACAGTGCGGCACTCCCTCAGTACTGACCCTCTGACAGTGCGGCACTCCCTCAGTACTGACCCTCTGACAGTGCAGCACTCCCTCAGTACTGACCCTCTGACAGTGCTGCACTCCCTCAGTACTGACCCTCTGACAGTGCGGCACTCAAAGAACAAAGAACAAAGAAATGTACAGCACAGGAACAGGCCCTTCGGCCCTCCAAGCCCGTGCCGACCATACTGCCCGACTAAACTACAATCTTCCACACTTCCTGGGTCCGTATCCTTCTATTCCCATCCTATTCATATATTTGTCAAGATGCCCCTTAAATGTCCCTATCGTCCCTGCTTCCACTACCTCCTCCGGTAGTGAATTCCAGGCACCCACTACCCTCTGCGTACAAAACTTGCCTCGTACATCTACTCTAAACCTTGCCCCTCTCACCTTAAACCTATGTCCCCTAGTAATTGACCCCTCTACCCTGGGGAAAAGCCTCTGACTATCCACTCGGTCTATGCCCCTCATAATTTTGTAGACCTCTATCAGGTCGCCCCTCAACCTCCTTCGTTCCAGTGAGAACAAACCGAGTTTATTCAATCGCTCCTCATAGCTTATGCCCTCCATACCAGGCAACATTCTGGTAAATCTCTTCTGCACCCTCTCTAAAGCCTCCACATCCTTCAGGTAGTGTGGCGACCAGAATTGAACACTATACTCCAAGTGTGGCCTAACTAAGGTTCTATACAGCTGCAACATGACTTGCCAATTCTTATACTCAATGCCCCGGCCAATGAAGGCAAGCATGCCGTATGCCTTCTTGACTACCTTCTCCACCTGTGTTGCCCCTTTCAATGACCTGTGGACCTGTACTCCTAGATCTCTTTGACTTTCAATACTCTTGAGGGTTCTACCATTCACTGTATATTCCCTACCTGCATTAGCCCTTCCAAAATGCATTACCTCACATTTGTCCGGATTAAACTCCATCTGCCATCTCTCCGCCCAAGTCTCCAGACAATCTAAATCCTGCTGTATCCTCAGACAGTCCTCATCGCTATCCGCAATTCCACCAACCTTTGTGTCGTCTGCAAACTTACTAATCAGACCAGTTACATTTTCCTCCAAATCATTTATATATACTACAAAGGGCAAAGGTCCCAGCACTGATCCCTGTGGAACACCACTGGTCACAGCCCTCCAATTAGAAAAGCATCCCTCCATTGCTACCCTCTGCCTTCTATGGCCTAGCCAGTTCTGTATCCACCTTGCCAGTTCACCCCTGATCCCGTGTGACTTCACCTTTTGTACTAGTCTACCATGAGGGACCTTGTCAAAGGCCTTACTGAAGTCCATATAGACAACATCTACTGCCCTACCTGCATCAATCATCTTAGTGACCTCCTCGAAAAACTCTATCAAGTTAGTGAGACACGACCTCCCCTTCACAAAACCGTGCTGCCTCTCACTAATACGTCCATTTGCTTCCAAATGGGAGTAGATCCTGTCTCTAAGAATTCTCTCCAGTAATTTCCCTGCCACTGAAGTAAGGCTCACCGGCCTGTAGTTCCCTGGATTATCCTTGCGACCCTTCTTAAACAGAGGAACAACATTGGCTATTCTCCAGTCCTCCGGGACATCCCCTGAAGACAGCGAGGATCCAAAGATTTCTGTCAAGGCCTCAGCAATTTCCTCTCCAGCCTCCTTCAGTATTCTGGGGTAGATCCCATCAGGCCCTGGGGACTTATCTACCTTAATATTTTTTAAGACACCCAACAATGTGACCCAGGCTATCTACGCCCCCTTCTCCAGACTCAACATCTACCAATTCCTTCTCTTTGGTGAATACTGATGCAAAGTATTCATTTAGTACCTCGCCCATTTCCTCTGGCTCCACACATAGATTCCCTTGCCTATCCTTCAGTGGGCCAACCCTTTCCCTGGCCACCCTCTTGCTTTTTATGTACGTGTAAAAAGCCTTGGGATTTTCCTTAACCCTATTTGCCAATGACTTTTCGAGACCCCTTCTAGCCCTCCTGACTCCTTGCTTAAGTTCCTTCCTACTTTCCTTATATGCCACACAGGCTTCGTCTGTTCCCAGCCATTTAGCCCTGACAAATGCCTCCTTTTTCTTTTTGACGAGGCCTACAATATCACTCGTCATCCAAGGTTCCCGAAAATTGCCGTATTTATCTTTCTTCCTCACAGGAACATGCCGGTCCTGTATTCCTTTCAACTGCCACTTGAAAGCCTCCCACATGTCAGATGTTGATTTGCCCTCAAACATCCGCCCCCAATCTATGTTCTTCAGTTCCCGCCTAATATTGTTATAATTAGCCTTCCCCCAATTTAGCACATTCATCCTCGGACCACTCTTATCCTTGTCCACCGATACTTTAAAACTTACTGAATTGTGGTCACTGTTACCAAAATGCTCCCCTACTGAAACATCTACCACCTGGCCGGGCTCATTCCCCAATACCAGGTCCAGTACTGCCCCTTCCGTAGTTGGACTGTCTACATATTGTTTTAAGAAGCCCTCCTGGATGCTCCTTACAAACTCCGCCCCGCCTAAGCCCCTGGCACTAAGTGAGTCCCAGTCAATATTGGGGAAGTTGAAGTCTCCCATCACCACATCCCTGTTGTTTTTACTCTTTTCCAAAATCTGTCTACCTATCTGCTCCTCTATCTCCCGCTGGCTGTTGGGAGGCCTGTAGTATACCCCCAACATTGTGACTGCACCCTTCTTATTCCTGATCTCTACCCATATAGCCTCACTGCCCTCTGAGGTGTCCTCCCGCAGTACAGCTGCGATATCCTCCCTAACCAGTAGCGCAACCCGCCTCCCCTTTTACATCCCCCTCTATCCCGCCTGAAACATCTAAATCCTGGAACGTTTAGCTGCCAATCCTGCCCTTCCCTCAACCAGGTCTCTGTATTGGCAACAACATCATAGTTCCAAGTACTAATCCAAGCTCTAAGTTCATCTGCCTTACCCGTAATACTTCTTGCATTAAAACATATGCACTTCAGGCCACCAGACCCGCTGTGTTCAGCAACTTCTCCCTGTCTGCTCTGCCTCAGAGCCACACTGTCCCTATTCCCTAGTTCTCCCTCAATGCTCTCACCTTCTGACCTATTGCTCCCGTGCCCACCCCTCTGCCATATTAGTTTAAACTCTCCCATGTGACACTAGCAAACCTCGCGGCCAGGATATTTATGCCTCTCCAGTTTAGATGCAACCCGTCCTTCTTATATAGGTCACACCTGCCCTGGAAGAGCTCCCAGTGGTCCAGATAACGGAAACCCTCCCTCCTACACCAGCTGTTTAGCCACGTGTTTAGCTGCTCTATCTTCCTATTTCTAGTCTCACTGGCACGTGGCACAGGGAGTAATCCCGAGATTACAACCCTCGAGGTCCTGTCTTTTAACTTTCTGCCGAGCTCCCTGAACTCCTGCTGCAGGACCTCATGCCCCTTCCTGCCTATGTCGTTAGTACCAATATGTACAACGACCTCTGCCTGTTTGCCCTCCCCCTTCAGGATGCCCTCTACCCGTTCGGAGACATCCTGGACCCTGGCACCAGGGAGGCAACATACCATCCTGGAGTCTCTTTCACGTCCACAGAAGCGCCTATCTGTGCCCCTGACTATAGAGTCCCCTATTACTATTACTCTTCTGCGCTTTGACCCTCCCTTCTGAACATCAGAGCCAGCCGTGGTGCCACTGCTCTGGCTGCTGCTGTTTTCCCCTGATAGGCTATCCCCCCCGACTGTATCCAAAGGGGTATATCTGTTCGAGAGGGGGACAACCACAGGGAATTCCTGCACTGACTGCCTGCCCTTTCTGGTGGTCACCCATTTCTCTGCCTGCACCTTGGGTGTGACCACATTTATATAACTGCGATCTATGACGCTTTCCGCCACCTGCATGCTCCTAAGTGCATCCAATTGCTGCTCCAACTGAACCATGCGGTCTGTGAGGAGCTCCAGTTGGGTGCACTTTCTGCAGATGAAGCCATCCGGGACGCTGGAAGCCTCCCGGACCTGCCACATCTCACAGTGAGAGCACTGCACCCCTCTAACTGACATTGCGTCAATTAATTAAAATTAAAAGTTTTTTTTAAAATGTTTTAATATATATATTTTTTAAAGTTACTGTTAACTATCTGTCTCCTAGCACTAGATTTCTAATATAAATGCGAAAGCTCAATTATAGTACTCTCCGATCTCTGGCTTAGATACCCCTATGAATTATAATTGTAATTATGTTTAATTAGTTACCAATGCTTAATTTTTTTAAATTTAGTGTAGATTCCCAACCAGCCACTCAGGCCACAGCTTTTCTGTTTCCCCCCGACACACGCAATTTGAAAAAGGTATAAAAGTAAAAATGAGTAAAAATCACTTACCTTCTTACCTTCTGAGTGTCTTAGATGTTCTCAGGTTCTCTCCCTGACAGAGACTGCTCCTCCTCCTGCGAACCACGACGGAGGTATGCAAATTCCCCTTGTAACACCAATCAGCAGCTCCGCTCTGCTGCCCTCTGCTGGATCCTGAAACTCCCTCCCTAACTTCAAGGTGGGTGTACCTACACCACAGGGACTGCAGCAGGTTCAAGAAGGCGGCTCACCCACCACCTTCTCAAGGGGGCAATTAGAGTTGGGTAATACTGGGCCCGGATCCCAATGAACTAAAATCAAAAAAAAATGGAATTAATTTGTCAATGACCCGTGTCCCAGCATGCCGCCCCTGACCTCGGACAGGTTGTCAGTCCATAGGCGCGGGGTCGGTAGTTATTCCCAGCAAGGGTGGTCAACCCTGATGTCCTCTGGGACAGGCGCGCAAGCAACCCTCCCTGACCCGGATCGAACCGTTTCGGAACCTTCGCCCGCCAGCTCTTGCCGCTTTTCCATTGAGCGGGAATCGCGGCCCATTGGGTCCAAACTGCCTCACTGCTCCAGGGCCCCGGGTTCGATTTCCCCCGCTGGGTCACTGTCTGTGCGGAGTCTGCACGTCCTCCCCCGTGTCTGCGTGGGTCTCCTCCGGGTGCTCCGGTTTCCTCCCGCAGTCCAAAGGTGTGCAGGTTAGGTGGGTTGGCCGCGCTAAATTGCCCCTTGGTGTCCAAAGATGTGGGGGTTAGGTGGGGTTACGACAGGGGAGCGGACCTGGGTAGGGTGTTCTTTCGGAGGGTCGCGGGGCAGACTCGATGGGCCGAATGGCCTCCTTCTGCCCCGTCGGGATTCTATTCCATGGAGGCCGGAATTGGCGGAGACCCCCCCACCCACACGCACACACACACACACACACACACGCGGACACACACATTCCTGGGTGTAGAAGAGGAGGTGTTGACCCACACTGTTGACAGCGGGTGCTTTGCTCTTTGACGGGATGCGGGCGTGGCTGGCCGGGCCCAGGGTGTATTCCCCGCCCCCTAATTGCCCCCTTGAGAAGGTGGTGGGCCTTATCGAACCAGCCGCAGTCCCCGTAGGTCCACCCACCGCGCAGTTGGGGAGCGCGTGAGTTCCCGGGCCCTGACCCAGCGACCGTGAAGGAACGGCCAACAGCCGTTCCTCGTGGGCCTGCTGGGAGAAAAAAAAAACGGTCTGACGCGCCCTGACTCAAATAAATGAAAGATTGCATTTGTATAGCGCCTTCCGCACCACCTGCCAACGTAGGCAATTACGGCCAGGCGGCTCCCTCGAGCCCCCACCGCCATTCAATACGAACGGACCGGTTTTGAGTTTCGAATTCCACACTTCCATTCCATTCCACCCCCCCCGCCCCCCCCCCCCACCCACCCCCCGCCCCCCCACAACCCCACCTCGTCGAGAACCTTTAATTCCCTCGCCCAACAAGAATCTTTCCCCTGAGACGACAGTGCAGGTGTCAATCAAGCGGACTGGACCGCCTCTGAACCGCCTCCAATTCATCCACACCCTTCCTCAAGTGAGGGCTCCAGATCTGCTCATGGTGCCCCGAGGAGGGGTGTCACCGACGTCCTGGGTTCCTGCAGCGGAACATCGTCACGTTCATGTTCGATCCCTCTCGGATTGAGGGGCTTCGCCTTCTGAGGGCCTCATGGAATCGCCACAGGGCAGGAGGAGGCCATTCGGCCCATCGGGTCCGCACCGGCCCTCTGACAGAGCACCCTATCTAGGCCCACTCCCCTCCCCTCCCCGTCCTATCCCCGTCGGCAGGTCACGTTGCAGTTGTGTAGGACGTTGGTTAGGCCACATTTGGAATACTGCGTGCAGTTCTGGTCGCCACATTACCAGAAGGATGTGGATGCTTTAGCGAGGGTGCAGAGGAGGTTCACCAGGACGTTGCCTGGTATGGAGGGTGCTAGCTATGAAGAAAGGTTGAGTAGATTAGGATTGTTTTCGTTGGAAAGACGGAGGTTGAGGTCTGATTGAGGTCTACAAAAATTATGAGAGGTATGGACAGGGTGGATAGCAACAAGCTTTTTCCAAGTGTGGGGGGTGTCAATTACAAAGGGGTCACGATTTCAAGGTGAGAGGGGGAAAGTTTAAGGAGATGTGCGTGGAAAGTTTTTTACGCAGAAGGTGGTGGGTGCCTGGAACGCTTTGCCAGCGGAGGTGGTAGAGGCGGGCACGATAGCATCATTCAAGATGCATCTAGACAGATATATGAACGGGCGGGGAACAGAGGGAAGTAGATCCTTGGAAAATAGAAGACAGGTTTAGATAAAGGATCTGGATCGGCGCAGGCTGGGAGGGCCCAAGGGCCTGTTCCTGTGCTGTCATTTTCTTTGGTCTTTTGTTCCACCTTTTGGACACGAAGGGACAATTTATCGCGGCCAATCCACCTAACCTGCACAGCTTTGGGACTCGTGGGAGGAAACCGGAGCACCCGGAGGAAACCCACGCAGACACGGGGAGGACGTGCAGACTCCGCACAGACAGTGACCCAAGCCGGGAATCGAACCCGGGTCCCAGGCGCTGTGAGGCAGCAGTGCTAACCACTGTGCTACCGTGACGACCAAACCATTTTCAGCCACCCAGGGCGGAAGGTATTCATACCAACCGAGGACTTCCACGGTCTCCATAGCTGGTGACCGTTTTATTCCACGTTTACTGGATTGATTACGTTTAAAATTCCCCAGCCGCCATCGTGAGATTCAAACTCATTGGCTCCCGAACACCAGCTCAGGGATGTGGCCACCATATCACCGTGCTCCCGTTTGGAAGGAATGTGGGCCGGGCATGTTGAGGGACAACTCAACTGGTCTCACCAGCTCTTCGCTCACTTGGGGCTTCACACGTGGATCTCAAACCTTCCCCATCCAATCGGAGAAGTGGCCCCACAGCCAACCCCAGCTCTTGGCATGGCCGGGTTTGCTCGACAACGCGGTAGAGAGAGGAGGAGGCCGATCAGGGCCCCGGGCCGCTGTGCTCTGCGCCCTGGAAACATTGAGAATAGGAGCAGGAGGAGGCCCTTCCCTTCGAGCCCGCTCCGCCATTCATTACGGTCATGACTGATCTTCCACCTAATCCCGCATCCCCCCTCCGCCCCGGGTGCTGTGTCGAACGGCTCCTTGAAATCACAACATTTGGGCATCAACGACTTCCCGTAGTGACGAATTCCACAGGCCGCCCAGTCTCTGGGGGAAGAAATGTCTCCTTATCTCTGTCCGAAATGTCTCCCCCATATCCTCAGACTGACCCCTGGTTCTGGACACCCCCCACCATCGGGAACATCCTTCCTGCATCGACCCTGTCCAGTCCCCCCCACCCCACCATCGGGAACATCCTTCCTGCATCTACCCTGTCCAGTCCCCCCCACCCCTCATCGGGAACATCCTTCCTGCATCTACCCTGTCCAGTGCCCCCACCCCACCATCGGGAACATCCTTCCTGCATCGACCCTGTCCAGTCCCCCCCCCCCCACCATCGGGAACATCCTTCCTGCATCGACCCTGTCCAGTCCCCCCCACCATCGGGAACATCCTTCCTGCATCGACCCTGTCCAGTCCCCCCCACCATCGGGAACATCCTTCCTGCATCTACCCTGTCCAGTCCCCCCCACCATCGGGAACATCCTTCCTGCATCGACCCTGTCCAGTCCCCCCCCCCCACCATCGGGAACATCCTTCCTGCATCGACCCTGTCCAGTCCCCCCCCACCATCGGGAACATCCTTCCTGCATCGACCCTGTCCAGTCCCCCCCCACCATCGGGAACATCCTTCCTGCATCGACCCTGTCCAGTCCCCCCCACCCCTCATCGGGAACATCCTTCCTGCATCGACCCTGTCCAGTCCCCCCCACCATCGGGAACATCCTTCCTGCATCGACCCTGTCCAGTCCCCCCCACCCCTCATCGGGAACATCCTTCCTGCATCTACCCTGTCCAGTCCCCCCACACCATCGGGAACATCCTTCCTGCATCGACCCTGTCCAGTCCCCCCCACCATCGGGAACATCCTTCCTGCATCGACACTGTCCAGTCCGGTTAGAATTTTATAGGATTCTCGAAGATCCCCCCTCATTCTTCTGAACTCCAGCAAGAACAATCCTAACCGACTCAATCTCTCCTCATATGACAGTCCTGCCATCCCAGGAATCAGTCTGGGAAACCTTCGCTGCTCTCCCTCGAGAGCAAGAACATCCTTCCTCAGAGAAGGAGACCAAAACTGCCCACAATACTCCAGGTGTGACCTCACCAAGGCTCCTGTACAATTGCAGCAACACATCCCTGCTTCTGTACTCGAAACCTCTCGCAATGAAGGCCAACGTACCATTTGCCTTCTTTACCACCTGCTGTACCTGCATGCTTACCCTCAGTGAGTGGCGTCCGAGGAAACCCAGGTCTCGTTGCACATTCCCCTCTCCTAATTTATGGCCATTCAGAAAATAGTCTGCCTTCCTGTTTTTTCTACCAAAGTGGATAACCTCACATTTGTCCACATTATATTGCATCTGCCATTCATTTGCCCACTTAAATTGTCCAAATCACACTGTAGGATCTCTGTAGCCTCCTCACAGCTCATCCTCCAATTCAACTTTGCATCATCGACAAATTTGGAGATATTGCATTCAGTTCCCTCGTCCGAATCATTAA
Organism: Scyliorhinus torazame; assembly: GCF_047496885.1. Taxonomy (NCBI): domain Eukaryota; kingdom Metazoa; phylum Chordata; class Chondrichthyes; order Carcharhiniformes; family Scyliorhinidae; genus Scyliorhinus; species Scyliorhinus torazame. The sequence goes on from NC_092737.1 coordinate 23,063,034, forward strand.
TATATATTGTGAATAGCTGGGGTCCCAGCACCGATCCCTGCGGTACCCACTAGTCACTGCCTGCCACTTGGAAAAGGATCTGTTAATTCCTACTCTTTGTCTCCTATCTGCCAACCAGTTTTCTATCCATCTTAATGCACTACCCCCAATCCCATGTGCTTTAATTTTACATGGTAATCTCTTCTGCCAGACTTGGTCAAAGCCTTCTAAAAGTCCAAATATACCTCATCAGCTCAACCCATATAGATTCCACATTGTCAGAGCTAATATACTTTCTCACTATTGCGTTACGGCAGTAGTGGTTAGTGGTTAGCACTGTTGCTTCACAGCTCCAGGGTCCCAGGTTCGATTCCGGCTTGGGTCACTGTCTGTGCGGAGTCTGCACGTCCTCCCCCGTGCCTGCGCGGGTTTCCTCCGGGTGCTCCGGTGTCCTCCCACAAGTCCCCGAAAGACGAGCAGGTGGGGGTTACGGGGATAGGACGCGGGGAGTGGGCCTAGGGAGGGAGCTCTCTCAGAGGGCCGGTGGAGACTCGATGGGCCGAATGGCCCCCTTCTGCGGTGTCGGGATTGGGATGGAACCCAAACTCCAAAGCTGATCATGGTTCGGAAAAGTCTTCAATGGTCCTCACCGAATCTTGCGGTTGGTTGGCCGGAGATGGGGGGGCGGGCAGGGGAGCAATTCTGATGTAAGTTTTTTCTTTTGAATTGGCCTTTTTTTCAGTTTTCTCCCTCTCTTCCCTTTTTCTTTCCAGACCCCCTTCCGCTGACGGGTCGAGGGCGTCCTGGTCGGAGCCAAGCGCCCCCCAGCTTTGGCTCCGAATCATCTAGCCAGAAACTGCACAGCCAATCAAGTACGCT